>NW_028135945.1:0-391000 GCF_964662115.1 Mustela nivalis
GCACTCAGACCCATAGACTGATGTCCCCAGAGGTAAAAAGGAACGAACAGGCCCCTAGGCACTAATCACATCCATTGCTTTGGTTTCCAGGCATCTCTCCTCAGAGGCCTGGATTTCAATACCAGCATATGGCTGTTTCTTGACTCACCCATCAGAACAAATCTCATCTACACATGGGAAACATGCACGTTGGAGCTGTGTCAAAGCCTCTGTTTAGGAGAACCCTTCAGGGCCCCAGGGCCACCGCTTCATTCCAAGGTCTCCATAGACACAAAAACATATTAGGACACATCCACAGGAGAGTCCATTTCAACTCAGCCTCCTCGGTTGCCCCCCACATCCAGCAGATCTAACCTGTCTTGTTGCTTGGAGACAATTGGAATGCGAGGTGGGCTACCCAGCCATCCATCCTTAGAACCCTGCTCAGAATCGTTGGCCTGGAGCCAACCAACAGGTCTCAATTGTCCTGCAGAGGAATCTTTGCAGTTTGGAGCTTCTCACAACTCCCATCGTGGGAAAACCGCAATGTCTTCGTGATCCAACCGCCTTCAAGAAAGGGCCATCAGGGCAGAAAGTCCAACCTGAGCGATCGTCTGATCCTTGCCCTGACTTCAGATGCACGAGATCTCTATTGAGGTCTGTAGATTGTGCCTGCCATATCCTCACCCAGAAACCTAGGCCTAGCTTGGGTTCTCAGACTCCGTCCTCAGACTACTGGCCCACAAGCCCTCCAGTTTGGCAATCCAGAACTACAATGCCGCACTCTGCCTGCCCTACAGAGTAAAACATTGCCCTCAGGGCTACCCCGAAACCCCAAATGCGGATCAACCTGCACGCCATTCGGCTGTACCCCAAACATATAGGCTGACCTGGGCACTATTTCCCCTTCTGACCCAGCCTGAGCCTGGACCTCCTGGTCCCACCCAGACAGCTGGCCGCACACTGAGCACATCGGACCCGCCATGGCCTTAGGTCGTCATCTCTTCCCAACTGCGGTTTTCAGGATCCAGAACCTAGACCTTATCTCCAACCACTGCCCAGGGTTGAAAATGATGCAGAAATCAGAACTCTTTCCCCATGGCAAGAAACCTTGTGCTTGGCATGTTGTCCAACGTTCAGTGTAGTTGAAACAAGCGTGGCCCATGTGGCCCAGCCCATGCTTGCGGGCCACATTGGTCACAAACACACATTGTGACCCTCAGCCTGAGCCCAGTCCTCAGGTAAGGCCTCTCAGGGCCTATATGAAGAGACAGCATATTGGGCTTGCCATGCCCCTAGGTCCCAATTTTTAACCATAGTTCGGGGTGTCCCTTCACTCTTCCCCAGGGCTCTGCTTTGGAATTCCTCTTTTGGTGGGACACCAGAGGTAACAAACCTGAAAGGAGTCCTCCCATCCCACAGATTGACGAAAAACAATTGGGATCGGGCCAAATCCACAGAGAGGAAGATTCGTCCATGGCCCATGAGACCTCCCCAACATTCCACGGCCATCGCTGAAACAAAATCCAGAGACAAAAGCCTGAGCAAGCGCCTCAGACTCGCTCATTCTTCATATCCTGAAGAGTTCTTCTCATGGTTTGTAGATCGGGCGTGCCATACCTACGTCCCCAAACTTAAGCTGAGTTTGTGTTTTCAGTCTTCTGTCCTCAAAGTCCTGTGCCACACTCCCTCCAGGCTGGGGCCCCTGGAGCCACACATTAGGACTGCCCCCACCCAATCCATGGGAATTCTGCCCATTCCATTGTCAAAAATCGTACAAATTAGGAGAACCCTCCAAAGTCCCTGAGGCCATCCCAATAGTGTAGGTCGCCCGGGACAAAAAAGGGCGGTTGATACCAGCTGAGCATCTTCCTCCACTCATCTACCTCCACTCATACCAAGAAGATTGAACCAGACAGGACCCGAGGCCATTATCGGATCCATTGCTTTGGTTTACAGGCATGTCTCCTCAAAAGCCTGGATTTCAATAGCAGCAGAGAGAATTTCCTGAGGCACCCATCAGAACAAATCTCGTCTCCACAAGGAAACTTGTGCATGGGAGCTATGCCAAAGCTTAGGAGAATACTTCAGGGTCCCGGTGCCACCACCCCATTCCAAGGCCCTCATGGACACAAACACACATTAGGACCCATCCTCTGGAAAGTGCATTTCAACTCAGCCACCCCGGTTGCTCCCGCAGATCCATTAGATTTAAACTGTCTTGTTGCTAGGAGATAATTGGAAGGCGAGGCGGACTTCCCAGGCATCCGTCCTCGAACGGTGCTCTGGAGTCATTCCATATGGGATGTCCTGGAGCTGTCCAACAGGTCTCAATTGTCCCGCAGAAGGAATCCTTGAAGGGGGCATCCCACATCTCCCAACGTGGAAAACCTCCATGGCCTCGAGTTCCGCTCCCTTCATGAAGGGGCCTTCATGCACAGAAACTCCAACCTTAGTCAACGTCGGATCCTCGTGCTGACTTCAGATGCTTGAGATATTGGTTCAGATCTGCAGGGGGTACCTGCAGTGCCCTCGGCCAGAAGCCCAAGTCGAGCTTGTGTTCTCAGGCTTCTGTCCTCACACCTCTGGCCCAGAAGCCCTCAAGTTTGGCCATTCCGGACCTACAAGGCAGCACTCTGCCTGCCCTCTAGAAAAAATATTTTCCCTAATGAGCTGCCTGGACACCTCAAATGAGGATAAACCACAAGGTACTCGAATGTACCCATATTATATAGTCTAACCTGGGCACTAATGCACTGTCTGACACAACCTGAGCCAGAACCTCCTGACCAACACCCAGGCAGCTGACCACACAGTGAGCCTATCAGACCCGCCATGGCCTTAGGTGGTCATCTCTTCCCAACAGCGGTTTTTCGGGCTTCAGAACCTAGGCCTTATCTCCAACCACAGTCCATGGTTGAAAATGATGCAGAAATCAGAACACTTTTCCCATGGTTAGAGACCTTGTGATTGGCAAGTTGTCCAAAGTCCAGTGTAGTTGAAACCAGTGTGGCCCATAAGGCCCCGCCCATGCTCGCAGGCCATATTGGTCACAAACTCACATTGTGACCCTCAGCATGAGCCCAGTCCTCAAGTCAGGCCTCTCAGTGGCTGGATGAAGAGACAGCATATTGGGCCTGCCATGCCCCTAGTCCCCAATTTTTAACCATAGTTTGGGTTGTCCCTTCACTCTTTCCCAAGGCTCTGCTTTGGAATTCCTCTTTTGTTCGGACACCTGAGTTAATAAACAGAAAAGGAGACCTCCCATCCCACAGATTGAGGAAAAACAATTGGGACCGGGCCAAATCCACAGAGAGGAAGATTCGTCCATGGCCCATGAGGCCTCCCCACATTCCACGGCCATTGTTGTATAAAATGCAGAGGCAAAACCTGATCAAGTGCCTCAGACTCGCTCTTTCTTCATATCCTGAAGAGTTCTTCTCATGGTTTGTAGATTGGGCCTGCATACCTACGTCCCCAAACCTGAGCTGAGTTTGTGTTTTTGGAATACTGTCCTCAAAGTCCTTTGCCACACATCCTCCAGGCTGGGTCCCCTGGAGCCACCCATTAGGACTGTGCCTACTCAATCCATGGGAATTCTTCTCATCCATTGTCCAAAATCGTACAAATTAGGAGAACTCTCCAAAGTCCCCGAGACCATCCCAATAGTGTAGGTTTCCGGGGACAAACAAGGGCGGTCTGACACCAGGTGAGCATGTACCTCCACTCATACCATACATGGATGTCCCCAGAGAAGAAGATTGAACCAGAGAGTACGCTAGGCCATAATCAGATCCATTGCTTTGGTTTACAGGCATATCTCCTCAAAAGCCTGGATTCCAATACAAGCATAAGTGGTTTGCTGAGGCACCCATCAGAACAAATCTTGTCTCCACAAGGAAACTTGTGCATGGGATCTATGTCAAAAGCTTAGGAGAATACTACAGGGTCCCGGTGCCACCGCCCCATTCCAAGGCCCTCATGGACACAAACACACATTAGGCCCCATTCTCAGGAAAGTCTATTTCAACTAAGCCACCCAGGTTGCTCCCGCAGAGTCATCCGATCTCAAATGTATTGTTGCTAGGAGACAATTGGAATGCGAGGCGGGCTTCCCTGGCATCCATCTTCCAACGGTGCTCTGGAGTTAATCCATATGGGATGTCCTGGAGCTGCCCAACATGTCTCAATTGTCCCCAGAAGGAATCCTTGAAGGGGGCATCCCATAACTCCCAACATGGGAAAAACTCCATGGCCTTGAGATTCCGCTCCGTTCATGAAGGGGCAGTCATGCACAGAAACTCCAACCTGCGCCAACGTCTGATCCTCGCCGTGACTTCAGATGTATGAGATATTGGTTCAGATCTGCAGGGGGTACCTGCCGCGCCCTCGGCCTGATGTCCAAGTCAACTTGTGTTCTCAAACTTTTGTCCTCACACTCCTGGCCGAGAAGACCGCAAGTTTGGCAATTCCGGACCCACAATGCAGCACTCTGCCTGCACTCTAGAAAAAATATCTTGCCTAAGGAGCTGCCCAGGCACCTCAAATGTGGATAAACCTACACGGCACTCGACTGTACCCAAATTATATAGTCTAACCTGAGCTCTAATGCACTCTCTGACACAACCTGTGCCTGAACCTCCAGATCAACATCCAGGCAGCTGACCACACACTGAGCACATCAGACCCGCCATGGCCTTAGGTGGTCATCTCTTCCCAACAGCGGTTTTTCGGGCTTCAGAACCTAGGCCTTATCTCCAACCACAGAGCATGGTTGAAAATGATGCAGAAATCAGAACACTTTTCCCATGGTTAGAGACCTTGTGATTGGCAAGTTGTCCAAAGTCCAGTGTAGTTGAAACCAGTGTGGCCCATGAGGCCCCGCCCATGCTCGCAAAACCACATTGGTCACAAACACACATTGTGACCCTCAGCCTGAGCCCAGTCCTCAAGTACGGCCTCTCAGTGGCTGGATGAAGAGACAGCATATTGGGCGTGCCATGCCCCTAGGCCCCAATTTTTAAACATAGTTTGGTTGTCCCTTCACTCTTCCCCAGCGCTCTGTTTTGGAATTCCTCTTATGTTCGGACACCTGAGGTAATAAACCTGAAAGGAGACCTCCCATTCCACAGATTGACGAAAAACAATTGGGACTGGGCCAAATCCACAGAGAGGAAGATTCGTCCATGGGCCATGAGGCCTCCCCAAATTCCACGGCCATCATTGATACAAAATCCAAAGACAAAAGCCTGAGCAAGTACCTCAGACTCGCTATTTCTTCATATCCTGAAGAGTTCTTCTCATGGTTTGTAGATTACGCCTGCCATACCTACGTCCCCAAACCTAAGCTGAGTTTCTGTTTTCAATCTTCTGTCCTCAAAGTCCTGGGCCACACACCCTCCAGGCTGGGGCGCCAGGAGCCACACATTAGGACTGTGCCTACCCAATCCATGGGAATTCTGCCCATTCCATTGTCCCAAATCGTACAAATTAGGAGAACCCTCCAAAGTCCCCGAGGCCCTCCCAATAATGTATGTCTCCGGGGACAAACAGGGCGGTCTGACACCAGGTGATCATCTACCTCCACTCATTCCATAGATGGAGAACCCCAGAGAAGAAGATTGAACCAGACAGGACCCTAGGCCATAATCGGGTCCATTGCTTTGGTTTACAGGCATGTGTCCTCAAAAGCCTGGATTCCAATACCAGCATAAGGGGTTTCCTGAGGCACCCATCAGAAAAAATCTCGTCTCCACAAGGAAACTTTTGCATGGGAGCTATGTCAAAAGCTTAGGAGAATACTTCAGGGTCCCGGTGCCACCGCCCTAATCCAAGGCCCTCATGGACACAACACACATTAGGCCCCATCCTCAGGAAAATCCATTTCAACTCATCCACCTCGGTTGTTCCCACAGAGCCACCGATCTCAACGCTATTGTTGCTAGGAGACAATTGTAATGCGAAGCGGGCTTCCCTGGCATCCATCCTCCAACGGTGCTCTGGAGTCATTCCATATGGGATGTCCTGGAGCTGCCCAACAGGTCTCAATTGTCCCACAGAAGGAATCCTTGAAGAGGGCATCCATAAACTCCCAACGTGGGAAAACCTCCATGGCCTTGAGATTCCTCTCCGTTCATGAAGGGGCAGGCATGCACAGAAACTCCAACCTGAGCCAACGTCTGATCCTCGCCTTGGCTTCAGTTGCTTGAGATATTGGATCTGATCTGCAGGGGGTACATGCCGTGCCCTCGGCCTGAAGCCCAAGTCTAGCTTGTGTTCTCAGACTTCTGTCCTCACACTCCTGGCCCAGAAGCTCTCAAGTTTGGCAATTCCGGACCCACAATGCAGCACTCTGCCTGCCCTCTAGAAAAAACATCTTGCCTAATGAGCTGCCCAGGAACCTAAAAGGGGGATAAACCTACACGGCACTCGACTGTACCCAAATTATATAGTCTAACCTGGTCACTAATGCACTGTCTGACACACCCTGAGCTAGAACCTCCTGACCAAAACCCAGGCAGATGAATGCACACTGAGCGTATGAGACCCACCATGGCCTTAGGTCGTCATCTCTTCCCAACTGCGATTTTTCAGGCTTCAGAACCTAGACCTTATCTCCAACCACTGCCCAGGGTTGAAAATGATGCAGAAATCAGAACACCTTCCCCATGGCAAGAGACCTTGTGATTGGCATGTTGTCCAAATCCAGTGTAGTTGAAACCAGTGTGGCCCATAAGGCCCCGCCCATGCTCGCAGGCCATATTGGTCACAAACTCACATTGTGACCCTCAGCATGAGCCCAGTCCTCAAGTCAGGCCTCTCAGTGGCTGGATGAAGAGACAGCATATTGGGCCTGCCATGCCCCTAGTCCCCAATTTTTAACCATAGTTTGGGTTGTCCCTTCACTCTTTCCCAAGGCTCTGCTTTGGAATTCCTCTTTTGTTCGGACACCTGAGTTAATAAACAGAAAAGGAGACCTCCCATCCCACAGATTGAGGAAAAACAATTGGGACCGGGCCAAATCCACAGAGAGGAAGATTCGTCCATGGCCCATGAGGCCTCCCCACATTCCACGGCCATTGTTGATATAAAATGCAGAGGCAAAACCTGATCAAGTGCCTCAGACTCGCTCTTTCTTCATATCCTGAAGAGTTCTTCTCATGGTTTGTAGATTGGGCCTGCATACCTACGTCCCCAAACCTGAGCTGAGTTTGTGTTTTTGGAATACTGTCCTCAAAGTCCTTTGCCACACATCCTCCAGGCTGGGTCCCCTGGAGCCACCCATTAGGACTGTGCCTACTCAATCCATGGGAATTCTTCTCATCCATTGTCCAAAATCGTACAAATTAGGAGAACTCTCCAAAGTCCCCGAGGCCATCCCAATAGTGTAGGTTTCCGGGGACAAACAAGGGCGGTCTGACACCAGGTGAGCATCTATCTCCACTCATACCATACATGGATTTCCCCAGAGAAGAAGATTGAACCAGACAGTACGCTAGGCCATAATCAGATCCATTGCTTTGGTTTACAGGCATATCTCCTCAAAAGCCTGGATTCCAATACAAGCATAAGTGGTTTGCTGAGGCACCCATCAGAACAAATCTCGTCTCCACAAGGAAACTTGTGCATGGGATCTATGTCAAAAGCTTAGGAGAATACTACAGGGTCCCGGTGCCACCGCCCCATTCCAAGGCCCTCATGGACACAAACACACATTAGGCCCCATTCTCAGGAAAGTCTATTTCAACTAAGCCACCCAGGTTGCTCCCGCAGAGTCATCCGATCTCAAATGTATTGTTGCTAGGAGACAATTGGAATGCGAGGCGGGCTTCCCTGGCATCCATCTTCCAACGGTGCTCTGGAGTTAATCCATATGGGATGTCCTGGAGCTGCCCAACATGTCTCAATTGTCCCCAGAAGGAATCCTTGAAGGGGGCATCCCATAACTCCCAACATGGGAAAAACTCCATGGCCTTGAGATTCCGCTCCGTTCATGAAGGGGCAGTCATGCACAGAAACTCCAACCTGCGCCAACGTCTGATCCTCGCCGTGACTTCAGATGTATGAGATATTGGTTCAGATCTGCAGGGGGTACCTGCCGCGCCCTCAGCCTGATGTCCAAGTCAACCTGTGTTCTCAAACTTTTGTCCTCACACTCCTGGCCGAGAAGACCGCAAGTTTGGCAATTCCGGACCCACAATGCAGCACTCTGCCTGCACTCTAGAAAAAATATCTTGCCTAAGGAGCTGCCCAGGCACCTCAAATGTGGATAAACCTACACGGCACTCGACTGTACCCAAATTATATAGTCTAACCTGAGCTCTAATGCACTCTCTGACACAACCTGTGCCTGAACCTCCAGATCAACATCCAGGCAGCTGACCACACACTGAGCACATCAGACCCGCCATGGCCTTAGGTGGTCATCTCTTCCCAACAGCGGTTTTTCGGGCTTCAGAACCTAGTCCTTATCTCCAATCACTGCCCAGGGTTGAAAATGATGCAGAAATCACACCTTCCCCATGGAAAGAGACCTTGTGATTGGCATGTTGTCCAAAGTCCCGTGTAGTTGAAATTAGTGTGGCCCATGAGGCCCCGCCCATGCTCGCGGGCCACATAGGTCACAAACACACATTGTGACCCTCAGCCTGAACCATGTCCTCAAGTAAGGGCACTCAGTGGCTGGATGAAGAGACAGCATATTGGGCGTGCCATGCCCCTAGGCCCCAATTTTTAACCATAGTTTGGTTTGTCCCTTCACTCTTCCCCAGGTCTCTGCTTTGGAATTCCTCTTTTGTTCGGACACTTGAGGTAATAAACCTGAAAGGAGACCTCCCATCCCACAGATTGACGAAAAACAATTGCGACCGGGCCAAAACCACAGAGAGGAAGATTCGTCCATGGCCCATGAGGCCTCCCCACATTCCACGGCCATCGTTGATACAAAATACAGATACAAAAGCCTGAGCAAGTGCCTCAGACTCGCTCTTTCTTCATATCCTGAAGAGTTCTTCTCATGGTTTGTAGATTGGGCCTGCCATTCCTACGTCCCCAAACCTAAGCTGAGTTTCTGTTTTCAGACTTCTGTCCTCAAAGTCCTGGGCCAAACACCCTCCAGGCTGGGGCCCCTGGAGCCACACATTAGGACTGTGCCTACCCAATCTATGGGAATTCTGCCCATTCCATTGTCCAAAATCGTACAAATTAGGAGAACTCTCCAAAGTCCCAGGGGCCATCCCAATAGTGTAGGACTCCGGGGACAAACAAGGGTGGTCTACAACAGGTGAGCATCTACCTCCACTCATTCCATAGATGGATATCCCCAGAGAAGAAGATTGAACCAGACAGGACCCTAGGCCATAATTGGATCCATTGCTTTGGTTTGCAGGCATGTCTCCTCAAAAGCCTGGTATCCAATACGATCATAAGGGGTTTCCGGAGGCACCCATCAAAACAAATCTAGTCTCCACAAGGAAACTTGTGCATGGGAGCTATATCAAAAGCTTAGGAGAATACTTAGGGTCCCGGAACCACCGCCCCATTCCAAGGCCCTAATGGACACAAACACACATTAGGCCCCATCCTCAGGAAAGTCCATTTCAACTCAGCCACCCCGGTTGCTCCCGCAGAGTCATCCGATTTCAACTGTCTTGTTGCTACGAGACAATTGGAATGCGAGGCAGGCTTCCCTGGCATCCATCCTCCAACTGTGCTCTGCAGTCATTCCATATGGGATGTCCTGGAGCTGCCCGACAGGTCTCAATTGTCCCGCAGAAGGAATCCTTGAAGGGGGCATCCCACAACTCCCAACGTGGGAAAACCTCCAGGCCCTTGAGATTCCGCTCCGTTCATGAAGGATAGTCATGTACAGAAACTCCAACCTGAGCCAACGTCTGATACTCGCCGTGATTTCAGATGCTTGAGATATTGGTTCAGATCTGCAGGGGGTACCTGCAGTGCCCTCGGCCAGAAGCCCAAGTCGAGCTTGTGCTCTCAGACTTCTGTCCTCACACTCCTGGCCCAGAAGCCCTCAAGTTTGGCAATTCCGGACCCACAATGCAGCACTCTGCCTGCCCTCTAGAAAAAATATCTTCCCTAATGAGCTGCCTGGACACCTCAAATGAGGATAAACCTACAAGGCGCTCGAATGTACCCAAATTATATAGTCTCACCTGGGCACTAATGCACTGTCTGACACAACCTGAGCCAGAACCTCCTGACCAACACCCAGGCAGCTGACCACACAGTGAGCCTATCAGACCCGCCATGCCCTTAGGTGGTCATCTCTTCCCAACAGCGGTTTTTCGGGCTTCAGAACCTAGGCCTTATCTCCAACCACGGCCCATGGTTGAAAATGATGCAGAAATCAGAACACCCTTTCCATGGTTAGAGACCTTGTGATTGGCAAGTTGTCCAAAGTCCAGTGTAGTTGAAACCAGTGTGGCCCATGAGGCCCCGCCCATGCTCGCAAAACCACATTGGTCACAAACACACATTGTGACCCTCAGCCTGAGCCCAGTCCTCAAGTACGGCCTCTCAGTGGCTGGATGAAGAGACAGCATATTGGGCGTGCCATGCCCCTAGGCCCCAATTTTTAAACATAGTTTGGGTTGTCCCTTCACTCTTCCCCAGCGCTCTGTTTTGGAATTCCTCTTATGTTCGGACACCTGAGGTAATAAACCTGAAAGGAGACCTCCCATTCCACAGATTGACGAAAATCAATTGGGACTGGGCCAAATCCACAGAGAGGAAGATTCGTCCATGGGCCATGAGGCCTCCCCAAATTCCACGGCCATCATTGATACAAAATCCAAAGACAAAAGCCTGAGCAAGTACCTCAGACTCGCTCTTTCTTCATATCCTGAAGAGTTCTTCTCATGGTTTGTAGATTACGCCTGCCATACCTACGTCCCCAAACCTAAGCTGAGTTTCTGTTTTCAATCTTCTGTCCTCAAAGTCCTGGGCCACACACCCTCCAGGCTGGGGCGCCAGGAGCCACACATTAGGACTGTGCCTACCCAATCCATGGGAATTCTGCCCATTCCATTGTCCCAAATCGTACAAATTAGGAGAACCCTCCAAAGTCCCCGAGGCCCTCCCAATAATGTATGTCTCCGGGGACAAACAGGGCGGTCTGACACCAGGTGATCATCTACCTCCACTCATTCCATAGATGGAGAACCCCAGAGAAGAAGATTGAACCAGACAGGACCCTAGGCCATAATCGGGTCCATTGCTTTGGTTTACAGGCATGTGTCCTCAAAAGCCTGGATTCCAATACCAGCATAAGGGGTTTCCTGAGGCACCCATCAGAAAAAATCTCGTCTCCACAAGGAAACTTTTGCATGGGAGCTATGTCAAAAGCTTAGGAGAATACTTCAGGGTCCCGGTGCCACCGCCCTAATCCAAGGCCCTCATGGACACAACACACATTAGGCCCCATCCTCAGGAAAATCCATTTCAACTCATCCACCTCGGTTGTTCCCACAGAGCCACCGATCTCAACGCTATTGTTGCTAGGAGACAATTGTAATGCGAAGCGGGCTTCCCTGGCATCCATCCTCCAACGGTGCTCTGGAGTCATTCCATATGGGATGTCCTGGAGCTGCCCAACAGGTCTCAATTGTCCCACAGAAGGAATCCTTGAAGAGGGCATCCATAAACTCCCAACGTGGGAAAACCTCCATGGCCTTGAGATTCCTCTCCGTTCATGAAGGGGCAGGCATGCACAGAAACTCCAACCTGAGCCAACGTCTGATCCTCGCCTTGGCTTCAGTTGCTTGAGATATTGGATCTGATCTGCAGGGGGTACATGCCGTGCCCTCGGCCTGAAGCCCAAGTCTAGCTTGTGTTCTCAGACTTCTGTCCTCACACTCCTGGCCCAGAAGCTCTCAAGTTTGGCAATTCCGGACCCACAATGCAGCACTCTGCCTGCCCTCTAGAAAAAACATCTTGCCTAATGAGCTGCCCAGGAACCTAAAAGGGGGATAAACCTACACGGCACTCGACTGTACCCAAATTATATAGTCTAACCTGGTCACTAATGCACTGTCTGACACACCCTGAGCTAGAACCTCCTGACCAAAACCCAGGCAGATGAATGCACACTGAGCGTATGAGACCCACCATGGCCTTAGGTCGTCATCTCTTCCCAACTGCGATTTTTCAGGCTTCAGAACCTAGACCTTATCTCCAACCACCGCCCAGGGTTGAAAATGATGCAGAAATCAGAACACCTTCCCCATGGCAAGAGACCTTGTGATTGGCATGTTGTCCAAATCCAGTGTAGTTGAAACCAGTGTGGCCCATAAGGCCCCGCCCATGCTCGCAGGCCATATTGGTCACAAAATCACATTGTGACCCTCAGCATGAGCCCAGTCCTCAAGTCAGGCCTCTCAGTGGCTGGATGAAGAGACAGCATATTGGGCCTGCCATGCCCCTAGTCCCCAATTTTTAACCATAGTTTGGGTTGTCCCTTCACTCTTTCCCAAGGCTCTGCTTTGGAATTCCTCTTTTGTTCGGACACCTGAGTTAATAAACAGAAAAGGAGACCTCCCATCCCACAGATTGAGGAAAAACAATTGGGACCGGGCCAAATCCACAGAGAGGAAGATTCGTCCATGGCCCATGAGGCCTCCCCACATTCCACGGCCATTGTTGATATAAAATGCAGAGGCAAAACCTGATCAAGTGCCTCAGACTCGCTCTTTCTTCATATCCTGAAGAGTTCTTCTCATGGTTTGTAGATTGGGCCTGCATACCTACGTCCCCAAACCTGAGCTGAGTTTGTGTTTTTGGAATACTGTCCTCAAAGTCCTTTGCCACACATCCTCCAGGCTGGGTCCCCTGGAGCCACCCATTAGGACTGTGCCTACTCAATCCATGGGAATTCTTCTCATCCATTGTCCAAAATCGTACAAATTAGGAGAACTCTCCAAAGTCCCCGAGGCCATCCCAATAGTGTAGGTTTCCGGGGACAAACAAGGGCGGTCTGACACCAGGTGAGCATCTATCTCCACTCATACCATACATGGATTTCCCCAGAGAAGAAGATTGAACCAGACAGTACGCTAGGCCATAATCAGATCCATTGCTTTGGTTTACAGGCATATCTCCTCAAAAGCCTGGATTCCAATACAAGCATAAGTGGTTTGCTGAGGCACCCATCAGAACAAATCTCGTCTCCACAAGGAAACTTGTGCATGGGATCTATGTCAAAAGCTTAGGAGAATACTACAGGGTCCCGGTGCCACCGCCCCATTCCAAGGCCCTCATGGACACAAACACACATTAGGCCCCATTCTCAGGAAAGTCTATTTCAACTAAGCCACCCAGGTTGCTCCCGCAGAGTCATCCGATCTCAAATGTATTGTTGCTAGGAGACAATTGGAATGCGAGGCGGGCTTCCCTGGCATCCATCTTCCAACGGTGCTCTGGAGTTAATCCATATGGGATGTCCTGGAGCTGCCCAACATGTCTCAATTGTCCCCAGAAGGAATCCTTGAAGGGGGCATCCCATAACTCCCAACATGGGAAAAACTCCATGGCCTTGAGATTCCGCTCCGTTCATGAAGGGGCAGTCATGCACAGAAACTCCAACCTGCGCCAACGTCTGATCCTCGCCGTGACTTCAGATGTATGAGATATTGGTTCAGATCTGCAGGGGGTACCTGCCGCGCCCTCAGCCTGATGTCCAAGTCAACCTGTGTTCTCAAACTTTTGTCCTCACACTCCTGGCCGAGAAGACCGCAAGTTTGGCAATTCCGGACCCACAATGCAGCACTCTGCCTGCACTCTAGAAAAAATATCTTGCCTAAGGAGCTGCCCAGGCACCTCAAATGTGGATAAACCTACACGGCACTCGACTGTACCCAAATTATATAGTCTAACCTGAGCTCTAATGCACTCTCTGACACAACCTGTGCCTGAACCTCCAGATCAACATCCAGGCAGCTGACCACACACTGAGCACATCAGACCCGCCATGGCCTTAGGTGGTCATCTCTTCCCAACAGCGGTTTTTCGGGCTTCAGAACCTAGTCCTTATCTCCAATCACTGCCCAGGGTTGAAAATGATGCAGAAATCACACCTTCCCCATGGAAAGAGACCTTGTGATTGGCATGTTGTCCAAAGTCCCGTGTAGTTGAAATTAGTGTGGCCCATGAGGCCCCGCCCATGCTCGCGGGCCACATAGGTCACAAACACACATTGTGACCCTCAGCCTGAACCATGTCCTCAAGTAAGGGCACTCAGTGGCTGGATGAAGAGACAGCATATTGGGCGTGCCATGCCCCTAGGCCCCAATTTTTAACCATAGTTTGGTTTGTCCCTTCACTCTTCCCCAGGTCTCTGCTTTGGAATTCCTCTTTTGTTCGTACACTTGAGGTAATAAACCTGAAAGGAGACCTCCCATCCCACAGATTGACGAAAAACAATTGCGACCGGGCCAAAACCACAGAGAGGAAGATTCGTCCATGGCCCATGAGGCCTCCCCACATTCCACGGCCATCGTTGATACAAAATACAGATACAAAAGCCTGAGCAAGTGCCTCAGACTCGCTCTTTCTTCATATCCTGAAGAGTTCTTCTCATGGTTTGTAGATTGGGCCTGCCATTCCTACGTCCCCAAACCTAAGCTGAGTTTGTGTTTTCAGACTTCTGTCCTCAAAGTCCTGGGCCAAACACCCTCCAGGCTGGGGCCCCTGGAGCCACACATTAGGACTGTGCCTACCCAATCTATGGGAATTCTGCCCATTCCATTGTCCAAAATCGTACAAATTAGGAGAACTCTCCAAAGTCCCAGGGGCCATCCCAATAGTGTAGGACTCCGGGGACAAACAAGGGTGGTCTACAACAGGTGAGCATCTACCTCCACTCATTCCATAGATGGATATCCCCAGAGAAGAAGATTGAACCAGACAGGACCCTAGGCCATAATTGGATCCATTGCTTTGGTTTGCAGGCATGTCTCCTCAAAAGCCTGGTATCCAATACGATCATAAGGGGTTTCCGGAGGCACCCATCAAAACAAATCTAGTCTCCACAAGGAAACTTGTGCATGGGAGCTATATCAAAAGCTTAGGAGAATACTTAGGGTCCCGGAACCACCGCCCCATTCCAAGGCCCTAATGGACACAAACACACATTAGGCCCCATCCTCAGGAAAGTCCATTTCAACTCAGCCACCCCGGTTGCTCCCGCAGAGTCATCCGATTTCAACTGTCTTGTTGCTACGAGACAATTGGAATGCGAGGCAGGCTTCCCTGGCATCCATCCTCCAACTGTGCTCTGCAGTCATTCCATATGGGATGTCCTGGAGCTGCCCGACAGGTCTCAATTGTCCCGCAGAAGGAATCCTTGAAGGGGGCATCCCACAACTCCCAACGTGGGAAAACCTCCAGGCCCTTGAGATTCCGCTCCGTTCATGAAGGATAGTCATGCACAGAAACTCCAACCTGAGCCAACGTCTGATACTCGCCGTGATTTCAGATGCTTGAGATATTGGTTCAGATCTGCAGGGGGTACCTGCAGTGCCCTCGGCCAGAAGCCCAAGTCGAGCTTGTGCTCTCAGACTTCTGTCCTCACACTCCTGGCCCAGAAGCCCTCAATTTTGGCAATTCCGGACCCACAATGCAGCACTCTGCCTGCCCTCTAGAAAAAATATCTTCCCTAATGAGCTGCCTGGACACCTCAAATGAGGATAAACCTACAAGGCGCTCGAATGTACCCAAATTATATAGTCTCACCTGGGCACTAATGCACTGTCTGACACAACCTGAGCCAGAACCTCCTGACCAACACCCAGGCAGCTGACCACACAGTGAGCCTATCAGACCCGCCATGCCCTTAGGTGGTCATCTCTTCCCAACAGCGGTTTTTCGGGCTTCAGAACCTAGGCCTTATCTCCAACCACGGCCCATGGTTGAAAATGATGCAGAAATCAGAACACCCTTCCCATGGTTAGAGACCTTGTGATTGGCAAGTTGTCCAAAGTCCAGTGTAGTTGAAACCAGTGTGGCCCATGAGGCCCCGCCCATGCTCGCAAAACCACATTGGTCACAAACACACATTGTGACCCTCAGCCTGAGCCCAGTCCTCAAGTACGGCCTCTCAGTGGCTGGATGAAGAGACAGCATATTGGGCGTGCCATGCCCCTAGGCCCCAATTTTTAAACATAGTTTGGGTTGTCCCTTCACTCTTCCCCAGCGCTCTGTTTTGGAATTCCTCTTATGTTCGGACACCTGAGGTAATAAACCTGAAAGGAGACCTCCCATTCCACAGATTGACGAAAAACAATTGGGACTGGGCCAAATCCACAGAGAGGAAGATTCGTCCATGGGCCATGAGGCCTCCCCAAATTCCACGGCCATCATTGATACAAAATCCAAAGACAAAAGCCTGAGCAAGTACCTCAGACTCGCTCTTTCTTCATATCCTGAAGAGTTCTTCTCATGGTTTGTAGATTACGCCTGCCATACCTACGTCCCCAAACCTAAGCTGAGTTTCTGTTTTCAATCTTCTATCCTCAAAGTCCTGGGCCACACACCCTACAGGCTGGGGCGCCAGGAGCCACACATTAGTACTGTGCCTACCCAATCCATGGGAATTCTGCCCATTCCATTGTCCCAAATTGTACAAATTAGGAGAACCCTCCAAAGTCCCCGAGGCCCTCCCAATAATGTATGTCTCCGGGGACAAACAGGCCGGTCTGACACCAGGTGATCATCTACTTCCACTCATTCCATGGATGGAGAACCCCAGAGAAGAAGATTGAACCAGACAGGACCCTAGGCCATAATCGGGTCCATTGCTTTGGTTTACAGGCATGTGTCCTCAAAAGCCTGGATTCCAATACCAGCATAAGTGGTTTGCTGAGGCACCCATTAGAAAAAATCTCGTCTCCACAAGGAAACTTTTGCATGGGAGCTATGTCAAAAGCTTAGGAGAATACTTCAGGGTCCCGGTGGCACCGCCCTAATCCAAGGCCCTCATGGACACAACACACATTAGGCCCCATCCTCAGGAAAATCCATTTCAACTCAGCCACCTCGGTTGCTCCCACAGAGCCACTGATCTCAACGCTATTGTTGCTAGGAAACAATTTTAATGCGAGGCGGGCTTCCCTGGCATCCATCCTCCAACGGTGCTCTGGAGTCATTCCATATGGGATGTCCTGGAGCTGCCCAACAGGTCTCAATTGTCCCACAGAAGGAATCCTTGAAGAGGGCATCCATAAACTCCCAACGTGGGAAAACCTCCATGGCCTTGAGATTCCTCTCCGTTCATGAAGGGGCAGTCATGCACAGAAACTCCAACCTGAGCCAACGTCTGATCCTCGCCTTGGCTTCAGATGCTTGAGATATTGGATCTGATCTGCAGGGGGTACATGCCGTGCCCTCGGCCTGAAGCCCAAGTCTAGCTTGTGTTCTCAGACTTCTGTCCTCACACTCCTGGCCCAGAAGCTCTCAAGTTTGGCAATTCCGGACCCACAATGCAGCACTCTGCCTGCCCTCTAGAAAAAACATCTTGCCTAATGAGCTGCCCAGGAACCTAAAAGGGGGATAAACCTACACGGCACTCGACTGTACCCAAATTATATAGTCTAACCTGGTCACTAATGCACTGTCTGACACACCCTGAGCTAGAACCTCCTGACCAAAACCCAGGCAGATGAATGCACACTGAGCGTATGAGACCCACCATGGCCTTAGGTCGTCATCTCTTCCCAACTGCGATTTTTCAGGCTTCAGAACCTAGACCTTATCTCCAACCACCGCCCAGGGTTGAAAATGATGCAGAAATCAGAACACCTTCCCCATGGCAAGAGACCTTGTGATTGGCATGTTGTCCAAATCCAGTGTAGTTGAAACCAGTGTGGCCCATAAGGCCCCGCCCATGCTCGCAGGCCATATTGGTCACAAACTCACATTGTGACCCTCAGCATGAGCCCAGTCCTCAAGTCAGGCCTCTCAGTGGCTGGATGAAGAGACAACATATTGGGCCTGCAATGCCCCTAGTCCCCAATTTTTAACCATAGTTTGGGTTGTCCCTTCACTCTTTCCCAAGGCTCTGCTTTGGAATTCCTCTTTTGTTCGGACACCTGAGTTAATAAACAGGAAAGGAAACCTCCCATCCCACAGATTGACGAAAAACAATTGGGACCGGGCCAAATCCACAGAGAGGAAGATTCGTCCATGGCCCATGAGACCTCCCCACATTCCACGG
Source organism: Mustela nivalis (assembly GCF_964662115.1). NCBI lineage: Eukaryota > Metazoa > Chordata > Mammalia > Carnivora > Mustelidae > Mustela > Mustela nivalis. The sequence goes on from NW_028135945.1 coordinate 18,206, forward strand.
CCATTGTTGATATAAAATGCAGAGGCAAAACCTGATCAAGTGCCTCAGACTCGCTCTTTCTTCATATCCTGAAGAGTTCTTCTCATGGTTTGTAGATTGGGCCTGCATACCTACGTCCCCAAACCTGAGCTGAGTTTGTGTGTTTGGAATACTGTCCTCAAAGTCCTTTGCCACACACCCTCCAGGCTGGGTCCCCTGGAGCCACCCATTAGGACTGTGCCCTCTCAATCCATGGGAATTCTTCCCATCCATTGTCCAAAATCGTACAAATTAGGAGAACTCTCCAAAGTCCCCGAGGCCATCCCAATAGTGTAGGTTTCCGGGGACAAACAAGGGCGGTCTGACACCAGGTGAGCATCTACCTCCACTCATACCATACATGGATGTCCCCAGAGAAGAAGATTGAACCAGACAGTACGCTAGGCCATAATCAGATCCATTGCTTTGGTTTACAGGCATGTCTCCTCAAAAGCCTGGATTCCAATACAAGCATAAGTGGTTTGCTGAGGCACCCATCAGAACAAATCTCGTCTCCACAAGGAAACTTGTGCATGGGATCTATGTCAAAAGCTTAGGAGAATACTACAGGGTCCCGGTGCCACCGCCCCATTCCAAGGCCCTCATGGACACAAACACACATTAGGCCCCATTCTCAGGAAAGTCTATTTCAACTAAGCCACCCAGGTTGCTCCCGCAGAGTCATCCGATCTCAAATGTATTGTTGCTAGGAGACAATTGGAATGCGAGGCGGGCTTCCCTGGCATCCATCTTCCAACGGTGCTCTGGAGTTAATCCATATGGGATGTCCTGGAGCTGCCCAACATGTCTCAATTGTCCCCAGAAGGAATCCTTGAAGGGGGCATCCCATAACTCCCAACATGGGAAAAACTCCATGGCCTTGAGATTCCGCTCCGTTCATGAAGGGGCAGTCATGCACAGAAACTCCAACCTGAGCCAACGTCTGATCCTCGCCGTGACTTCAGATGTATGAGATATTGGTTCAGATCTGCAGGGGGTACCTGCCGCGCCCTCGGCCTGATGTCCAAGTCAACTTGTGTTCTCAAACTTTTGTCCTCACACTCCTGGCCGAGAAGACCGCAAGTTTGGCAATTCCGGACCCACAATGCAGCACTCTGCCTGCACTCTAGAAAAAATATCTTGCCTAATGAGCTGCCCAGGCACCTCAAATTTGGATAAACCTACACGGCACTCGACTGTACCCAAATTATATAGTCTAACCTGAGCTCTAATGCACTCTCTGACACAACCTGAGCCTGAACCTCCAGATCAACATCCAGGCAGCTGACCACACACTGAGCACATCAGAGCCGCCATGGCCTTAGGTCATCATCCCTACCCAACTGCGGTTTTCAGGCTTCAGAACCTAGTCCTTATCTCCATTCACTGCCCAGGGTTGAAAATGATGCAGAAATCACACCTTCCCCATGGAAAGAGACCTTGTGATTGGCATGTTGTCCAAAGTCCCGTGTAGTTGAAATTAGTGTGGCCCATGAGGCCCCGCCCATGCTCGCGGGCCACATAGGTCACAAACACACATTGTGACCCTCAGCCTGAACCGTGTCCTCAAGTAAGGGCACTCAGTGGCTGGATGAAGAGACAGCATATTGGGCGTGCCATGCCCCTAGGCCCCAATTTTTAACCATAGTTTGGTTTGTCCCTTCACTCTTCCCCAGGCCTCTGCTTTGGAATTCCTCTTTTGTTCGGACACTTGAGGTAATAAACCTGAAAGGAGACCTCCCATCCCACAGATTGACGAAAAACAATTGCGACCGGGCCAAAACCACAGAGAGGAAGATTCGTCCATGGCCCATGAGGCCTCCCCACATTCCACGGCCATCGTTGATACAAAATACAGATACAAAAGCCTGAGCAAATGCCTCAGACTCGCTCTTTCTTCATATCCTGAAGAGTTCTTCTCATGGTTTGTAGATTGGGCCTGCCATTCCTACGTCCCCAAACCTAAGCTGAGTTTGTGTTTTCAGACTTCTGTCCTCAAAGTCCTGGGCCAAACACCCTCCAGGCTGGGGCCCCTGGAGCCACACATTAGGACTGTGCCTACCCAATCTATGGGAATTCTGCCCATTCCATTGTCCAAAATCGTACAAATTAGGAGAACTCTCCAAAGTCCCAGGGGCCATCCCAATAGTGTAGGACTCCGGGGACAAACAAGGGTGGTCTGACAACAGGTGAACATCTACCTCCACTCATTCCATAGATGGATATCCCCAGAGAAGAAGATTGAACCAGACAGGACCCTAGGCCATAATTGGATCCATTGCTTTGGTTTACAGGCATGTCTCCTCAAAAGCCTGGTATCCAATACGAGCATAAGGGGTTTCCGGAGGCACCCATCAAAACAAATCTAGTCTCCACAAGGAAACTTGTGCATGGGAGCTATATCAAAAGCTTAGGAGAATACTTAGGGTCCCGGAACCACCGCCCCATTCCAAGGCCCTAATGGACACAAACACACATTAGGCCCCATCCTCAGGAAAGTCCATTTCAACTCAGCCACCCCGGTTGCTCCCGCAGAGCCATCCGATTTAAACTGTCTTGTTGCTAGGAGACAATTGGAATGCGAGGCAGGCTTCCCTGGCATCCATCCTCCAACTGTGCTCTGCAGTCATTCCATATGGGATGTCCTGGAGCTGCCCGACAGGTCTCAATTGTCCCGCAGAAGGAATCCTTGAAGGGGGCATCCCACAACTCCCAACGTGGGAAAACCTCCAGGCCCTTGAGATTCCGCTCCGTTCATGAAGGATAGTCATGCACAGAAACTCCAACCTGAGCCAACGTCTGATACTCGCCGTGATTTCAGATGCTTGAGATATTGGTTCAGATCTGCAGGGGGTACCTGCAGTGGCCTCGGCCAGAAGCCCAAGTCGAGCTTGTGTTCTCAGACTTCTGTCCTCACACTCCTGGCCCAGAAGCCCTCAAGTTTGGCAATTCCGGACCCACAATGCAGCACTCTGCCTGCCCTCTAGAAAAAATATCTTCCCTAATGAGCTGCCTGGACACCTCAAATGAGGATAAACCTACAAGGCACTAGAATGTACCCAAATTATATAGTCTAACCTGGGCACTAATGCACTGTCTGACACAACCTGAGCCAGAACCTCCTGACCAACACCCAGGCAGCTGACCACACAGTGAGCCTATCAGACCCGCCATGCCCTTAGGTGGTCATCTCTTCCCAACAGCGGTTTTTCGGGCTTCAGTACCTAGGCCTTATCTCCAAACACGGCCCATGGTTGAAAATGATGCAGAAATCAGAACACCCTTCCCATGGTTAGAGACCTTGTGATTGGCAAGTTGTCCAAAGTCCAGTGTAGTTGAAACCAGTGTGGCCCATGAGGCCCCGCCCATGCTCGCAAAACCACATTGGTCACAAACACACATTGTGACCCTCAGCCTGAGCCCAGTCCTCAAGTACGGCCTCTCAGTGGCTGGATGAAGAGACAGCATATTGGGCGTGCCATGCCCCTAGGCCCCAATTTTTAAACATAGTTTGGGTTGTCCCTTCACTCTTCCCCAGCGCTCTGTTTTGGAATTCCTCTTATGTTCGGACACCTGAGGTAATAAACCTGAAAGGAGACCTCCCATTCCACAGATTGACGAAAAACAATTGGGACTGGGCCAAATCCACAGAGAGGAAGATTCGTCCATGGGCCATGAGGCCTCCCCAAATTCCACGGCCATCATTGATACAAAATCCAAAGACAAAAGCCTGAGCAAGTACCTCAGACTCGCTCTTTCTTCATATCCTGAAGAGTTCTTCTCATGGTTTGTAGATTACGCCTGCCATACCTACGTCCCCAAACCTAAGCTGAGTTTCTGTTTTCAATCTTCTGTCCTCAAAGTCCTGGGCCACACACCCTCCAGGCTGGGGCGCCAGGAGCCACACATTAGGACTGTGCCTACCCAATCCATGGGAATTCTGCCCATTCCATTGTCCCAAATCGTACAAATTAGGAGAACCCTCCAAAGTCCCCAAAGCCCTCCCAATAATGTATGTCTCCGGGGACAAACAGGCTGGTCTGACACCAGGTGATCATCTACCTCCACTCATTCCATGGATGGAGAACCCCAGAGAAGAAGATTGAACCAGACAGGACCCTAGGCCATAATCGGGTCCATTGCTTTGGTTTACAGGCATGTGTCCTCAAAAGCCTGGATTCCAATACCAGCATAAGGGGTTTCCTGAGGCACCCATCAGAAAAAATCTCGTCTCCACAAGGAAACTTTTGCATGGGAGCTATGTCAAAAGCTTAGGAGAATACTTCAGGGTCCCGGTGCCACCGCCCTAATCCAAGGCCCTCATGGACACAACACACATTAGGCCCCATCCTCAGGAAAATCCATTTCAACTCAGCCACCTCGGTTGTTCCCACAGAGCCACCGATCTCAACTCCTTTGTTGCTAGGAGACAATTGTAATGCGAGGCGGGCTTCCCTGGCATCCATCCTCCAACGGTGCTCTGGAGTCATTCCATATGGGATGTCCTGGAGCTGCCCAACAGGTCTCAATTGTCCCACAGAAGGAATCCTTGAAGAGGGCATCCATAAACTCCCAACGTGGGAAAACCTCCATGGCCTTGAGATTCCTCTCCGTTCATGAAGGGGCAGGCATGCACAGAAACTCCAACCTGAGCCAAAGTCTGATCCTCGCCTTGGCTTCAGATGCTTGAGATATTGGTTCCGATCTGCAGGGGGTACATGCCGTGCCCTCGGCCTGAAGCCCAAGTCTAGCTTGTGTTCTCAGACTTCTGTCCTCACACTCCTGGCCCAGAAGCTCTCAAGTTTGGCAATTCCGGACCCACAATGCAGCACTCTGCCTGCCCTCTAGAAAAAACATCTTGCCTAATGAGCTGCCCAGGAACCTAAAAGGGGGATAAACCTACACGGCACTCGACTGTACCCAAATTATATGGTCTAACCTGGTCACTAATGCACTGTCTGACACACCCTGAGCTAGAACCTCCTGACCAAAACCCAGGCAGATGAATGCACACTGAGCGTATGAGACCCACCATGGCCTTAGGTCGTCATCTCTTCCCAACTGCGATTTTTCAGGCTTCAGAACCTAGACCTTATCTCCAACCACCGCCCAGGGTTGAAAATGATGCAGAAATCAGAACACCTTCCCCATGGCAAGAGACCTTGTGATTGGCATGTTGTCCAAATCCAGTGTAGTTGAAACCAGTGTGGCCCATAAGGCCCCGCCCATGCTCGCAGGCCATATTGGTCACAAACTCACATTGTGACCCTCAGCATGAGCCCAGTCCTCAAGTCAGGCCTCTCAGTGGCTGGATGAAGAGACAGCATATTGGGCCTGCCATGCCCCTAGTCCCCAATTTTTAACCATAGTTTGGGTTGTCCCTTCACTCTTTCCCAAGGCTCTGCTTTGGAATTCCTCTTTTGTTCGGACACCTGAGTTAATAAACAGGAAAGGAGACCTCCCATCCCACAGATTGACGAAAAACAATTGGGACCGGGCCAAATCCACAGAGAGGAAGATTCGTCCATGGCCCATGAGGCCTCCCCACATTCCACGGCCATCGTTGATATAAAATGCAGAGGCAAAACCTGATCAAGTGCCTCAGACTCGCTCTTTCTTCATATCCTGAAGAGTTCTTCTCATGGTTTGTAGATTGGGCCTGCATACCTACGTCCCCAAACCTGAGCTGAGTTTGTGTTTTTAGAATACTGTCCTCAAAGTCCTTTGCCACACACCCTCCAGGCTGGGTCCCCTGGAGCCACCCATTAGGACTGTGCCTACTCAATCCATGGGAATTCTTCTCATCCATTGTCCAAAATCGTACAAATTAGGAGAACTCTCCAAAGTCCCCGAGGCCATCCCAATAGTGTAGGTTTCCGGGGACAAACAAGGGCGGTCTGACTCCAGGTGAGCATCTACCTCCACTCATACCATACATGGATGTCCCCAGAGAAGAAGATTGAACCAGACAGTACGCTAGGCCATAATCAGATCCATTGCTTTGGTTTACAGGCATGTCTCCTCAAAAGCCTGGATTCCAATACAAGCATAAGTGGTTTGCTGAGGCACCCATCAGAACAAATCTCGTCTCCACAAGGAAACTTGTGCATGGGATCTATGTCAAAAGCTTAGGAGAATACTACAGGGTCCCGGTGCCACCGCCCCATTCCAAGGCCCTCATGGACACAAACACACATTAGGCCCCATTCTCAGGAAAGTCTATTTCAACTAAGCCACCCAGGTTGCTCCCGCAGAGTCATCCGATCTCAAATGTATTGTTGCTAGGAGACAATTGGAATGCGAGGCGGGCTTCCCTGGCATCCATCTTCCAACGGTGCTCTGGAGTTAATCCATATGGGATGTCCTGGAGCTGCCCAACATGTCTCAATTGTCCCCAGAAGGAATCCTTGAAGGGGGCATCCCATAACTCCCAACATGGGAAAAACTCCATGGCCTTGAGATTCCGCTCCGTTCATGAAGGGGCAGTCATGCACAGAAACTCCAACCTGAGCCAACGTCTGATCCTCGCCGTGACTTCAGATGTATGAGATATTGGTTCAGATCTGTAGGCGGTACCTGCCGCGCCCTCGGCCTGATGTCCAAGTCAACTTGTGTTCTCAAACTTTTGTCCTCACACTCCTGGCCGAGAAGACCGCAAGTTTGGCAATACCGGACCCACAATGCAGCACTCTGCCTGCCCTCTAGAAAAAACATCTTGCCTAATGAGCTGCCCAGGAACCTAAAAGGGGGATAAACCTACACGGCACTCGACTGTACCCAAATTATATAGTCTAACCTGGTCACTAATGCACTGTCTGACACACCCTGAGCTAGAACCTCCTGACCAAAACCCAGGCAGATGAATGCACACTGAGCGTATGAGACCCACCATGGCCTTAGGTCGTCATCTCTTCCCAACTGCGATTTTTCAGGCTTCAGAATCTAGACCTTATCTCCAACCACTGCCCAGGGTTGAAAATGATGCAGAAATCAGAACACCTTCCCCATGGCAAGAGACCTTGTGATTGGCATGTTGTCCAAATCCAGTGTAGTTGAAACCAGTGTGGCCCATAAGGCCCCGCCCATGCTCGCAGGCCATATTGGTCACAAACTCACATTGTGACCCTCAGCATGAGCCCAGTCCTCAAGTCAGGCCTCTCAGTGGCTGGATGAAGAGACAGCATATTGGGCCTGCCATGCCCCTAGTCCCCAATTTTTAACCATAGTTTGGGTTGTCCCTTCACTCTTTCCCAAGGCTCTGCTTTGGAATTCCTCTTTTGTTCGGACACCTGAGTTAATAAACAGGAAAGGAGACCTCCCATCCCACAGATTGACGAAAAACAATTGGGACCGGGCCAAATCCACAGAGAGGAAGATTCGTCCATGGCCCATGAGGCCTCCCCACATTCCACGGCCATCGTTGATATAAAATGCAGAGGCAAAACCTGATCAAGTGCCTCAGACTCGCTCTTTCTTCATATCCTGAAGAGTTCTTCTCATGGTTTGTAGATTGGGCCTGCATACCTACGTCCCCAAACCTGAGCTGAGTTTGTGTTTTTAGAATACTGTCCTCAAAGTCCTTTGCCACACACCCTCCAGGCTGGGTCCCCTGGAGCCACCCATTAGGACTGTGCCTACTCAATCCATGGGTATTCTTCCCATCCATTGTCCAAAATCGTACAAATTAGGAGAACTCTCCAAAGTCCCCGAGGCCATCCCAATAGTGTAGGTTTCCGGGGACAAACAAGGGCGGTCTGACACCAGGTGAGCATCTACCTCCACTCATACCATACATGGATGTCCCCAGAGAAGAAGATTGAACCAGAGAGTACGCTAGGCCATAATCAGATCCATTGCTTTGGTTTACAGGCATGTCTCCTCAAAAGCCTGGATTCCAATACAAGCATAAGTGGTTTGCTGAGGCACCCATCAGAACAAATCTCGTCTCCACAAGGAAACTTGTGCATGGGATCTATGTCAAAAGCTTAGGAGAATACTACAGGGTCCCGGTGCCACCGCCCCATTCCAAGGCCCTCATGGACACAAACACACATTAGGCCCCATTCTCAGGAAAGTCTATTTCAACTAAGCCACCCAGGTTGCTCCCGCAGAGTCATCCGATCTCAAATGTATTGTTGCTAGGAGACAATTGGAATGCGAGGCGGGCTTCCCTGGCATCCATCTTCCAACGGTGCTCTGGAGTTAATCCATATGGGATGTCCTGGAGCTGCCCAACATGTCTCAATTGTCCCCAGAAGGAATCCTTGAAGGGGGCATCCCATAACTCCCAACATGGGAAAAACTCCATGGCCTTGAGATTCCGCTCCGTTCATGAAGGGGCAGTCATGCACAGAAACTCCAACCTGAGCCAATGTCTGATCCTCGCCGTGACTTCAGATGTATGAGATATTGGTTCAGATCTGCAGGGGGTACCTGCCGCGCCCTCGGCCTGATGTCCAAGTCAACTTGTGTTCTCAAACTTTTGTCCTCACACTCCTGGCCGAGAAGCCCGCAAGTTTGGCAATTCTGGACCCACAATGCAGCACTCTGCCTGCACTCTAGAAAAAATATCTTGCCTAATGAGCTGCCCAGGCACCTCAAATGTGGATAAAGCTACACGGCACTCGACTGTACCCAAATTATATAGTCTAACCTGAGCTCTAATGCACTCTCTGACACAAACTGAGCCTGAACCTCCAGATCAACATCCAGGCAGCTGACCACACACTGAGCACATCAGAGCCGCCATGGCCTTAGGTCATCATCTCTACCCAACTGCGGTTTTCAGGCTTCAGAACCTAGTCCTTATCTCCAATCACTGCCCAGGGTTGAAAATGATGCAGAAATCACACCTTCCCCATGGAAAGAGACCTTGTGATTGGCATGTTGTCCAAAGTCCCGTGTAGTTGAAATTAGTGTGGCCCATGAGGCCCCGCCCATGCTCGCGGGCCACATTGGTCACAAACACACATTGTGACCATCAGCCTGAGCCGTGTCCTCAAGTAAGGGCACTCAGTGGCTGGATGAAGAGACAGCATATTGGGCCTGCCATGCCCCTAGACCCCAATTTTTAACCATAGTTTGGGTTGTCCCTTCACTCTTCCCCAGGTCTCTGCTTTGGAATTCCTCTTTTGTTCGGACACTTGAGGTAATAAACCTGAAAGGAGACCTCCCATCCCACAGATTGACGAAAAACAATTGGGACTGAGCAAAACCACAGAGAGGAAGATTCGTCCATGGCCCATGAGGCCTCCCCACATTCCACGGCCATCGTTGATACAAAATACAGATACAAAAGCCTGAGCAAGTGCCTCAGACTCGCTCTTTCTTCATATCCTGAAGAGTTCTTCTCATGGTTTGTAGATTGGGCCTGCCATTCCTACGTCCCCAAACCTAAGCTGAGTTTGTGTTTTCAGACTTTTGTCCTCAAAGTCCTGGGCCAAACACCCTCCAGGCTGGGGCCCCTGGAGCCACACATTAGGACTGTGCCTACCCAATCTATGGGAATTCTGCCCATTCCATTGTCCAAAATCGTACAAATTAGGAGAACTCTCCAAAGTCCCAGGGGCCATCCCAATAGTGTAGGACTCCGGGGACAAACAAGGATGGTCTGACAACAGGTGAACATCTACCTCCACTCATTCCATAGATGGATATCCCCACAGAAGAAGATTGAACCAGACAGGACCCTAGGCCATAATTGGATCCATTGCTTTGGTTTGCAGGCATGTCTCCTCAAAAGCCTGGTATCCAATACGAGCATAAGGGGTTTCCGGAGGCACCCATCAAACAAATCTAGTCTCCACAAGGAAACTTGTGCATGGGAGCTATATCAAAAGCTTAGGAGAATACTTAGGGTCCCAGAACCACCGCCCCATTCCAAGGCCCTAATGGACACAAACACACATTAGGCCCCATCCTCAGGAAAGTCCATTTCAACTCAGCCACCCCGGTTGCTCCCGCAGAGCCATCCGATTTCAACTGTCTTGTTGCTAGGAGACAATTGGAATGCGAGGCAGGCTTCCCTGGCATCCATCCTCCAACTGTGCTCTGCAGTCATTCCATATGGGATGTCCTGGAGCTGCCCGACAGGTCTCAATTGTCCCGCAGAAGGAATCCTTGAAGGGGGCATCCCACAACTCCCAACGTGGGAAAACCTCCAGGCCCTTGAGATTCCGCTCCGTTCATGAAGGATAGTCATGCACAGAAACTCCAACCTGAGCCAACGTCTGATACTCGCCGTGATTTCAGATGCTTGAGATATTGGTTCCGATCTGCGGGGGGTACCTGCAGTGCCCTCGGCCAGAAGCCCAAGACGAGCTTGTGTTCTCAGACTTCTGTCCTCACACTCCTGGCCCATAAGCCCTCAAGTTTGGCAATTCCGGACCCACAATGCAGCACTCTGCCTGCACTCTAGAAAAAATATCTTCCCTAATGAGCTGCCTGGACAACTCAAATGAGGATAAACCTACAAGGCACTCGAATGTACCCAATTATATAGTCTAACATGGGCACTAATGCACTGTCTGACACAACCTGAGCCAGAACCTCCTGACCAACACCCAGGCAGCTGACCACACACAGTGAGCCTATCAGACCCGCCATGCCCTTAGGTGGTCATCTCTTCCCAACAGCGGTTTTTCGGGCTTCAGAACCTAGGCCTTATCTCCAACCACGGCCCATGGTTGAAAATGATGCAGAAATCAGAACACCCTTCCCATGGTTAGAGACCTTGTGATTGGCAAGTTGTCCAAAGTCCAGTGTAGTTGAAACCAGTGTGGCCCATGAGGCCCCGCCCATGCTCGCAAAACCACATTGGTCACAAACACACATTGTGACCCTCAGCCTGAGCCCAGTCCTCAAGTACGGCCTCTCAGTGGCTGGATGAAGAGACAGCATATTGGGCGTGCCATGCCCCTAGGCCCCAATTTTTAAACATAGTTTGGGTTGTCCCTTCACTCTTCCCCAGCGCTCTGTTTTGGAATTCCTCTTATGTTCGGACACCTGAGGTAATAAACCTGAAAGGAGACCTCCCATTCCACAGATTGACGAAAAACAATTGGGACTGGGCCAAATCCACAGAGAGGAAGATTCGTCCATGGGCCATGAGGCCTCCCCAAATTCCACGGCCATCATTGATACAAAATCCAAAGACAAAAGCCTGAGCAAGTACCTCAGACTCGCTCTTTCTTCATATCCTGAAGAGTTCTTCTCATGGTTTGTAGATTACGCCTGCCATACCAACGTCCCCAAACCTAAGCTGAGTTTCTGTTTTCAATCTTCTGTCCTCAAAGTCCTGGGCCACACACCCTCCAGGCTGGGGCGCCAGGAGCCACACATTAGTACTGTGCCTACCCAATCCATGGGAATTCTGCCCATTCCATTGTCCCAAATCGTACAAATTAGGAGAACCCTCCAAAGTCCCCGAGGCCCTCCCAATAATGTATGTCTCCGGGGACAAACAGGCTGGTCTGACACCAGGTGATCATCTACCTCCACTCATTCCATGGATGGAGAACCCCAGAGAAGAAGATTGAACCAGACAGGACCCTAGGCCATAATCGGGTCCATTGCTTTGGTTTACAGGCATGTGTCCTCAAAAGCCTGGATTCCAATACCAGCATAAGGGGTTTCCTGAGGCACCCATCAGAAAAAATCTCGTCTCCACAAGGAAACTTTTGCATGGGAGCTATGTCAAAAGCTTAGGAGAATACTTCAGGGTCCCGGTGCCACCGCCCTAATCCAAGGCCCTCATGGACACAACACACATTAGGCCCCATCCTCAGGAAAATCCATTTCAACTCAGCCACCTCGGTTGCTCCCACAGAGCCACCGATCTCAACGCTATTGTTGCTAGGAGACAATTGTAATGCGAGGCGGGCTTCCCTGGCATCCATCCTCCAACGGTGCTCTGGAGTCATTCCATATGGGATGTCCTGGAGCTGCCCAACAGGTCTCAATTGTCCCACAGAAGGAATCCTTGAAGAGGGCATCCATAAACTCCCAACGTGGGAAAACCTCCATGGCCTTGAGATTCCTCTCCGTTCATGAAGGGGCAGGCATGCACAGAAACTCCAACCTGAGCCAACGTCTGATCCTCGCCTTGCCTCAGATGCTTGAGATATTGGTTCCGATCTGCAGGGGGTACATGCCGTGCCCTCGGCCTGAAGCCCAAGTCTAGCTTGTGTTCTCAGACTTCTGTCCTCACACTCCTGGCCCAGAAGCTCTCAAGTTTGGCAATTCCGGACCCACAATGCAGCACTCTGCCTGCCCTCTAGAAAAAACATCTTGCCTAATGAGCTGCCCAGGAACCTAAAAGGGGGATAAACCTACACGGCACTCGACTGTACCCAAATTATATAGTCTAACCTGGTCACTAATGCACTGTCTGACACACCCTGAGCTAGAACCTCCTGACCAAAACCCAGGCAGATGAATGCACACTGAGCGTATGAGACCCACCATGGCCTTAGGTCGTCATCTCTTCCCAACTGCGATTTTTCAGGCTTCAGAACCTAGACCTTATCTCCAACCACTGCCCAGGGTTGAAAATGATGCAGAAATCAGAACACCTTCCCCATGGCAAGAGACCTTGTGATTGGCGTGTTGTCCAAATCCAGTGTAGTTGAAACCAGTGTGGCCCATAAGGCCCCGCCCATGCTCGCAGGCCATATTGGTCACAAACTCACATTGTGACCCTCAGCATGAGCCCAGTCCTCAAGTCAGGCCTCTCAGTGGCTGGATGAAGAGACAGCATATTGGGCCTGCCATGCCCCTAGTCCCCAATTTTTAACCATAGTTTGGGTTGTCCCTTCACTCTTTCCCAAGGCTCTGCTTTGGAATTCCTCTTTTGTTCGGACACCTGAGTTAATAAACAGGAAAGGAGACCTCCCATCCCACAGATTGACGAAAAACAATTGGGACCGGGCCAAATCCACAGAGAGGAAGATTCGTCCATGGCCCATGAGGCCTCCCCACATTCCACGGCCATCGTTGATATAAAATGCAGAGGCAAAACCTGATCAAGTGCCTCAGACTCGCTCTTTCTTCATATCCTGAAGAGTTCTTCTCATGGTTTGTAGATTGGGCCTGCATACCTACGTCCCCAAACCTGAGCTGAGTTTGTGTTTTTGGAATACTGTCCTCAAAGTCCTTTGCCACACACCCTCCAGGCTGGGTCCCCTGGAGCCACCCATTAGGACTGTGCCCTCTCAATCCATGGGAATTCTTCCCATCCATTGTCCAAAATCGTACAAATTAGGAGAACTCTCCAAAGTCCCCGAGGCCATCCCAATAGTGTAGGTTTCCGGGGACAAACAAGGGCGGTCTGACTCCAGGTGAGCATCTACCTCCACTCATACCATACATGGATGTCCCCAGAGAAGAAGATTGAAATAGAGAGTACGCTAGGCCATAATCAGATCCATTGCTTTGGTTTACAGGCATGTCTCCTCAAAAGCCTGGATTCCAATACAAGCATAAGTGGTTTGCTGAGGCACCCATCAGAACAAATCTCGTCTCCACAAGGAAACTTGTGCATGGGATCTATGTCAAAAGCTTAGGAGAATACTACAGGGTCCCGGTGCCACCGCCCCATTCCAAGGCCCTCATGGACACAAACACACATTAGGCCCCATTCTCAGGAAAGTCTATTTCAACTAAGCCACCCAGGTTGCTCCCGCAGAGTCATCCGATCTCAAATGTATTGTTGCTAGGAGACAATTGGAATGCGAGGCGGGCTTCCCTGGCATCCATCTTCCAACGGTGCTCTGGAGTTAATCCATATGGGATGTCCTGGAGCTGCCCAACATGTCTCAATTGTCCCCAGAAGGAATCCTTGAAGGGGGCATCCCATAACTCCCAACATGGGAAAAACTCCATGGCCTTGAGATTCCGCTCCGTTCATGAAGGGGCAGTCATGCACAGAAACTCCAACCTGAGCCAACGTCTGATCCTCGCCGTGACTTCAGATGTATGAGATATTGGTTCAGATCTGCAGGGGGTACCTGCCGCGCCCTCGGCCTGATGTCCAAGTCAACTTGTGTTCTCAAACTTTTGTCCTCACACTCCTGGCCGAGAAGCCCGCAAGTTTGGCAATTCCGGACCCACAATGCAGCACTCTGCCTGCACTCTAGAAAAAATATCTTGCCTAATGAGCTGCCCAGGCACCTCAAATGTGGATAAAGCTACACGGCACTCGACTGTACCCAAATTATATAGTCTAACCTGAGCTCTAATGCACTCTCTGACACAAACTGAGCCTGAACCTCCAGATCAACATCCAGGCAGCTGACCACACACTGAGCACATCAGAGCCGCCGTGGCCTTAGGTCATCATCTCTACCCAACTGCGGTTTTCAGGCTTCAGAACCTAGTCCTTATCTCCAATCACTGCCCAGGGTTGAAAATGATGCAGAAATCACACCTTCCCCATGGAAAGAGACCTTGTGATTGGCATGTTGTCCAAAGTCCCGTGTAGTTGAAATTAGTGTGGCCCATGAGGCCCCGCCCATGCTCGCGGGCCACATTGGTCACAAACACACATTGTGACCATCAGCCTGAGCCGTGTCCTCAAGTAAGGGCACTCAGTGGCTGGATGAAGAGACAGCATATTGGGCGTGCCATGCCCCTAGGCCCCAATTTTTAACCATAGTTTGGTTTGTCCCTTCACTCTTCCCCAGGTCTCTGCTTTGGAATTCCTCTTTTGTTCGGACACTTGAGGTAATAAACCTGAAAGGAGACCTCCCATCCCACAGATTGACGAAAAACAATTGGGACTGAGCCAAAACCACAGAGAGGAAGATTCGTCCATGGCCCATGAGGCCTCCCCACATTCCACGGCCATCGTTGATACAAAATACAGATACAAAAGCCTGAGCAAGTGCCTCAGACTCGCTCTTTCTTCATATCCTGAAGAGTTCTTCTCATGGTTTGTAGATTGGGCCTGCCATTCCTACGTCCCCAAACCTAAGCTGAGTTTGTGTTTTCAGACTTTTGTCCTCAAAGTCCTGGGCCAAACACCCTCCAGGCTGGGGCCCCTGGAGCCACACATTAGGACTGTGCCTACCCAATCTATGGGAATTCTGCCCATTCCATTGTCCAAAATCGTACAAATTAGGAGAACTCTTCAAAGTCCCATGGGCCATCCCAATAGTGTAGGACTCCGGGGACAAACAAGGATGGTCTGACAACAGGTGAACATGTACCTCCACTCATTCCATAGATGGATATCCCCAGAGAAGAAGATTGAACCAGACAGGACCCTAGGCCATAATTGGATCCATTGCTTTGGTTTGCAGGCATGTCTCCTCAAAAGCCTGGTATCCAATACGAGCATAAGTGGTTTCCGGAGGCACCCATCAAACAAATCTAGTCTCCACAAGGAAACTTGTGCATGGGAGCTATATCAAAAGCTTAGGAGAATACTTAGGGTCCCGGAACCACCGCCCCATTCCAAGGCCCTAATGGACACAAACACACATTAGGCCCCATCCTCAGGAAAGTCCATTTCAACTCAGCCACCCCGGTTGCTCCCGCAGAGCCATCCGATTTAAACTGTCTTGTTGCTAGGAGACAATTGGAATGCGAGGCAGGCTTCCCTGGCATCCATCCTCTAACTGTGCTCTGCAGTCATTCCATATGGGATGTCCTGGAGCTGCCCGACAGGTCTCAATTGTCCCGCAGAAGGAATCCTTGAAGGGGGCATCCCACAACTCCCAACGTGGGAAAACCTCCAGGCCCTTGAGATTCCGCTCCGTTCATGAAGGATAGTCATGCACAGAAACTCCAACCTGAGCCAACGTCTGATACTCGCCGTGATTTCAGATGCTTGAGATATTGGTTCAGATCTGCAGGGGGTACCTGCAGTGCCCTCGGCCAGAAGCCCAAGTCGAGCTTGTGTTCTCAGACTTCTGTCCTCACACTCCTGGCCCATAAGCCCTCAAGTTTGGCAATTCCGGACCCACAATGCAGCACTCTGCCTGCCCTCTAGAAAAAATATCTTCCTTAATGAGCTGCCTGGACACCTCAAATGAGGATAAACCTACACGGCACTCGAATGTACCCAAATTATATAGTCTAACCTGGGCACTAATGCACTGTCTGACACAACCTGAGCCAGAACCTCCTGACCAACACCCAGGCAGCTGACCACACACAGTGAGCCTATCAGACCCGCCATGCCCTTAGGTGGTCATCTCTTCCCAACAGCGGTTTTTCGGGCTTCAGAACCTAGGCCTTATCTCCAACCACGGCCCATGGTTGAAAATGATGCAGAAATCAGAACACCCTTCCCATGGTTAGAGACCTTGTGATTGGCAAGTTGTCCAAAGTCCAGTGTAGTTGAAACCAGTGTGGCCCATGAGGCCCCGCCCATGCTCGCAAAACCACATTGGTCACAAACACACATTGTGACCCTCAGCCTGAGCCCAGTCCTCAAGTACGGCCTCTCAGTGGCTGGATGAAGAGACAGCATATTGGGCGTGCCATGCCCCTAGGCCCCAATTTTTAAACATAGTTTGGGTTGTCCCTTCACTCTTCCCCAGCGCTCTGTTTTGGAATTCCTCTTATGTTCGGACACCTGAGGTAATAAACCTGAAAGGAGACCTCCCATTCCACAGATTGACGAAAAACAATTGGGACTGGGCCAAATCCACAGAGAGGAAGATTCGTCCATGGGCCATGAGGCCTCCCCAAATTCCACGGCCATCATTGATACAAAATCCAAAGACAAAAGCCTGAGCAAGTACCTCAGACTCGCTCTTTCTTCATATCCTGAAGAGTTCTTCTCATGGTTTGTAGATTACGCCTGCCATACCTACGTCCCCAAACCTAAGCTGAGTTTCTGTTTTCAATCTTCTGTCCTCAAAGTCCTGGGCCACACACCCTCCAGGCTGGGGCCCCTGGAGCCACATATTAGGACTGTGCCTACCCAATACGTGGGAATTCTGCCCACTACATTTTCCAAAATCGTACAAATTAGCAGAACTCTCCAATGTACCCGAGGCCATCCCAAAAGTATAGGTCTCCCAGCATAAACATGGGCGGTCTGACACCAGCTGAAATCTACCTCCACTCATACCATAGATGGATGTCCCCAGAGAAGAAATTGAACTACACAGGACCCTAGGCCATAATCGGAACCATTGCTTTGGTTTACAGGCATGTCTCCTCAAAAGTCTGGAATCCAATACCAGCATAGGGGGTTTCCGGAGGCACCCATCAGAACAAATCTCGTCTCCACAAGGAAACTTGTGCATTGGAGCTATGTCAAAAGCTTGGGAGAATACTTCAGGGTCCCGGTGCCACCGCCCCATTCCATGGCCCTCATGGACACAAACACACATTAGGACCCATCCTCAGGAATGTCCATTTCAACAGCCACCCTTGTTTTCCCCGCAGAGCTATCCGATCTCAACTGTATTGTTGCTAGGAGACAATTGGAATGCGAGGCGGGCTTCCCTGGCATCCATCCTCCAACGCTGCTCTGGAGTCATTCCATATGGCATGTCCTGGAGCTCCCCAACAGGTCTCAATTGTCAGGCAGAAGGAATCCTTGAAGGGGGCATCCCACAACTCCCTACGTGGGAAAACCTCCAAGGCCTTGAGATTCCGCTCCGTTCATGAAGAGGCAGTCATGCACAGAAACTCCAACCTGAGCCAACGTCTGATCCTCGCTGTGACTTCAGATGCTTGAGATATTGGTTCAGATCTGCGGGTGTACCTTCTGTGTCCTCGGCCTGAAGCCCAATTCGAGCTTGTGTTCTCAGACTTCTGTCCTCACACTCCTGGCCCAGAAGCCCTCAAGTTTGGCAATTACGAACCCACAATGCAGCACTCTGCCTGCCCTCTAGAAAAAATATCTTGCCTATTGAGCTGCCCAGGCACCTCAAATGAGGATAAACCTACACGGAACTCGACTGTACCCAAATTATATAGTCTATCCTGGGCACTAATACACTGTCTGACACAACCTGAAGCTGAGCCTCCTGACCAAAACCCAGGCAGCTGACCGCACAGTGAGCAAATCAGACCTGCCATGGTTTTAGTTCGTCATCTCTTCCTAACTACGGTTCAGGACTCAGAATCTAGACATTATCTACAACCACTGCCCAGGGTTGAAAATAATGCAGAAATCAGAACTCCTTCCCCATGGCAAGAGACCTTTTGATTGGCATGTTGTTCAAAGTTCAGTGTAGTTGAAAAAAGTGTGGCCCATGAGGCCCCGCCCATGCTCGCGGGGAAAATTGATCACAAACAAACATTGTGACCCTCAGCCTTAGCTCAGTCCTCAAGTAAGGCCTCTCAGTGGCTGGATGAAGAGACAGCATATTGGGCCTGCCATGCCCCTAGGCCGCAATTTTTACCATAGTTTGGGTTGTACCTTCACTCTTTCACAGGGCTCTGCTTTGGAATTCCTCTTTTGTTCGACACCTGAGGTAATGAAACTGAAAGGAGTCTTCCCATTCCACAGATTGACGTAAAACAATTTGGACCGGGCCAAATCCACAGAGAGGAAAATTCGTCCATGGCCCATGAGGACTCCCCACATTCCACGGCCATCGATGATACAAAATCCAGAGACTAAAGGCTGAGCAAGTTCCTCAGAATCACTCTTTCTTCATATCCTGAAGAGTTCTTCTCATGGTTTGTAGATTGGGCTGCCATACCTACGTCCCCAAACCTAACCTGAGTTTGGGTTTTCAGACTTCTGTCCTCAAAGTCCTGGGCCACACACCG
Source organism: Mustela nivalis (assembly GCF_964662115.1). NCBI lineage: Eukaryota > Metazoa > Chordata > Mammalia > Carnivora > Mustelidae > Mustela > Mustela nivalis. Next base: position 36,962 of record NW_028135945.1, read on the forward strand.
TCAAGGCTGGGGCCCCTGGAGCCACACATTAGGACTGTGCCTGCCCAATCCATGGGAATTCTCCCCATTCCATTGTCCAAAATCTTAAAAATTAAGAGAACTCTCCAAAGACCCCGAGGCCATCCCAATAGTGTAGGTCTCCGGGGACAAACAAGGGAGGTCTGACACCAGTTGAGCATCTACCTCCACACATTCCATCGATGGATATCACCAGAGAATAAGATTGAACCAGACAGGACCCTAGGCCATAATCGGATCCATTGATTTGGTTTACAGGCATGTCTCCTCAAAAGCCAGGATTCCAATACCAGCATAAGGGGTTCCCGAGGCACCCATCAGAACAAATCTCGTCTCCACAAGGAAACTTGTGCATGGGAGCTATGTCAAAAGCTTAGGAGAATACTTCAGGGTCCCGGTGCCACCACCCCATTCCAAGGCCCCCATGGACACAAACACACATTAGACCCCAAGCTCAGGAAAGTCCATTTCATCTAGGCCACCCCGGTTGCTCCCACAGAGCCATCCGATCTCAAATGTATTGCTAGGAGACAATTGGAATGCGAGGCAGGCTTCCGGCCATCCATCCTCCAATGGTGCGATGGAGTCATTCCATATGGGATGTCCTGGAGCTGCCCAACAGGTCTCAATTGTCCTGCAGAAGGAATCCTTGAAGGGGGCATCCCACAACTCCCAACGTGGGAAAACCTCCATGGCCTTGAGATTCCGCTCCGTTCATGAAGGGTCAGTCATGCAGAGAAACTCCAACCTGAGCCAACGTCTGATCCTCGCCGTGACTTCAGATGCTTGAGATATTTGTTCAGATCTGCGGGTGTACCTGCCGTGTCCTCGGCCTGAAGCCAAAGTCGAGCTTGTGTTCTCAGACTCCTGTCCTAACACTCCTGGCCAAGAGGCCCTCACTTTTGGCAATTTCGGAACCACAATGCAGCACTCTGCCTGCCCTCTAGAAAAAATATCGTGCCTAATGAGCTGCCCAGGCACCGCAAATGAGGATAAACCTACACGGCACTCGACTGTACCAAATTTTATAGTCTAACCTGGGCACTAATGCACTGTCTGACACAACCTGAGCCAGAACCTCCTGACCAAAACCCAGGCAGCTGACCGCTCACTGAGCTTATCAGACCCGCCATGGCCTTAGGTCGTCATCTCTTCCCAACTGCTGCTTTTCAGGCTTCAGGACCTAGACGTTATCTCCAACCACTGCCCAGGGTTGAAAATGATGCAGAAATCAGAACACCTTCCCCATGGCAAGAGACCTTGTGATTGGCATGTTGTCCAAATTCCAGTGTAGTTGAAACCAGTGTGGCCCATGAGCCGCGCCCATGCTCGCGGGCCACATTGGTCACAAACACACATTGTGACCCTCAGCCTGTGCCCAGTTATCAAGTAAGGCCTCAGTTGCTGGATGAAGAGACAGCATATTGGGCCTGCCATGCCCGTAGGCCCCAATTTTTAACCATAGTTTGGTTTGTCCCTTCACTCTTCCCCAGGCCTCCTCTTTGGAATTCCTCTTTGGTTCGGACACCTGAGGTAATAAACCTGAAAGGAGACCTCCCTTCCCACAGATTGACGAAAAAAATTGGGACTGGGCCAAATCCACAGAGAGGAAGATTCGTCCATGGCCCATGAGGCCTACCAACATTCCACGGCCATCGTTGATACAAAATCCAGAGACAAACGCCTGAGCAATTCCTCAGAATCGCTCTTTCTTCATCAACTGAAGAGTTCTTCTCATGGTTTGTAGATTGGGCCTGCCAAACCTACGTCCCCAAACCTAAGCTGAGTTTGTGTTTTCAGAATTCTGTCCTCAAAGTCCTGGGCCACACACCCTCCAGGCTGGGGCCCCTGGAGCCACACATTAGGACTGTGCCTACCCAATCCATGGGAATTCTGCCCATTCCATTGTCCAAAATCATACGAATTAGGAGAACTCTCCAAAGTCCCCGAGGCCATCCCAATACTGTAGGTCTCCGGGGACAAACAAGGGCGGTCTGACACCAGGTGAGCATCTACCTCCACTCATTCCATAGATGGATATCCCCAGAGAAGAAGATTGAACCAGACAGGCCGTAGGCCATAATCGGATCCATTGCTTTCGTTTACAGGCATGTCTCCTCAAAAGCCTGAATTCCAATACCATCATAAGGGGTTTCCTGAGGCACCCATCAGAACAAATCTCGTCTCCAAATTGAAACTTGTGCATGGGAGCTATGTCAAAAGCTTAGGAGAATACTTCAGGGTCCTGGTGCCACCTCCCCATTCCAAGGCCCTCATGGACACAAACACATATTAGGCCCCATCCTCAGGAAAGTCCATTTCAACACAGCCACCAAGGTTTCTCCCGCAGAGCCATCCGATCTCAACTCTCTTGTTGCTAGGAGACAATTGGAATGCGAGGCGGGCTTCCCTGGCATCCATCCTCCAAAGTTGCTCTGGCGTCATTCCATATGGGATGTCCTGGAGCTGCCCAACAGGTCTCTATTATCCCGCAGAAGGAATCCTTGAAGGGGGCATCCCACAACCCCAACGTTGGAAAACCTGCATGGCCTTGAGATTCCGCTCTGTTCATGAAGGGGCAGTCTTGCACAGAAACTCCAATCTGATCCAACGTCTGATCCTTGCCGTGACTTCAGATGCATGAGATATTGGTTCAGATCTGCAGGGGGGTAACTGCCATGCCCTCGGCCTGAAGCCCAAGTGTAGCTTGTGTTCTCAAACTTCTGTCCTCACACTCCTGGCCCAGAAGCCCTCAAGTTTGGCAATTCCGGACCCACAATGCAGCACTCTGCCTGCCCTCTAAAAAAATATCTGGCCTAATGAACAGCCCAGGCACCTCAAATGAGGATAAACCTACACGGCACTCGACTGTACCCAAAATATATAGTCTAACCTGAGCACTAATGCACTGTGTGACACAAATGAGCCCGAACCTCCTGACAGGCGGCTGACCGCACAGTGAGCACTTCAGACCAGCCATGGCCTTTGGTCGTCATCTCTTCCCAAGTGCGGTTTTCATGCTTCGGAACCTAGACCTTATTTCCAACCACTGCCCAGGTTTGAAAATGATGCAGAAATCAGAAATCCTTACCCATGGCAAGAGAGCTTGTGATTGGTATGTTGTCCAAAGTCCAGTGCAGTTGAAATCAGTGTGGCCCATGAGGCCCCGCCCATGCTCCCGGGACACATTGGTCACAAACACACATTGTGACCCTCAGCCTGAGACCAGTCTTCAAGTAAGGTCTCTCAGTGGCTGATGAAGAGACAGCATATTGGGCCTTGCATGCCCCTAGGCCCAAATTTTTAACCATATTTGGGTTGTCCCTTCTCACTTCCCTAGGGCTCTGCTTGGAATTCCTCTTTCTTTGGGACACCTAAGGTAACAAACCTGAAAGGGGACCTCCATCCCACAGCTTGACGAAAAACAATTGGGACCGGGCCAAATCCACAGAGAGGAATATTCGTCCATGTCCCATGATGCCTCCCCATATACCACGGATATCGTTGATACAAAATCCAGAGACAAAAGCCTGAGCAAGCGCCTCAGACTCGCTCTTTCTTCATATCCTGAAGAGTTCTTCTCATGGTTTGTAGATTGGTCCTGCCATACCTACGTACCCAAACCTAAGCTGAGTTTGTGTTTTCAGACGTCTGTCCTCAAAGTCCTGGGCCACACACCCTCCAGGCTGGGGCCCCTGGAGCCACACATTAGGACTGTGCCTACCAATCCATGAGAATTCTGCCCATTCCATTGTCCAAAATCGTACAAATTAGGAGAAACCTCCAAAGTCCCTGAGGCCATCCCAATTGTGTAGGTCGCCCGGAACAAAGATGGGCTGTCTGACACCAGCTGATAATCTACCACCACTCAGACTATACATGGATGTCCCCAGAGGAGAAGATTGAACCACACAGGACCCTAGGCTATAATAGGATCCAATGCCTTGGTTTACAGGCATGTCTCCTCAAAAGCCTGATTCCAATATGAGCATAGGGGTTTTGCTGAGGCACCTAGCAGAACTCATCTCGTCTCCACAAGGAAACCTGTGCATGGGAGCCATCCAAAGCATAGGAGAGTACTCAGGGTCCCGGGGTCACCGCCCCATTCCAAGGCCCTCATGGACACAAAAACACATTAGGAACCATCCTCAGGAAAGTCCAATTCAAATCAGCCACCCCGGTTGCTCCCACAGAGCCATCAGCTCTAAACTGTCTTGTTGCCAGGAGACAATTGGAATGCGAGGCGGGCTTCCCAGGCATCCATCCTCGAACGGTGCTCTGGAGTCATTCCATATGGGATGTCCTGGAGCTGTCCAACAGGTCTCAATTGTCCCACAGAAGGAATCCTTGAAGGGGGAATCCCACAACTCCCAACGTGGGAAAACTTCAGTGGCCTCAGATTCCGCTCCCTTCATGAAGCGGCCGTCATGCACGGAAACTCCGACCTGAGCCAACGTCTGACCTCACCCTGACTTCAGATGCATGAGTATTGGTTCAGATCTGCAGGGAGTACCTGCCGTGCCCTCGGCCTGAAACCCAAGTCTAGCTTGTCTTCTCAGACTTCCGTCCTCACACTCCTGCCCCCGAAGCCCTCAAGTTTGGCAATAACGGACCCACAATGCAGCACTCTGCCTGCCCTCTACAAAAAAATTATTGCCTCATGAGCTGCCCAGGCACCTTCAATGAGGATAAACCTCCACAGCACTCGACTTCACCCAAATTATATAGTCTAACCTGGGCACTAATGCACTGTCGGACACAACCTGAGCCCGGACCTCCTGACCAACACCCGGAAAGCAGACTGCACACTGAGCACATAAGACCCGCCATGGCCTTAGGTCATCATCTCTTTCCTACCTCCGTTTTCAGGCCTCAGAACCGAGACATTATCTCCAATCACTGCCCAGGGGTGAGTTTGTTGCAGAAATCAGAACACCTTCTTACCCATGGTAAGAAACGTTGGGGTTGGCATGTCGTCCAACGTTCAGTGTAGGAGAAACCAGCATTCACCCTGAGGCCCCGCCCATTCTTGAGTGCGACAAGGGCATATACATGCATTGTGACCCTCAGCATGAGTCCTGTCCACTAGTAAGTCGTCTCTGTGACTGGACCTTTAGATGTGATAATGGGCTTGATATGTCCCTAAGCCCCAATTTTTAACTAGATTTCTGATTGTCCAGTCACCCCCCCCCCAGGGCTTTACTCTGGAATCCCTCATTCGGTGGGACACCTGAGGTTAAAAAGAAAACAACATCAAAAAAAAAAAAAAACAACAAAAAAAGAATTCTTCCATCCCACAGAGTGACCCCAAACGCTTTGGACTGGACCAAACCACCAGGAAGTACGACTCGTCCACTTCCCATGAAGTCATCCAGAAATTTCACGACCATGAGTGACACGATATCCAGAGACAAAAACTTGAGCAAGAGCCTCACACTCACCTTTTTCTCAAATCCCGAAATGTTCTCCTCATGTTCTGTAGATAAGTCCTGCCATACCTATGACCTGAAACATAAGCCAAGTTTGTGTTTTCAGACAACGATCCAAAAAGCCCTGGCCTACACAACCTACAGGCTCAGGCCCCTGGAGCCAAACCTGAGGACTGTACTTGCCCTCTCCAAGGGAATTGTCTGTGCCTATTCCAATGGCCACATCCCTTCTAATAGGATAAACCTCCACAGTCCCTGATCCATCTCATTATTGGTGCCTTTCCAGGTAAAACAGGGGCAATCTGAGCCCATCTGAGCACCTACCTGTACTCAGACCCATAGACAGATGTCCCCAGAGGTAAAAAGGAAAGAACAGGCCCCTAGGCACTAATCATATCCATTGCTTTTGTTTCCAGGCATCTCTCCTCAGAGGCCTGGATTTCAAAACCAGCATATGGCTGTTTCTTGACTCACCCATCAGAAAACATCTCATCTACACATGGGAAACTTGCACGTTGGAGCTGTGTCAAAGCCTCTGTTTAGGAGAACCCTTCAGGGCCCCAGTGCCACCGCTTCATTCCAAGGTCTCCATAGACACAAAAGCACATTAGGACCCATCCATAGGAGAGTCCATTTCAACTCAGCCTCCTCGGTTGATCCCCCAGATCCAGCAGATCTAACCTGTCTTGTTTCTAGAAAACAATTGGAATGCGAGGTGGGCTACCCAGCCATGCATCCTTAGAACCCTGCTCAGAATCATTGGCCTGGAGCCAAACAACAGGTCTCAATTGTCCTGCAGAAGACACTTTGCAGTTTGGAGCTTCTCACAAATCCCATCGTGGGAAAACCCCCATGGCCTCGTGATGCCGCCCCTTCGTGAAGGGGCCATCAGGGACAGAAACACCAACTTGAGCGATCGTCTGATCCTCGCCCTGACTTCAGATGCACGAGATCTCGATTCAGGTCTGTAGATTGTGCCATCGATGATACAAAATCCAGAGACAAAAACCTGAGCAAGCGCCTCCGACTCGCACTTTCTTCATATCCTGAAGAGTTCTTCTCATGGTTTGTAGATCGGATCTGCCATACCAACGTCCCCAAACCTAAGCTGAGTGTGTGTTTACAGACTTCTGTCCTCAAAGGCCAGGGCCACACACCCTCCAGGCTGGGGCCCCTGGAGCCACACATTAGGACTGTGCCTACCAATCCATGGGAATTCTGCCCATTCCATTGTCCAAAATCATACAAATTAGGAGAAACCTCCAAAGTCCCTGAGGCCATCCCAATCGTGTAGGTCGCCCGGAACAAACAAGGGCTGTCTGACACCAGCTGATAATCTACCTCCACTCATACCATAAATGGATGTCCCCAGAGGAGAAGATTGAACCAGACAGGACCCTAGGCCATAATAGAATCCATTGCCTTGGTTTACAGGCATGTCTCCTCAAAAGCCTGATTCCAATACGAGCATGGGGATTTTGCTGAGGCACCCAGCAGAACTCATCTCGTCTCTACAAGGAAACCTGTGCATGGGAGCCATGTCCAAAGCATAGGAGAGTACTTCAGGGTCCCGGGGCCACCGCCCCATTCCAAGGCCCTCATGACACAAAAACACATTAGGACCCATCCTCATGGGAGTCTATTTCAACTCAACCACCCCGGTCGCTCCCGCAGAGCCATCAGATCTAAACTGTCTTGTTGCTAGGAGACAATTGGAATGCGAGGCGGGCTTCCCAAGCATCCATCCTCGAACGGTGCGCTGGAGTCATTCCATATGGGATGTCCTGGAGCTGTCCAACAGGTCTCAATTTTCCCGCAGAAGGAATCCTTGAAGGGGGCATCCCACAACTCCCAACGTGGGAAAACTTCAGTGGCCTCGAGATTCCGCTACCTTCATGAAGCAGCCGTCATGCACGGAAACTCCGACCTGAGCCAACGTCTGATCCTCGCCCTGATTTCAGATGCATGAGTATTGGTTCAGATCTGCAGGGAGTACCTGCCGTGCCCTCGGCCTGAAACCCAAGTCTAGCTTGTCTTCTAAGACTTCCGTCCTTACACTCCTGCCCCCGAAGCCCTCAAGTTTGGCAATAACGGACCCACAATGCAGCACTCTGCCTGCCCTCTAGAAAAAAATTATTGCCTCATGAGCTGCCCAGGCACCTTCAATGAGGATAAACCTCCACAGCACTCGACTTCACCCAAATTATATAGTCTAACCTGGGCACTAATGCACAGTCGGACACAACCTGAGCCCGGACCTCCTGACCAACACCCAGAAAGCAGGCCGCACACTGAGCACATAAGACCCGCCATGGCCTTAGGTCATCATCTCTTCCCTACCTCAGATTTCAGTCCTCAGAACCGAGACCTTATCTCCAATCACTGCCCAGAGGTGAGTGTGATGCAGAAATCAGAACACCTCCTTACCCATGGTAAGAAACCTTGTGGTTGGCACGTCGTCCAACGTTCAGTGTAGGAGAAACCAGCATTCACCATGAGGCCCCGCCCATTCTTGAGTGCGACAAGGGCATAAACACTCATTGTGACCCTCAGCATGAGTCTTGTCCTCTAGTAAGTCCTCTCAGTGACTGGACCATTAGATGTGATAATGGGCTTGATATGTCCCTAAGCCCTAATTTTTAACCAGATTTCTGATTGTCCCGTCACCCGCCCCCCCAGGGCTCTACTCTGGAATCCCTCATTCGGTGGGACTCCTGAGGTTAAAAAGAAAACAACATCAAAAAAAAAACAACAAAAAAACCGGACTTCTTCCATCCCACAGAGTGACTCCAAACGCTTTGCACTGGGCCTAACCACCAGGGAGTAAGACTCGTCCATTTCCCATGAAGTCATCCAGAAATTTCACGACCATGAGTGACACGATATCCAGAGACAAAAACTTGAGCAAGAGCCTCACACTCGCCCTTTTCTCAAATCCCGAAAAGTTCTCCTCATGGTCTGTAGATAAGTCCTGCCATACCTATGACCTGAAACATAAGCCAAGTTTGTGTTTTCAGACAACTGTCCAAACAGCCCTGGCCTACACAACCTACAGGCTCAGGCCCCTGAGGCAAACCTGAGGACTGTACTTGCCCTCTCCAAGGGAATTGTGTGTGCCTATTCCAATGGCCACATCCCTTCTAATAGGATAAACCTCCAAAGTCCCTGATCGATCTCATTAGTGGTGGCTTCCCAGGTAAAACAGGGGCAATCTGAGCCCATCTGAGCACCTACCTGTACTCAGACCCATAGACAGATGTCCCCAGAGGTAAAAAGGAAAGAACAGGCCCCTAGGCACTAATCATATCCAGTGCTTTGGTTTCCAGGCATCTCTCCTCAGAGGCCTGGATTTCAATACCAGCATATGGCTGTTTCTTGACTCACCCATCAGAAAACATCTCATCTACACATGGAAAACTTGCACGTTGGAGCTGTGTCAAAGCCTCTGTTTAGGAGAACCCTTCAGGGCCCCATTGCCACCGCTTCATTCCAAGGTCTCCATAGACACAAAAGCACATTAGGACCCATCCATAGGAGAGTCCATTTCAACTCAGCCTCCTCGGTTGATTTCCCAGATCCAGCAGATCTAACCTGTCTTGTATCTAGGAGACAATTGGAATGCGAGGTGGGCTACCCAGCCATGCATCCTTAGAACCCGGCTCAGAATCATTGGCCTGGAGCCAAACAACAGGTCTCAATTGTCCTGCAGAAGACACTTTGCAGTTTGGAGCTTCTCACAAATCCCATCGTGGGAAAACTCCATGGCCTTGTGATGCCTCCCCTTCGTGAAGGGGCCATCAGGGACAGAAACACCAACTTGAGCGATCGTCTGATCCTCGCCCTGACTTCAGATGCACGAGATCTCGATTCAGGTCTGTAGATTGTGCCATCGATGATACAAAATCCAGAGACAAAAACCTGAGCAAGCGCCTCAGACTCGCACTTTCTTTATATCCTGAAGAGTTCTTCTCATGTTTTGTTGATCGTGCCTGCCATACCTACGTCCCCAAACCTAAGCTGAGATTGTGTTTTCAGACTTCTGTCCTCAATGTCCAGGTCCACACACCCTCCAGGCTGGGGCCCCTGGAGCCACACATTAGGACGGTACCTACCAATCCATGGGAATTCTGCTCATTCCATTGTCCAAAATCGTACAAATTAGGAGAAACCTCCAAAGTCCCTGAGGCCATCCCAATCGTGTAGGTCGCCCGGAACAAACAAGGGCTGTCTGACACCAGCTGATAATCTACCTCCACTCATACCATAAATGGATGTCCCCAGGGAGAAGATTGGACCAGACAGGACCCTAGGCCATAATAGGATCCATTGCCTTGGTTTACAGGCATGTCTCCTCAAAAGCCTGATTCCAATACGAGTATAGGGGTTTTGCTGAGGCACCCAGCAGAACTCATCTCGTCTCCACAAGGAAATCTGTGCATGGGAGCCATGTCCAAAGCATAGGAGAGTACTTCAGGGTCCCGGTGCCACAGCCCCATTCCAAGGCCCTCATGGACACAAAAACACATTAGGACCCATCCTCAGGGGAGTCCATTTCAACTCAGCCACCCCGGTCGCTCCCGCAGAGCCATCAGATCAAAACTGTCTTGTTGCTAGGAGACAATTGGAATGCGAGGCGGGCTTCCCAAGCATCCATCCTCGAACGGTGCTCTGGAGTTATTCCATATGGGATGTCCTGGAGCTGTCCAACAGGTCTCAATTTTCCCGCAGAAGGAATCCTTGAAGGGGACATCCCACAACTCCCAACCTGGGAATACTTCAGTGGCCTCGAGATCCCGCTCCCTTTATGAAGCGGCCGTCATGCACGGAAACTCCAACCTGAGCCAACGTCTGATCCTCGCCCTGACTTCAGATGCATGAGTATTGGTTCAGATCTGCAGGGAGTACCTGCCGTGCCCTCGGCCTGAAACCCAAGTCTAGCTTGTCTTCTCAGAATTCCGTCCTCACACTCCTGCCCCCGAAGCCCTCAAGTTTGGCAATTCCAGACCCAAAATGCAGCACTCTGCCTGCCCTCTAGAAAAAAATTATTGCCTCATGAGCTGCCCAGGCACCTTCAATGAGGAAAAACCTCCACAGCACTCGACTTCACCCAAATTATATAGTCTAACCTGGGCACTAATGCACTGTCGGACACAACCTGAGCCCGGACCTTCTGACCAACACCCGGAAAGCAGACCACACACTGAGCACATAAGACCCGCCATGGCCTTAGGTCATCATCTCTTCCCTACCTCAGATTTCAGGCCTCAGAACCGAGACCTTATCTCCAATCACTGCCCAGGGGTGAGTGTAATGCAGAAATCAGAACACCTCCTTACCCATGGTAAGAAACCTTGTGGTTGGCACGTCGTCCAACGTTCAGTGTAGGAGAAACCAGCATTCACCCTGAGGCCCCGCACATTCTTGAGTGCGACAAGGGCATAAACACGCATTGTGACCCTCAGCATGAGTCCTGTCCTCTAGTAAGTCCTCTCAGTGACTGGACCATTAGATGTGATAATGGGCTTGATATGTCCCTAAGCCCCAATTTTTAACCAGATTTCTGATTGTCCAGTCACCCCCCCTCCAGGGCTCTACTCTGGAATTCCTCATTCGGTGGGACACCTGAGGTTAAAAAGAAAGCAACATAAAAAAAGAAAAAACCGGACTTCTTCCATCCCACAGAGTGACCCCAAACGCTTTGGACTGGGCCAAACCACCAGGAAGTACTACTCGTCCATTTCCCATGAAATCATCCAGAAATTTCACGACCATGAGTGACATGATATCCAGAGACAAAAACTTGAGCAAGAGCCTCACACTCGCCCTTTTCTCAAATCCCGAAAAGTTCTCCTCATGGTCTGTAGATAAGTCCTGCCATACCTATGACCTGAAACATAAGCCAAGTTTGTGTTTTCAGACAACTATCCAAACAGCCCTTGCCTACACAACCTACAGGCTCAGGCCCCTGGAGCCAAACCTGAGGACTGTACTTGCCCTCTCCAAGGGAATTGTGTGTGCCTATTCCAATGGCCACATCCCTTCTAATAGGATAAACCTCCACAGTCCCTGATCCCTCTCATTATTGGTGGCTTTCCAGGTAAAACAGGGGCAATCTGAGCCCATCTGAGCACCTACCTGTACTCAGACCCATAGACAGATGTCCCCAGAGGTAAAAAGGAAAGAACAGGCCCCTAGGCACTAATCATATCCAGTGCTTTGGTTTCCAGGCATCTCTCCTCAGAGGCCTGGATTTCAAAACCAGCATATGGCTGTTTCTTGACTCACCCATCAGAAAACATCTCATCTACACATGGGAAACTTGCACGTTGGAGCTGTGTCAAAGCCTCTGTTTAGGAGAACCCTTCTGGGCCCCAGTGCCACCTCTTCATTCCAAGGTCTCCATAGACACAAAAGCACATTAGGACCCATCCATAGGAGAGTCCATTTCAACTCAGCCTCCTCGGTTGATCCCCCAGATCCAGCAGATCTAACCTGTCTTGTTTCTAGGAGACCATTGGAATGCGAGGTGGGCTACCCAGCCATGCATCCTTAGAACCCTGCTCAGAATCATTGGCCTGGAGCCAAACAACAGGTCTCAATTGTCCTGCAGAAGACACTTTGCAGTTTGGAGCTTCTCACAAATCCCATCGTGGGAAAACCCCCATGGCCTCGTGATGCCGCCCCTTCGTGAAGGGGCCATCAGGGACAGAAACACCAACTTGAGCGATCGTCTGATCGTCGCCCTGACTTCAGATGCACGAGATCTCAATTCAGGTCTGTAGATTGTGCCATCGCTGATACAAAATCCAGAGACAAAAACCTGAGCAAGCGCCTCAGACTCGCACTTTCTTTATATCCTGAAGAGTTCTTCTCATGCTTTGTAGATCGGGCCTGCCATACCTACGTCCCCAAACCTAAGCTGAGTTTGTGTTTTCAGACTTCTGTGCTCAAAGTCCAGAGCCACACACCCTCCAGGCTGGGGCCCCTGGAGCCACACATTAGGACTGTGCCTACCAATCCATGGGAATTCTGCCCATTCCATTGTCCAAAATCGTACAAATTAGGAGAAACCTCCAAAGTCCCTGAGGCGATCCCAATCGTGTAGGTCGCCCGGAACAAACAAGGGCTGTCTGACACCAGCTGATAATCTACCACCACTCAGACTATACATGGATGTCCCCAGAGGAGAAGATTGAACCACACAGGACCCTAGGCCATAATAGGATCCAATGCCTTGGTTTACAGGCATGTCTCCTCAAAAGCCTGATTCCAATACGAGCATAGGGGTTTTGCTGAGGCACCTAGCAGAACTCATCTCGTCTCCACAAGGAAACCTGCGCATGGGAGCCATCCAAAGCATAGGAGAGTACTCAGGGTCCCGGGGCCACCGCCCCATTCCAAGGCCCTCATGGACACAAAAACATATTAGGAACCATCCTCAGGAAAGTCCATTTCAACTCAGCCACCCCGGTTGCTCCCGCAGAGCCATCAGATCTAAACTGTCTTGTTGCTAGGAGACAATTGGAATGCGAGGCGGGCTTCCCAGGCATCCATCCTCGAACGGTACTCTGGAGTCATTCCATATGGGATGTCCTGGAGCTGTCCAACAGGTCTCAATTGTCCCGCAGAAGGAATCCTTGAAGGGGGCATCCCACAACTCCCAACGTGGGAAAACTTCAGTGGCCTAGAGATTCCGTTCCTTTAATGAAGCGGCCGTCATGCACGGAAACTCCGACCAGAGCCAACGTCTGATCCTCGCCCTGACTTCAGATGCATGAGTATTGGTTCAGATCTGCAGGGGGTACCTGCCGTGCCCTCGGCCTGAAACCCAAGTCTAGCTTGTCTTCTCAGACTTCCGTCCTCACACTCCTGTCCCCGAAGCCCTCAAGTTTGGCAATTCCGGACCCAAAATGCAGCACTCTGCCTGCCCTCTAGAAAAAATTATTGCCTCATGAGCTGCCCAGGCACCTTCAATGAGGATAAATCTCCACAGCACTCGAATTCACCCAAATTATATAGTCTAACCTGGGCACTAATGCACTGTCGGACACAACCTTAGCCCGGACCTCCTGAACAACACCTGGAAAGCAGACCGCACACTGAGCACATAAGACCCGCCATGGCCTTAGGTCATCATCTCTTCCCTACCTCAGGTTTCAGGCCTCAGAACCGAGACATTATCTCCAATCACTGCCCAGGGGTGAGTGTGATGCAGAAATCAGAACACCTCCTTACCCATGGTAAGAAACCTTGTGGTTGGCACGTCGTCCAACGTTCAGTGTAGGAGAAACCAGCATTCACCCTGAGGCCCCGCCCATTCTTGAGTGCGACAAGGGCATAAACACGCATTGTGACCCTCAGCATGAGTCCTGTCCTCTAGTAAGTCCTCTCAGTGACTGGACCATTAGATGTGATAATGGACTTGATATGTCCCTAAGCCCCAATTTTTAACCAGATTTCTGATTGTCCAGTCACCCCCCCGCCCAGGGCTCTACTCTGGAATCCCTCATTCGGTGGGACACCTAAGGTTAAAAAGAAAACAACCTCAAAAAAAAAAAAACAAAAAAAACGGAATTCTTCCATCCCACAGAGTGACCCCAAATGCTTTGGACTGGGTCAAACCACCAGGAAGTACTACTCGTCCATTTCCCATGAAGTCATCCAGAAATTTCACGACCATGAGTGACACGATATCCAGAGACAAAAACTTGAGCAAGAGCCTCACACTCGCCCTTTTCACAAATCCCGAAATGTTCTCCTCATGGTCTGTAGATAAGTCCTGCCATACCTATGACCTGAAACATAAGCCAAGTTTGTGTTTTCAGACAACTGTCCAAACAGCCCTGGCCTACACAACCTACAGACTCAGGCCCCTGGAGCCAAACCTGAGGACTGTACTTGCCCTCTCCAAGGGAATTGTGTGTGCCTATTCCAATGGCCACATCCCTTCTAATAGGATAAACCTCCAAAGTCCCTGATCCATGTCATTAGTGGTGGCTTCCCAGGTAAAACAGGGGCAATCTGAGCCCATCTGAGCACCTACCTGTACTCAGACCCATAGACAGATGTCCCCAGAGGTAAAAAGGAAAGAACAGGCCCCTAGGCACTAATCATATCCATTGCTTTGGTTTCCAGGCATCTCTCCTCAGAGGCCTGGTTTTCAAAACCAGCATATGGCTGTTTCTTGACTCACCCATCAGAAAACATCTCATCTACACATGGGAAACTTGCACGTTGGAGCTGTGTCAAAGCCTCTGTTTAGGAGAATCCTTCTGGGCCCCAGTGCCACTTCTTCATTCCAAGGTCTCCATAGACACAAAAGCACATTAGGACCCATCCATAGGAGAGTCCATTTCAACTCAGCCTCCTCGGTTGCTCCCCCAGATCCAGCAGATCTAACCTGTCTTGTTTCTAGGAGACCATTGGAATGCGAGGTGGGCTACCCAGCCATGCATCCTTAGAACCCTGCTCAGAATTATTGGCCTGGAGCCAAACAACAGGTCTCAATTGTCCTGCAGAAGACACTTTGCAGTTTGGAGCTTCTCACAAATCCCATCGTGGGAAAACTCCCATGGCCTCGTGATGCCGCCCCTTCGTGAAGGGGCCATCAGGGACAGAAACACCAACTTGAGCGATCGTCTGATCCTCGCCCTGACTTCAGATGCACGAGATCTCGATTCAGGTCTGTAGATTGTGCCATCGCTGATACAAAATCCAGAGACAAAAACCTGAGCAAGCGCCTCAGACTCGCACTTTCTTCATATCCTGAAGAGTTCTTCTCATGGTTTGTAGATCGGATCTGCCATACCAACGTCCCCAAACATAAGCTGAGTTTGTGTTTTCAGACTTCTGTCCTCAAAGTCCAGGGCCACACACCCTCCAGGCTGGGGCCCCTGGAGCCACACATTAGGACTGTGCCTACCAATCCATGGGAATTCTGCCCATTCCATTGTCCAAAATCGTACAAATTAGGAGAAACCTCCAAAGTCCCTGAGGCCATCCCAATCGCGTAGGTCGCCCGGAACAAACAAGGGCTGTCTGACACCAGCTGATAATCTACCTCACTCATACCATAAATGGATGTCCCCAGAGGAGAAGATTGAACCAGACAGGACCCTAGGCCATAATAGGATCCATTGCCTTGGTTTACAGGCATGTCTCCTCAAAAGCCTGATTCCAATATGAGCATAGGGGTTTTGCTGAGGCACCCTTCAGAACTCATCTCGTCTCCACAAGGAAACCTGTGCATGGGAGCCATGTCCAAAGCATAGGAGAGTACTTCAGGGTCCCGGTGCCACCGCCCCATTCCATGGCCCTCATGGACACAAAAACACATTAGGACCCATCCTCAGGGGAGTCCATTTCAACTCAGCCACCCCGGTCGCTCCCGCAGAGCCATCAGATCTAAACTGTCTTGTTGCTAGGAGACAATTGGAATGCGAGGCGGGCTTCCCAGGCATCCATCCTCGAACGGTGCGCTGGAGTCATTCCATATGGGATGTCCTGGAGCTGTCCAACAGGTCTCAATTGTCCCGCAGAAGGAATCCTTGAAGGGGGCATCCCACAACTCCCAACGTGGGAAAACTTCAGTGGCCTAGAGATTCCGCTCCCTTCATGAAGCGGCCGTCATGCACGGAAACTCCACCTGAGCCAACGTCTGATCCTCGCCCGGACTTCAGATGCATGAGTATTGGTTCAGATCTGGAAGGGGTACCTGCCGTGCCCTCGGCCTGAAACCCAAGTCTAGCTTGTCTTCTAAGACTTCCGTCCTCACACTCCTGCCCCCGAAGCCCTCAAGTTTGGCAATTCCAGACCCAAAATGCAGCACTCTGCCTGCCCTCTAGAAAAAAATTATTGCCTCATGAGCTGCCCATGCACCTTCAATGAGGAAAACCTCCACAGCACTCGATTTACCCAAATTATATAGTCTAACCTGGGCACTAATGCACTGTCGGACACAACCTGAGCCCGGACCTCCTTACCAACACCCGGAAAGCAGACCGCACACTGAGCACATAAGACCCGCCATGGCCTTAGGTCATCATCTCTTCCCTACCTCAGTTTTCAGGCCTCAGAACCGAGACATTATCTCCAATCACTGCCCAGGGGTGAGTGTGATGCAGAAATCAGAACACCTCCTTACCCATGGTAAGAAACCTTGTGGTTGGCACGTCGTCCAATGTTCAGTGTAGGAGAAACCAGCATTCACCCTGAGGCCCCGCCCATTCTTGAGTGCGACAAGGGCATAAACACGCATTGTGACCCTCAGCATGAGTCCTGTCCTCTAGTAAGTCCTCTCAGTGACTGGACCATTAGATGTCATAATGGGCTTGATATGTTCCTAGGCCCCAATTTTTAACCAGATTTCTGATTGTCCAGTCACCCCCACCCCAGCGCTCTACTCTGGAGTCCCTCATTTGGTGCGACACCTGAGGTTAAAAAGAAAACAACATCAAAAAAAAAAAAACGGACTTCTTCCATCCCACAGTGTGACCCCAAACCCTTTGTCGGACCAAACCACCAGGGAGTAAGACTCGTCCATTTCCCATGAAGTCACCCAGAAATTTCACGACCATGAGTGACACGATATCCAGAGACAAAAACTTGAGCAAGAGCCTCACACTCGCCCTTTTCTCAAATCCCAAAAAGTTTTCCTCATGGTCTGTAGATAAGTCCTGCCATCCCTATGACCTGAAACATAAGCCAAGTTTGTGTTTTCAGACAACTGTCCAAACAGTCCTGGCCTACTCAACCTACAGGCTCAGGCCCCTGGAGCCAAACCTGAGGACTGTACTTGCCCTCTCCAAGGGAATTGTGTGTGCCCATTCCAATGGTTACATCCCTTCTAATAGGATAAACCTACAAAGTCCCTGATCCATCTCATTAGTGGTGGCTTTCCAGGTAAAACAGGGGCAATCTGAGCCCATCTGAGCACCTACCTGTACTCAGACCCATAGACAGATGTCCCCAGAGGTTAAAAGGAAAGAACAGGCCCCTAGGCACTAATCATATCCATTGCTTTTGTCTCCAGGCATCTCTCCTCAGAGGCCTGGATTTCAAAACCATCATATGGCTGTTTCTTGACTCACCCATCAGAAAATATCTCATCTACACATGGGAAACTTGCACGTTGGAGCTTTTTTAAAGGCTCTGTTTAGGAGAACCCTTCAGAGCCCCAGTGCCACCGCTTCATTCCAAGGTCTCCAAAGACACAAAAGCACAATAGGACCCATCTACAGGAGAGTCCATTTCAACTCAGCTTCCACGGTTTCTCCCCTAGATCCAGCAGAACTAACCTGTCTAGTTGCTAGGAGACAATTGGAATGCGAGGTGTGCTACCCAGCCATCCATCCTTAGAACCCTGCTCAGAATCATTAGTCTGGAGCCATCAACAGGTCTCAATTGTCCTGCAGAAGACACTTTGCAGTTTGGACCTTCTCACAATTCCCATTGTGGGAAAACCGCCATGGCCTCGTGATCCCCCCCTTCATGAGGGGCCTATCAGGGTCAGAAACTCCAACCTGAGCGATCGTCTGATCCTCGCCATGACTTCAGATGCACGAGATCTCTATTCAGTTCTGTAGATTGTGCCTGCCATGTCCTCACCCAGAAACCTAAGACTAGCTTGTGTTCTCAGACTTCTTTCCTCAGACTACTGACCCAGAAGCCCTCCAATTTGGCAATCCAGAACTACAAAGCAGCACTCTGCCTGCCCTCCAGAAGAAACACATTGCCCTCTGGGGCTACCAAGTAACCCCATTGAGGATCAACCTGCACCTACCTTGGCTGTACCCCAAATACATAGGCTGACCAGGGCACTAATGCCCTTTCTGACACAGCCTGAGCCTAGAACGCCTGGCCCCACCAAGACAGCTGGCCGCACACTGAGCACATCGAGCCGCCATGGCCTTAGAACGTCATCTCTTTCCACCTCGGTTTTCAGGCTTCAGAACCTAGACCTTATCTCTATTCACTGCCTAGGTCTGAACGTAATGCAGAAATCAGAAATCCTTCCCCAGGGCAAGAAACCTTGTGGTTGGCATGTTGTGCAACGTTCAGTGTAGTTGAAACCAGTGTGGCCCATGAGGCCCCGCGCATGCTTGCTTTCCAAGCCACCATACACCCAATCCTCACCAGTGTTTGAGTTTAACGGTCACCCCGCCCGTACCTGGGGCTCTCCTCTGGAATCCCTTTCTTGAGGAGACACATGAGCCAGAAAACCCAACTCCACCCTTCCCACAAAATGACCCCAAACTCTTGGGAGCTGGGACAAATACCCAGAGAGGGATACTCGTCCATAGTCCCTGAGGCAACCCCTCCTATCCACGGCTATCCCGGACACAACATCCAGAGACAAAAGCCTGAAGGAACGCCTCCCACTCGCCCTTGTTTCAGAGGCCCAGGCGCTCACTCTCGGGCTGTACATCCGGCCTGCCATACGCTAGGCGCCACGCATAAGCTGAGTTTGTTTTTCAGACTTCTGTGCCCACAGCCTGGACCCACACAACCTCCAGGCTAGGGCCTCTGGAGCCACAGCGAAAGATTGTGCCTGCCCTCTCCAATGAAATTGTGCCCAATCCATTGACCACAACCCTACAGGTTAGGGAAAAGCTCCAAGGCCCCTGAGGCCATCAATAGTGTAGGCCACCCTGGACTAAGAGGGGCTCTCTGACACCAGCGGAGCATCTATATCCACTTAGACTCTCAGACAGTGTCCCCAGAGACAGAAGGTTGAAATGGACAGGCCTCCAGGCCCCCGCTTCATGAAGGTGCCATCATAGACACATACGCCAGCCTCAGCCAACATCTGATCCTCAGCCTGACTTCAGATGCAGGAGATTTTGATTCAGCCTCTGCAGAGTGGGCCTGCTCTGCCCTTGGCTCCAATCCTCACCCTAGCTTGTGTTTTCAGACTTCCGTCCTCACACTCCTGGCCCACAAACCCTCCCTACTGGGAATTCTGGGGCCACAATGAAGCACTCTGCCTGCCACCCAGGAGAAAAACATTGTCTATGGTGCTGCCCAGAAACCCCAAATGAAGATCAAACTGTTTGGCCCTCGGCAACACCCCAATTGCATAGGCTACCTTAAACACTAATGCTCTGTCGCAAATAGCCTGAGCCCAGACCTTCCAACAGACACCGAAACAGCTGGCTGCACACCCAGCACATTGGACCCGCCACTGTCTTAGTCCACCATCCATTCCCAACCTGGGTTTTCAGTCTTCGGATCCTAGACTTATCTCCAATCCCTGCACAGGGGGGAACCTGATGCACAAGTCAGAACCCCTCCTTCCCCATGGCAAGAAACCTTGCTGCTGGCAGTGAGTCCAACCTTCAGTGTAGAAGAAAACGGCATGGCCCATGAGGCCACGACCATGCGTGAGCGCCGCCTTGGGCACCAACACACATTGTAACCCTCAGCGTGAGTTCCTTATTCAAGTAACGCCTCTCAGTGACTGGACCAAGAGCCCGCATATGTGGCTTGCCATGCCCATAGGCACCCAGGACTAACTAGATGGTGTGTATTCCAGTTGAGGGATCCCATTGCTTTGCTCTAGAGTCCCTCTCTTGGGGGGCCCCTTGTGGCAGAAAACAGTACTCTTACCTTCCCACAGAATGAACCAAAACACTTGGGAGCTTGGACAATCCCCCGAGAGGAAGGGTCTTCCTCAGCCCCTGAAGCAACCCCTACCCTGAACGGCCACTGTGAACGCAACACCCAGAGACAAAAGCCTGAGCAACTGCCTCCCACTTGCCCTCCTTTGATATCCAGAGGATCTCCCCTCACGGAGTGGTGATCAGGCCTGCCATTACCTTGGCCCCTACCTGAGCCAAGTTTGCTTTTTCAGACATCTGTCCCCACAGCCCTGGCAAACACAGCCTCTAGGCTGGGTCCTCTGGAGCATTACCACAGGACCGTGCCTGCTCTCTCCTGGGAAACTGTGTCCATTCCTTTGGCGTCACACCTCCAGTATATGATTAACCTCAAGGCCCCCGAGGACATCCCACTACTGGGAGCCTCCCTGGACACACAGAGGCATTCTGACACAAGCTGAGCAGCTACCTCCACGAAGGCATGCATACAGATGTCAACAGAGATAGAAGGTTGAGCCGGACAGGCCCTTAGGCCCTAATCTCAACTCTTGCTTTGTTTTCCAGGTGTCACTCCTCAGAGGCTTTGGTTCGAAGAACAGGATATGGGGCTTTCCTGAGGCACTGAACAGAACTTCTCTCGTCTCCACATGGGAAGCTTCCTTGTTGGAGCCGTGTCAAACACCTCAGGTTGGAGAATCCTGCAGAGTCCCTGAGCCACTTCCACATTCCAAGGTCTCCCAGGCCACCAAGCCACAGTAGGACTCATCTTCAGGAGAGTCCATTTCAACTCTCCCCTCTGGGTAGCTCACCCAGGAGCCCACAGATTGAGCCAACCATGTCCTGACTAAACAGTGGGAATATGAGGTGGCGTTCCCAGGCATCCATGCTTAGACACCTGCTCTCGAGTCTTTCCGTATGGGGCCTCCTGGAACCATCCAAGAGGACTCGACAGTCGTGCAGAAGGAAACCTTGGGGTTTGGAGTAGTTCACAAATCCCATCGTAGGCAAACATCCCTGGCCTCATGAAAAACCCACACCATTCAGGAAGAGGCCATGCTGGACAAAAACTCTAGCCTGAGGCACGTCTCATATTTGACATGACCTCAAAGCAGGAGATATCGATTCAGCCTCTGCAGTGTGGGCCTGCCATGCCCTCGGTCCCAAACCTCACGCTAGCTTGTGTTTTCAGACTTGCTTCCTCACACTCCTGGCAAACAAGCCCTCCGGACTATGTACTCCAGAACCACAACCCAGCCCAGTGTCTGCCCAATGGAAGAAAAACGTTTCCCTGTTGGGTTCTCCAGAAAACCCAGATGAGGATCAACCTGCTCGGGCCTCGACCGTCCCCGAAATGGATAGGCTGCTCTGGGCACTCATGCTCTGTCTGACACAGCCTGAAGCCAGATGTCCAGACAGACAAGGAGACAGCTGGCCGCATACCCAGCACTTCGGACACGCCATGGTCTTATGCCGTCAATTCTTCCTAACCTTAGTTTTCAGATATCTGAACCTAGACATTATATCAATTCTCCACACAACTGGGTATCGCAGGCACAAAACAGAACTCCTCCTTCCCCATGGTTGTAAAGCTTGCTCTTGGCATGGAATCACAACTTCAGGGTGGGAGAAACCTTTATGGCACCTGATGACACGCCCAAACTTGAGTGCTGCTTGGGCACAAATTCACACTGTGACCCTCAGCATGAGCCCCATGTCAAAGAAAGGCCTGTCAGGGCCTGGACCAAGAGCCCACATATGGGGCTTGCAAAGGCCATATGCTCCCAATCCTCACCAGTGTTTGAGTTTACCAGTCGCCCCGCCCATACCAGGGGCTCTGCTCTGGAATCCCTTTCTTGGAGAGACACATGAGCCAGAAAACACGACTCCACCCTTACCACAAAATGACCCCAAACTCTTGGGAGCTGGGACAAATCCCCAAAGAGAGATACTCGTGCACAGTCCCTGAGGCCATCCCTCCTATCCACGGCTATCCCGGACACAACATCCAGAGACAAAGGCCTGAAGGAACGCCTCCCACTCGCCCTTGTTTCAGAGGCCCAGGAGCTCCCTCTCGGGCTGTACATCCGGCCTGCCATACGCTAGGCGCCACGCATAAGCTGAGTTTGTGTTTTCAGACTTCTGTGCCCACAGCCTGGACCCACACAACCTCCAGGCTAGGGCCTCTGGAGCCACAGCGAAAGATTGTGCCTGCCCTCTCCAAGGAAATTGTGCCCAATCCATTGACCACAACCCTACAGGTTAGGGAAAAGCTCCAAGGCCCCTGAGGTCATCAATAGTGTAGGCCACCCTGGACTAAGAGGGGCTCTCTGACACCAGCGGAGCATCTATATCCACTTAGACTCTCAGACAGTGTCCCCAGAGACAGAAGGTTGAAATGGACAGGCCCCCAGGCCCTAATCTGAACCTTAGATTTGGTTTCCATGTGTCCGTCCTCAGAGGACTGTTTTCGTAGACCAGCAGACGGGGCTTTTCTGAGGCACCAAAGAAACCTCTCTCGTCTCCACATGGGGAGCTTTCTTACTGGGGACGTATCAAACCCTTCAGGTAGGAGAGTTCCGCAGGGCCACTGAACAACCTGCACATTCCAAGGTCTCCATGGACACAAACGCAAATTACGACGCATCCTCAGGAGAGGCCATTTCAACGTAGCCCCCTGGGTAGCGTGCCCCAGAGGCAGCAGATCAAACATATCTTGTGGCTAATGGCCAATGGGAATGCGAGGCATGCTGTTCAGGGATCCATCCTTCGAACCCTGCTCTCCACTACTTCCGTATCCTATGTCCTGGAGCCATGCAACAGGACTCGAATGTCCCGCAGAAGGAAACCTTGTGGTTGGGGTAACCTCCAAACTCAGCGTGGGAAAACTTCCTTGGCCTCATGAGGCCCCTGCTTCATGAAGGTGCCATCATGGACACATACTCCAGCCTCAGCCAACGTCTGATCCTCAGCCTGACTTCAGATGAAGGAGATTTTGTTTCAGCCTCTGCAGAGTGGGCCTGCTCTGCCCTTGGCTCCAATCCTCACCCTAGCTTTGTTTTCAGACTTCTGTCCTCACATTCCGGGCCCACTAACCCACCCTCCTGGGAATTCTGGGGCCACAATGAAGCACTCTGCCTGCCTCCCAGGAGAAAAATATTGTCTATGGTGCTGCCCAGAACCCCAAATGAGGACCAAAGAGCTTGGCCGTCGGCAACACCCCAATTGCATAGGCTACCTTAAACACTGATGCTCTGTCGCAAATAACCTGAGCCCAGACCTTCCAACAGACACCGACACAGCTGGCTGCACACCTAGCACATTGGACCACAGGACCGTGCCTGCTCTCTCCTGGAAAACTGTGTCCATTCCTTTGGCGTCACACCTCCAGAATATGAGAAACCTCAAGGACATCCCACTACTGGGAGCCTCCTTGGAGAAACAGGGGCATTCGGACACAAGCTGAGCAGCTACTTCCACCAAGGCATGCACACAGATGTCAACAGAGATAGAAGGTTGAGCCGGACAGGCCCTTAGGCCCTAATCTCAACTCTTGCTTTGGTGTCCAGGTGTCACTCCTCAGAGGCTTTGGTTTGAAGAACAGGATATGGGGCTTTCCGGAGGCACTGAACATAACACCTCTCGACTCCACATGGAAGCTTCCTTGTTGGAGCCATGTTAAACACCTCAGGTTGGAGAATCCTGCAGAGTCCTGAGCCCCCTCCACATTCCAAGGTCTCCCAGGCCACCAAGCCACAGTAGGACTCATCTTCAGGAGAGTCCATTTCAACTCTCCCCTCTGGGTAGCTCACCCAGGAGCCCGCAGATTGAGCCTGACTTGTCCTGACTAAAGAGTGGGAATATGAGGTGGCGTTCCCAGGCATCCATGCTTAGACACCTGCTCTCGAGTGTTTCCATATGGGACCTCCTGGAACCATCCAATAGGACTCGACTGTCGTGCAGAAGGAAACCTTGAGGTTTGGAGTAGTTCACAAATCCCATCGTAGGCAAACCTCCCTGGCGTCATGAAGCCCCCACACCCTTAAGGAAGAGGCCATGCTGGACAAAAACTCTAGCCTGAGGCACGTCTCATATATGACATGACCTCAGTGCAGGAGATCTCGATACAGCCTCTGCAGAGTGGGCCTGCTCTGCCCTTGGTCCCAAACCTCAGGCTAGCTTGTGTTTTCAGACTTCCTTCCTCACACTCCTGGCAAACAAGCCCTCCGGACTAGGAACTCCAGAACCACAATCCAGCCCAGGGTCTGCCCAACGGAAGAACAACGTTTCCCTGTGGGGTTCTCCAGAAAACCCAGATGAGGATCAACCTGCTCGGGCCTCGACGGTACCCGAACTGGATAGGCTGCTCTTGGCACTTATGCTCCATCTGACACAGCCTGATGCCACATGACGAGACAGACAAGGAGACAGCTGGCCACACACCCAGCACTTCGGACACGCCATGGTCTTATACCGTCACCTCTTCCTAACCTTGGTTTTCAGATATCTGAACCTAGACATTATATCAATTCTCCACACAGCTGGGTATCGCAAGCACAAAAGAGAACTCCTCCTTCCCCATGGTTGTAAAGCTTGCTCTTGGCATGGAGTCACACCTTCAGGTTGACAGAAACCTTCATGGCCCCTGATTCCACGCCCAACCGTGAGTGCAGCAGCACAAATTCACACTGTGACCCTCAGTGTGAGCCCCATGTCAAAGTAAGGCCTGTCAGGGCCTGGACCAAGAGCCCATATATGGGGCTTGCCAGGCCGCTATGCACCCAATCCTCACCTTGTTTGAGTTTTCCAGTCTCCCCGCCCGTACCTGGGGCTCTGCTCTCGAATCCCTTTCTTGGAGAGACACATGAGCCAGACAACACGACTCCACCCTTCCCACAAAATGACCCCAAACTCTTGGGAGCTGGGACAAATACCCAGAGAGGGATACTCGTCCATATTCCCTGAGGCCACCCGTCCAATCCACGGCTATCCCGGACACAACATCCAGAGACAAAAGCCTGAAGGAACGCCTCCCACTCGCCCTTGTTTCAGAGGCCCAGGAGCTCCCTCTTGGGCTGTACATCCGGCCTGCCATACCCTAGGCGCCACTCATAAGCTGAGTTTGTGTTTCCAGACATCTGTGCCCACAGCCTGGACCCAAACAACCTCCAGGCTAGCCTCCATTACAAGGCCCTCATGTACAAACACTTTAGGCCCCATCCTCAAGAAAGTCCATTTCAACTCAGCCACCCCGGTTTCTCCCGCAGAGCCATCAGATCTCAACTGTCTAGTCCCTTCTCTCTTCCCCAGGGCTCTGCTTTGGAATTCCTATTTGTTTGGGGCACCTGAGGTATCAAACCTGAAAGGAGACCTCCCATCCCACAGATTGACGAAAAATCATTGGGATCGGGCCATATCCACAGAGAGGAAGATTTGTCCATGGCCCAGGAGGCCTCCCCACATTCCAAGGCCATGGTTGATACAAAATCCAGAGACAAAAGCCTGAGCAAGCGCCTCAGACTCGCTCTTTCTTCATATCCTGAAGTTTTATTCTCATGGTTTGTAGATTGGGCCTGCCATACCGACGTCCCCAAACCTAAGCTGAGTTTGTGTTTTCAGCTTTCTGTCCTCAAATTCCAGGGCCACACACCCTCCAGGATGGGGCCCCTGGAGCCACACATTAGGACTGTGCTTACCCCATGCATGGAAATTCTGCCCATTCCATTGTTCAATATCGTACATATTAGGAGAACCCTGCAAAGTCCCCGAGGCCATCCCAAGTGTGTAGGTCTCCCGGGACAAACAAGGGCTGTCTGACACCAGCTGAGCATCTATCTCCACACATGACATAGATGGATGTCCCCAGAGAAGAAGATGGAACCAGACATGACCCTAGGCCATAATCGGATCCAAGCTTTGGTTTACAATCATGTCTCCTCAAAAGCCTGAATTCCAATACAAGCATAGGGGGTTTCCTGAGGCACCCATCAGAACAAACCTCATCTGCACAAGGAAACTTGAGCATGGGAGCTATGTCAAAAGTTTAGGAGAATACTTCAGGGTCCCAGTGCCACCGCCCCATTCCAAGGCCCCCATGGACACAAACACACTTTAGGACCTTACCTCGGGAAAGTCCATTTCAACTCAGCCTTCCCGGTGTCTCCCGCAGAGCCATCAGATCTCAACTTTCTTGTTGCTAGGAGACAATTGGAATGCGAGGCAATCTTCCCTGGCATCCATCCTCGAACGATGCTCTGGAGTCATTCCATAGGAAATGTCCTGGAGCTGCCCAACAGGTCTCAAATGTCCCGAATAAGGAATCCTTGAAGGGGGCATCGAACTACTCCCAACGTGGGAAAACGTTAACAGCCTTAAGACTTTGCTTCGTTCATGAAGGGGCAGTCATGCACAGAAACTCCAACCTGAGCCAAGTCTGATCCACGCCGTGACTTCAGATGCATGAGATATTGGTTCATATCTTCAGGGGGTACCTGCCCTGCCCTCGGCCTGACATCGGAGTCTAGCTTGTGTTCTCAGATTTCTGTCCTCACACTACTGGCCCCGAAGCCCTCACTTTTGGCAATTCTGGACCCACAATGCAGCACTCTGCCTTCCCTCTAGAAAAAATATCTTGCGTACTTAGCTGCCCAGGCACCACAAATGAGGATAAAACTACACGGCACTCGACTGTAACAAAATTATAAAGTCGAACCTGGACACTAATGCAATGTCTGACACAACCTGAGCCCGAACCTCCTGACCAACAACCAGGCAGCTGACCGCACACTGAGCATATCAGACCCACCATGGCCTTAGGTCATCATCTCTTCCCAACTGCGGTTTTCAGGATTTAGAACCTAGACCTTAAATCCACCCACTGCCCAGGGTTGAAAATGATGCAGAAATCAGACCTCCTTCCCCATGGCAAGAAACCTTGTGATTGGCATGTTGTCCAAAGTTCAGTGAAGTTGAAAACAGTGTGGCCCATGGGGCCCCGCCCATGCTCGCAGGCCAATTGGTCACAAATACACATTTTGACTCTCAGCCCGAGTCCAGTCCTAAAGTAAGGCCTCTCAGTGGCTGGATGAAGAGACAGCATATTGGGCCTGCCATGCCCCTAGGCCCAAATTTTTAACCATAATTGGGTTGTCCCTTCACTCTTCCCCAGGGCTCTGCTTTGGAATTCCTCTTTGGTTGAGACACCTGAGGTAACAAACCTGAAAGGACACCTCCCATCCCACAGATTGTCGAAAAACCACTGGGACCGGGCCATATCCACAGAGAGGAAGATTCGCCCATGGCCCATGAGGCCTCCCCACTTTCCACGGCCATAGTTGATACAAAATCCAGAGACAAAAGCCTGAGCAAGCGCCTCAGACTCACTCTTTCTTCATATCCTGAAGAGTTGTTCTCATGGTTTGAGATTGGGCCTGCCATACATACGTCCCCAAACCTAAGCTGAGTTTGTGTTTTCAGACTTCTGTCCGCAAAGTCCTGGGCCACACACCCTCCAGGCTGGGGCCCCTGGAGCCTCACATTAGGACTGTGCTTACTCCATGAATGGGAATTCTGCCCATTCCATTGTCCAAAATCGTACATATTAGGAGAACCCTCCAATTCCCCGAGGCCATCCCAATAGTGTAGGTCTCCCGGGACAAACAAGGGCGGTCTGACACCAGCTGAGCATCTACCTCCACTCATACCATAGATGGATGCCCCAGAGAAGAAGATTGAACCAGACAGGTCCCTAGGCCATAATCGGATCAGTTGCTTTGGTTTACAGGCATGTATCCTCAAAAGCCTGGACTCCAATAACAGCATAGGGGGTTTCCTGAGGCACCCATCAGGTTAAATCTCGTCTCCACGAGGAAACTTGTGCATGGGAGCTATGTCAAAAGCTAAGGAGAATACTTCAGGGTCCCGGTGCCACCGCCCCATTCCAAGGCCCTCGTGGACACAAACACACATTAGGCCACATCCTCATGAAAGTCCATTTCAACTCAGCCAACTTGGTTGCTCCCGCAGAGCCAGAAGATCTCAACTGTCTTGTTGCTAGGAGACAATTGGAATGCGAGGCGGGCTTCCCTGGCATCCATCCTCGAACGATGCTCTGGAGTCTTTCCATATGGGACGTCCTGGAGCTGCCCAACAGGTCTCAATTGTCCCGCAGAAGGAATCCTTGAAGGGGGCATCCCACAACTCCCAACGTGGGAAAACCTCCATGGCCTTGAGATTCCGCTCCTTTCATGGAGGGGCAGTCATGCACAGAAACTCAAACCTGAGCCAACGTCTGATCCTCGCCGAGAGTTCAGATGCATGAGATAATGGTTCAGATCTGAAGGGGGTACCTGCCGTGCCCTCGGCCTGAAGCCCAAGTCTAGCTTCTGTTCTCAGACTTCTGTCCTCACACTCCTGGCCCAGAATCCCTCAAGTCTGGCAATTCCGGACACATATGCAGCACTCTGCTTGACCTCTAGAAAAAATTTATTGCTTAAGAGCTGCCCAGGCACCTTAAATGAGGATAAACCTACACGGCACTCGACTGTACTCAAATATATAGTCTAACATGGGCATAATGCACTGTCTGACACAACCTGAGCCCAACATCCTGACCAACACCCAGACAGCTGACTGCACACTGAGCAAATCAGACCCGCCAAGGCCTTAAGTCCTCATCTCTACCCAACTGCGGTTTTCAGGTTTCAGAACCTAGACCTTATCTCCAACCACTGCCCAGGGTTGAAAATGATGCAGAAATCAGAATTCCTTCCCCATGGCTAGACACCTTGTGATTGGAATGTGGTCCAATGTACAGTGTAGATGAAACCAGTGTTGCCCATGTGGCCCCGCCCATGTACGCAGGCCACATTGGTCACAAACACACATTGTGACCCTCAGCCTGAACCCAGTCCTCAAGTAAGGCTTCTAAGTGGCTATTGAAGGGACAGCATATTGGGCCTGCCCTGCCCCTAGGCCCCAATTTTTAAGCAGAGTTTGGGTAGCCCCTTCACTCTTCCACAGTGCTCTGCTTTGGAATTCCTCTTTGGTTGGGACACCTGAGGTAACAAACCTGAAAGGAGACCTCCCATCCAACAGATTGACGAAAAACAATTGGGCCGTGCCTAATCCACAGAGATGAAGATTCGTCCATGGCCCATGAGGTCTCCGCACATTCCACGGCTATTGATACATAATCCAGAGACAAAAGCCTGAGCAAGCGCCTCAGACTCGTTCTTGCTTCACATACTGAAGTGTTCTTCACATGGTTTGTAGATTTGGCCTGCCATACCTACGTCCCCAAACCTAAGCTGAGTTTTTGTTTTCAGACTTCTGTCCTCAAAGTCCTTGGCCACAAACCCTCCAGGCTGTGGCCCCTGAGTCACATATTAGGACTGTGCCTACACAATCCTTTGGAATTCTGCCCATTCCATTGTCCAAAATCGTACAAATCAGGAGAACCCTCCAAAGTCCCCGAGGCCATCCCAATAGTGTAGGTCTCCCGGGACAAACAAGGGCGGTCTGACACCAGCTGAGCATCTACCTCCACTCATACCATAGATGGATATCCCCACAGAAGAAGATTGAACCAGACAGGACCCTAGGCCATAATCGGATGCATTGCTTTGGTTTACAGGCATGTCTCCTCAAAGGACTGGATTCCAATACCAGCAAAGCGGGTTTCCTGAGGCACCCATGAGAACAAATCTCATCTCCACAAGGAAACTTGTGCATGGGAGCTATGTCAAAAGCTTAGGAGAATACTTCAGGGTCACTGTGCCACCGCCCCAAACCAAGGCCCTCATGGACCCAAACACACATTATGCCCCATCCTCAGGAAAGACCATTTCTTTTTTTTTTTTCTATTTAAGATTTCTTTTATTTATTTGACAGACAAAGATCACAAGCAGGCAGAGAGGCAGGCAGAGAGAGAGTAGGAGGTAGGCTCCCTGCTAAGCAGAGAGCCTGATATGAGGCTTGATCGAGAACTCTGAGATCATGACTTCAGCCAAAGGCAGCAGCTTAACCCACTGAGCCACCCAGGAGACCCAGGATAGTCCATTTCAATTCAGCCACCCCGGTTGCTCCCGCAGAGCCATCTGATCTACACTGTCTTGTTGCTATTAGCCAATTGGAATGCGAGGCGGGCTTCCCTGGAATCCATCCACGAACGGTGCTCTGGAGTCATTTCATATGAGATGTACTGGATCTGCCCAACAGGTCTCAATTGTCCCGCAGAAGGAATCCTTGAAGGGGGCATCCCACAACTCCCAACGTGGAAAAACCCCCATGGCCTTGAGATTCCGCTCCGTTCATGAAGGGGCCGTCATGCACAGAAATTCCAACCTGAGCCAACGTCTGATCCTCGCCGTGACTTCAGATGCATGAGATATTGGTTCAGATCTGCAGGGGGTACCTGCCGTGCCCTCAGCCTGAAGCCCAAGTCTAGCTTGTGTTCTCAGACTACTGTCCTCACACTACTACCCAGAACCCCTCAAGTCTAGCAATTCCGGACCCACAATGCACCAGACTGCCAGCACTCTAGAAAAAATATATTTCCAAATGAGTTTCCGAGGAATCTCAAATGATGATAAACATACACGGCACTCGACTGTACACAAATTATGTAGGCTAACCTGGGCAGTAATGCACTCTGGCCCAACCTGTGCCTGAACCTCTTGACCAACACCCAGGCAGCTGACCGTACACTGAGCACATCAGACCCGACATGGCCTTAGGTCTTCATCTCCTCCCAACTGCGATTTTCAGGCTTCAGAACCTAAACATTATCTCCAACCACTGCCCAGGGTTGAAAATGATGCAGAAATCAGAACTCCTTTCCCATGGCAAGAATCCATGTGATTGGCATGTTGTCCAAAGTTCAGTGTAGTTGAAACCAGTGTGGCCCATGATCCCCGGGGATGCTTGTTGGCCACATTGGTCACAAACACACATTGTGACCCTCAGCCTGAGCCAAGTCCTCAAGTAAGGCCTCTTAGTGGCTGGATGAAGTGACAGTATATTGGGCCTGCCATGCCCCAAGGCACCAATTTTAGCCATAGTTTGGGTTGTCCCTTCACTCTTCCCCAGGGCTCTGCTTTGGATTTCCTCTATTGTTGGGACACTGAGGTAACAAACCTGAAAGGAGACCTCCCATCCCAGAGATTGACGAAAAACCATTGGGACTGGGCCAAATCCACAAAGAGGAAGATTCGTCCATGGCACATGAGGAATCCCCACATTCCACGGCCACCGTTGATACAAAATCCAGAGACAAAAGCCTGAGCAAGCGCCTCAGACTAGCTCTTTCTTCATACCCTGAAGATTTCTTCTCATGGTCTGTAGATTGGGCCTGCCATTCCTACGTCCCCAAACCTAATGTGAGTTTGTGTTTTCA
Organism: Mustela nivalis; assembly: GCF_964662115.1. NCBI lineage: Eukaryota > Metazoa > Chordata > Mammalia > Carnivora > Mustelidae > Mustela > Mustela nivalis. Next base: position 68,398 of record NW_028135945.1, read on the forward strand.
GACTTGTGTCCTCAAAGTCCTGGGACACACACCGTAAAGGCTGGTGCCCCTGGAGCCACACAGTAGGACTGGGCCTACCCAATCCATGGGAATTCTGCGCATTCCATTGTTCAAAATCTTACAAATCAGGGGAACCCTCCAAAGTCCCCGAGGCCATCCCAATAGTGTAGGTCTCCTGGGACAAACAAGGGCGGTCTGACACCGGCTGAGCATCTACCTCCACTCATAACATAGATGGATGTCCCCAGAGAAGAAGATGGAACCAGACAGGACCCTAGCCCATAATCGGATGCATTGATTTGGTTTACAGGCATGTCTCCTCAAAGGACTGCATTCTAATACCAGCAAAAATGGTTTCCTCAGGCACCGATCAGAACAAATCTATCTCCACAAGGAAACTTGTGCATGGGAGTTATGTCAAAACCTTAGGAGAATACTTCATGGGCCCTGTGCCACCGCCCCAATCCAAGGCCCTCATGGACACAATCACACATTAGGCCCCATCCTCAGGAAAATCCAATTCAACTCAGCCACCCCGGTTCCACCCGCAGAGCCATCCAATCTAAACTGCTTGGTGCTAGGAGACAATTGGAATGCGAGGCGGGCTTCCCTGGCATCGATCTTGAACGGTGCTCTGGAGTCATTCCATATGGGATGTCTGGAGCTGCCAAACAGGTCTCAATTGTCCTGATCAGACTTCTCTCCTCACACTCCTGGCCCAGAAGCCCTCAAATTTGGCAATTCCGGACCCACAATGCAGGACTCTGCCTGCCCTCTAGAAAAAAAATATATATATATTGTGACCCTCAGCCTGAGCAGAGTCCTCAAGTAATGCCTCTCAGCGGCTGGATGAAGAGACAGCATATTGGGCCTGCCATGATCCTAGGCCCCAATTTTTAACCACAGTTTGGGTTGTCCATTCACTCTTCCCCGGGGCTCTACTTTGGAATTCCTCTTTGGTTGAGACACTGAGGTAACAAACCTGAAAGGAGACCTCCCATCCCACAGCTTGACGAAAAACAATTGGGAACGGGTCAAATCCGCAGAGAGGAAGATTCATCCACGGCCCATGAGGCCTCCCCACATTCCACGGCCATCGTTGATACAAAATCCAGAGACAAAGCCTGAGCAAGTGCCTCAGACTCGCTCTTTCTTCATATCCTGAAGAATTCTTTACATGGTTTATAGATTGGACCTGCCATACCTACGTCCCCAAACCTAAGCTGAGTTTGTGTTTTCAGACTTCTGTCCTCAAAGTCCTGGGCCACACACCCTCCAGGCTGGGGCCCCTGGAGCCATACATATAGGACTGTGCCTACCCAATCCATGGGAATCTGCGCATTCCATTGTCCAAAATCGTACACATTAGGAGTACCATCCAAAGTACCCGAGGCCATCCCAATAATGTAGGTCTCCGGGGACAAACAAGGGCGGTCTGACACCAGCTGAGCATCTACCTCCAATTATACCATAGATGGATGTCCCTAGAGAAGAAGATTGAACCAGACAGGACCCTAGGCCATAATCGGATCCATTGCTTTGGTTTACAGTCATGTCTCATCAAAAGCCTGGATTCCAATACCAGAATAAGGGGCTTCCTGTGGCACCCATCAGAACAAATCTCGTCTCCACAAGGAAATTTGTGCATGGGAGCTATGTCAAAAGCTTAGGAGAATACTTCAGGGTCCCGGTGCCACCGCCCCATTCCAAGGCCTTCATGGACACAAACACACATTAGGCACCATCCTCAGGCAGTCCATTTCTTTTTTTTGTTTAAAGATTTTATTTATTTATAAGACAGACAGAGATCACAAGCAGGCAGAGAGGCAGGCAGAGAGATAGAAGGAAGCAGGCCCGATATGAGGCTCGAAACCAGGACTCTGAGATCATGACCTGAGCCTAAGGAAGCGGCTTAACCCACTGAGCCACCCAGGAGCCACAGGAAAGTCCATTTCAACTCAGCCACCCCGTTTGCCCCCGCAGAGCCATCCGACCTAAACTGTCTTGTTTCTAGGAGACAATTGGAATGCGAGGCGGGCTTCCCTGGCATCCATCCTCGAACGGTGCTCTGGAGTCATTCCATATGGGATGTCCTGGAGCTGCCCAACAGGTCTTAATTGTCCCGCAGAAGGAATCCTTGAAGGGGGCAGCCCCTTGAAGGGGGCAGCCCACAACTCCCAACGTGGGAAAACCTCCATGGCCTTTAGAACTGCTCCGTTCATGAAGAGGCAGTCATGCACAGAAACTCCAAACTGAGCCAACGTCTGATCCTCGCCGTGACTTCATACGCATGAGACATTGGGTCAGATCTGCAGGGGGTACCTGCTGTGGCCTCGGCCTGAAGTCCAAGTCTAGCTTGTGTTCTCAGACTTCTGTCCTCACACTCCTGGCCTAGAAGCCCTCAAGTTTGTCAATTCCGGACCCACAATGCAGCACTCTGCCAGCCCTCTAAAAAAACATATCTTGCCTAATGAGCTGCCCAAGCACCTTAAATGAGTATAAACCTACACGGCACTCGACTGTACCCAAATTATATAGTCTAACCTGGGCACTAATGCACCATCAGCACCAACTGAGCACGAACCTCCTGACCAAAACCCAGGCAGCTGACCGCACACTGAGCACATCAGACCCGCCATGGCCTTAGGTCAGTGTAGTTGAAAGCAGTGTTGCCAATGTTGCCCCGCCCATGCTCGCGGGCCACATAGGTCACACACACACTTAGGTCGTCATCTCTTCCCTACTGCGGTTTTCAGGCTTCAGAACCTAGACCTTATCTCAAACCACTGCCCAGGGTAAAAATGATCAAGAAATCAGAACTCATTCCCCGTGGTAAGAAACCTTGTAATTGGCATGTTGTCCAAAGTTCAGTGTAGTTGAAATCAGTGTGGCCAATTAGGCCCCGCCCATGCTCGCGGGGCACATTGGTCACAAACGCATATTGTGACCCTCAGCCTGAGCCCAGTCCTCAAGTAAGGCCTCTCAGTGTCTGGATGAAGTGACAGCATATTGGGCATGCCATGCCCCTAGGCCCCAATTTTTAACCATAGTTTGGGTTTTCCCTTCACTCTTCCCCAGGGCTCTGCTTGGAATTCCTCTTTTGTTGGGACACCTGAGGTAGCAAACCTGAAAGAGACCTCCCATCCCACAGATTGACGAAAAATATTTGGGACCGGGCCAAATCCACAAAGAGGGAGATTCGTCCATGGCCCATGAGGCCTCCCCATCTTCCACGGCCATCGTTGATACAATATCCAGAGACAAATGTCTGAACAAGCACCTCAGACTAGCTCTTTCTTCATATCCTGAAGAATTCTTCTCATGGTTTGTAGATTGGGCCTGCCATACCTACCTCCCACAACCTAAGATGAGTTTGTGTTATCAGACTTCTGTCCCCAAAGTCCTGGGCCACACACCCTCCAGGCTGGGGCCCCTGAAGCCACACATTAGGACTGTGACTACCCAATCCATGGGAAGAAGATTGAACCAGACAGGACACTAGGCCATAATCGGATCCATTGCTTTGGTTTACAGGCATGTCTACTCAAAACCCTGGAAACCAAACCAGCAAAGGGGGTTTCCTGAGTCACCCATCAGAACAAATCTCGTCTTCACAAGGAAACTTGTGCATGGGAGCTAGTCAAAAACTTAGGAGAATACTTCAGGGTCCCGGTGCCACCCCCCCATTCCAAGGCCCTCATGGACAAAAACACACATTAGGCCCCATTCTCAGGAAAGTCCATTTCAACTCAGCCACCCCGGTTGCTCCCGCAGAGCCATCCATTCTAAACTGTCTTTGTGCTAGGAGAAAATTGGAATGCGAGGCGGGCTTCCCTGGCATTCATCTTTCAACGGTGCTCTGGAGTCATTCCATATGTGATGTCCTGGAGCTGCCCAACAGGTCTCAATTGTCCCGCACATGAATCCTTGAAGGGGGCATCCCACAACTCCCAACGTGGAAAAACCTCCATGGCCTTGAGATTCCACACCGTTCATGAAGGGGCTGTCATGCACAGAAACTCCAACCTGAGCCAACGTCTGATCCTCACCGTGACATCAGATGCATGAGATATAGGTTCAGATCTGCAGGGGGTACCAGCTTCCCCTCGGCCTGAAGCCCAAGTCTAGCTTGTGTTCTCAGACTTCTGTCCTCACACTCCTAGGCAAGAATCCCTCAAGTTTTGCAATTCCGGACCCACAAGGCAAGACTCTGCCTGACCTCTTCAAAAAATTTTATTGCCTAATGAGCTGCCCAGGCACCTTAAATGAGGATAAACCTAAACGGCACTCCACTGCACCCAAATTATATAGTCTAAGCTGGGCACTAATGCACTGTCTGTCACCACCTGAGCCCGAACCTCCTGACCAACACCCAGGTAGCTGACCTCATACTGAGCACATCAACATGCCATGGCCTAAGGTCGTCATCTCTTCCCAACTGTGGTTATCAGGCTTCAGAACCTAGACCTTATCTCCAACCACTGCCCAGGGTTGATAATGATGCAGAAAGCAGAACTCTTTCCCCATGGCAAGAAACCTTGTGATTGGCATGTTGTCCAAAGTTCAGTGTAGCTGAAACCAGTGTGGCCCATGAGGCCCCGCTCATGCTCGAGGGCCACATACTTCAGGTTCCCGGTCCCACCGCCCCATTCCAAGGCCCTCATGGACACAAACACACATTAGGCCCCATCCTCAGGAAAGACCATTTCAACTCAGCCACCCAGGTTGCTCCTGCAGAGCCATCCGATCTCCACTGTCTTGTTGCGGGGAGACAATTGGAAAGCGAGGTGGGCTTCCTTGGCATTCATCCTCGAACGGTGCTCTGGCGTCATTCCATATGGGAGGTCCTGGAGCTGCCCAACAGGTCTCAATTGTCCCGCAGAAGGAATCCTTGAAGGGGGCATCCCACAACTCCCAACGTGGGAGAAACTCCATGGCCTTGAGATTCTGCTCCATTCATGAAGGTGCAGTCATGGACAGAAACTCCAAACTGAGCCAACGTCTCATCCTCGCCATGACTTCCGATGCATGAGATATTGGTTCAGATCTGCAGGGGGTACCTGCCGTCCCCACAGCCTGAAGTCCAAGTCTAGCTTGTGTTCTCAGAATTCTGTCCTCACACACCTGGCCCAGAAGCCCTCAACTCTGGCAATTCCTGACCCACAATGCAGCACTGACAGCCCTCTCGAAAAATATTTTGCCTAATGAGCCTCCCAGGCACCTTAATGAGGATAAACCTACACGGCTCCGACTATACCCAAATTATATAGTCTAACCAGAACACTAATGCACTGTCTGACACAACCTGAGCCCGAACATCCTGACCAACACCCAGACAGCTGACCGCACACTGAGCACATCAGACCCGCCATGGCCTTAGGTCATCATCTCTTCCCAACTGCGGTTCAGGCTTCAGAACCTAGACTTTATATCCAACCTCTGCCCAGGGTTGAAAATGATGCAGAAATCAGAACTCCATCCCCATGGCAAGAGACCTTGTGATTGGCATGTTGTCCAAAGTTCAGTGTAGTTGAAACCAATGTGGCCAATGAGGCCCCACCCAAGCTCGAGGGCCACATTGGTCACAAACACACATTCTGTCCCTCAGCCTAAGCCCAGTCCTCAAGTAAGGCCTATCAGCGGCTGGATGATGAGATAGCATATTGGGCCTGCCCTGCCCATAGGCCCCAATTTTTAACCATAGTTTGGGTTGTCCCTTCACTCTTTCCCAGGCCTCTGCTTAGGATTCCTCTTTGGTTGGGACACCTGAGGTAACAAACCTGAAAGCAGACCTCCCATCCAACAGATTGACGAAAAACAATTGGGACCGGGACTAATCCACAGAGAGGAAGATTCATCCATGGCCCATGTGGCCTCCCCACATTCCACGGCCATCGATGATACAAAATCCAGAGACAAAAGCCTGAGCAAGCACCTCAGACTTGCTCTTTCTTCATATCCTGAAGAGTTCTTCCTATGGTTTGTAGATTGGGCCTGCCATACCTACGTCCCCAAACCTAAGCTAAGTTTGTGTTTTCAGAATTCTGTCCTCAAAGTCCTGGGCCACACACCCTCTAGGCTAGGGCCACTGGAGCCACACATGAGCACTGTGTCTACCCAATCTATGGGAATTCTGCCCATTCCATTGTCGAAAATCGCACAAATAAGGAGAACCCTCTATAGTCCCCGAGGCCATCCCAATTGTGTAAGTCTCCCAGGACAAACAAGGGCGGTCTCACACCAGCTGAGCATCTACCTCCACTCATACCACAGATGGATGTCCCCAGAGAAGAAAATTGAACCAGACAGGACGCTAGGCCATAAACGGATCCATTCCTTTGGTTTACAGGCATGTCTCCTCAAAAGCTTGGATTCCAATACCAGCGTAGGGGGTTTCCTGAGGCACCCATTAGAACAAATCTCATCTCCACAAGGAAACTTGCGCATGGGAGCTATGTCCAAATCTTAGGAGAATACTTCAGGGTCCCGGTGCCCCCGCCCCATTCCAAGGCCCTCATGGACACAAACACACCTTAGACCCCAACCTCAGAAAGTCCATTACTTTTTTTTTAAGATTTTATTTATTTATTTGACAGTCATAGATCACAAGCAGGCAGAGAGAGAGTAGGAAGCAGGCTCCCTGCTGAGCAGAGTGCCTGATGTGAGGCTCGATCCTAGGACTCTGAGATCATGACCTGAGTTGAAAGAAGTGGCTTAACACACTGAGCCACCCAGGAGCCCCACGAAAGTCCCATTCAACTCAGTCACACCGGTAGCTCCCGCAGAACCATCCAATCTAAACTGTCTTGGTGCTAGCAGACTATTGGAATGCGAGGCGGGCTTTCCTGGCATCCATCCTCGAACGGTGCTCCGGAATCATTCCATATGGGATGTCCTGGAGTTGCCCACCAGGTCTGAAATGTCCCGCCGAAAAAATCCTTGAAGGGGGCATCCCACAACTTCCAACTTGGGAAAACCACCAAAGCCTTGAGTTTCCGCTTCGTTCCTGAAGGGACAGTCATGCACAGAAACTCCAACATGAGCCAACGTCTAATCATCGCCGTGACTTCAGAAGCATGAGATATTGGTTCAGTTTGGGTTGTCCCTTCACTCTTCCCCAGGGCTCTGCTTTGGAATTCCTCTTTGGTTGGGACACCTGAGGTAACAAACCTGAAAGGTGACTTCCCATCACACAGATTGACGAATAACAATGGGGACCGCGCCAAATCCACAGAGAGGAAGATTCATCCATGGCCCATGAGGCCTCCCCACATTCCACGGCCATCGTTGATACAAAATCAAGAAATAGCCTGAGCAGGCGCCTCAGACTCGCACTTTCTTCATATCCTGAAGAGTTCTTTTCATGGTTTGTAGATTGGGCCTGCCATACCTACGTCCCAAACCTTGGCTGAGTTTGTGTTTTCAGTCTTCTGTCCTAGAAATCCTGGGCCACACACCCTCCAGGCTGGGCACCTGGAGCCACATATTAGGACTGTGCCTACACAATACATGGGAATTCTGCCCATTCCATTGTTCCAAATCGTACAAATTAGGAGAACCCTACAAAGTACCCGTGGACATCACAATTGTGTGGTCTCCCGGGACAAACAAGGGCCGTCTGACACCAGCTGAGCATCTACCTCCACTCATACCATAGATATATGTCCTCAGAGAAGAAGATTGAACCAGACAGGACACTAGGCCATAATCGGATCCATTGCTTTGGTTTACAGGCATGTCTCCTCAAAAGCCTGGATTCCAATACAAGCATAGAGGTTTTCCTGAGGCACCCATGAGAACAATTCTCGTCTCCATGAGGAAACTTGTGCATGTAAGCTATGTCAAAAGCTTAGGAGAATACTTCAGGGTCCCAGTGACACCGCCCATTCCAAGGTCCTCATGGACACAAACACACATTAGGCCCCATCCTCAGGAAAGTCCATTTCAACTCAGCCACCACGGTTGCTCCCGCAGAGCCATCCGATTTCAAATGTCTTGTTGCGAGGAGACAATTGGAATGCGAGGCGGGCTTCCTTGGCATCCATATTCGAACTGTGCTCTGGAGTCATTCCATATGGGAAGTCTTGGAGCTGCCCAAAAGGTCTCAATTGTCCCGCAGAAGAAATCCTGGAAAGGGGCATCCCACAAGTCCCAACGTGTTGAAAACCTCCATGGTCGTGAGATTCAGCCATGTTCATGAAGGTGCAGTCATGCACAGAAACTCCAAACTGAGCCAACGTCTGATCCTCGCCGTGACTTCAGATGCATGAGATATTGGTTCAGAACTTCAGGGGGTACCTGCCCTGCCCTCGGCCTGAAGCTCAAGTCTAGCTTGTGTTCTCAGACTTCTGTCCTCACACTACTGGCCCAGAATTCCTCAAGTTTGGCAATTCTGGACCCACAATGCAGCACTCTGCCTACCCTCTAGAAAAAAATATATTGCCTAATGAGGTGCCCAGGCAACTTAAAGGAGGATAAAACTACAAGGCACTCGACTGTACCCAAATTATACAGTCTAACCTGGGCACTAATGCACTGTCTGACACAACCTGAGCCCGAACTGGCTGACCAACACCCAGGCAGCTGACCGCACACTGAGCACATCAGACCCGCCATGGACTTAGGTCGTCATCTCTTCCCAACTGCGGTTTTCAGGATCAAGAACCTAGACCTTATCTCCAACCACTGCCCAGGTTTGAAAATGATGCAGAAAGCAGAACTCCTTCCCAATGGCAAGAAACCTTGTGATTGGCATGTTGTCCAAAGTTCAGTGTAGTTGAAACCAGTGTGGCCCATGAGGCCCCGCCCATGCTCGCGGGCCACATTGGTCACAAACACACATTGTGACCCTCAGCCTGAGCCCAGTCCTCAAGTAAGGCCTCTCAGTGGCTGGATGAAGAGACAGCATATGGGGCCTGCCATGCCACTAGGCCCAAATTTTTAACCATAGTTTGGGTTGTCCCTTCACTCTTCCCCAGGTCTCTGCTTTGGAATTCCTCTTTGGTTCGGACACCTGAGGTAACATACCTGAAGGCAACATCCCAGCCCACAGATTTACGAAAAACAATTGGGACCGGGCAAAATTCACAGAGAGGAAGATTCGTCCATGGCCCATGAGGCCTCCTCACATTCGACGGCCTTCGTTGATACAAAATACAGAGACCATAGCCTGAGCAAGCGCCTCAGACTCGCTCTTTCTTCATATCCTGAAGAGTTCTTCTCATGGTTTGTAGATGGGGCCTGATATACCTACGTCCCCAAACCAAGCTGAGTTTGTGTTTTCAGACATCTGTCCTCAAAGTACTGGGCCACACACACTCCAGGCTGGGGCCACTGGAGCCACACATTAGGACTGTGCCTACCCCATGCCCATTCCATTGTATAATTTCGTACAAATTAGGAGAACCCTCCAAAGTCCCTAGGCCATCCCAATAGTGTAGGTCTCTGTGGACAAACAAGGGCGGTCTGACAACATAATCGGATCCATTGCTTTGGTTTATAGGCATGTCTCCTCAAAATCCTGGATTCCTATTCCAGCATAGGGGGTTTCCTGAGGCACCCATCAGAAATAATCTCGTCTCCACGAAGAAACTTGTGCATGGGACCTATGTAGGACATGAAGGGGCAGTCATGCACAGAAACTACAACCTGAGCCCAAACCTCCTGACCAACAACCAGGCAGCTGACCGCACACTGAGCACATCAGACCCACCATGGCCTTAGGTCATCATCTCTTCCCAACTGCGGTTTTCAGGATTCAGAACCTAGCTGAGTTTGTGTTTTCCGACTTCTGTCCTCAAAGTCCTGGGCAACACACCCTCCTGGCTGGGGCCCCTGGAGCCACATATTAGGACTGTGCCTACTTCATGCATGGGAATTCTGCCCATTCCATTGTCCAAAATTGTACAAATTAGGAGAACCCTCAAAGTCCCCGAGGCCATCCCAATATGTAGGTCTCTTTGGACAAACAAGGGCGGTCTGACACCAGCTGAGCATCTACCTCCACTCATACCATAGATGGATGTCCCAAGAGAAGGAGATGGAACCAGACAGGACCCTAGGCCATAATCGGATCCATTGCTTTGGTTTACAGGCATGTCTCCTCAAAATCCTGGATTCCAATACCAGCATAGGGGGTTTCCTGAGGCACCCATCAGAAAACATCTCGTCTCCACGAGGAAACTTGTGCATGGGACCTATGTCAAAATCTTAGGAGAATACTTCAGAGCCGGTGCCACCGCCCCATTCCAAGGTCCTCATGGACACAAACACACATTAGGCCCCATGCTCACGAAAGTCCATTTCAAATCAGCCACCCCGGTTGCTCCCGCAGAGCCATCCGATCTCCACTGTCTTGTTGCTAGGAGACAATTGGAATGTGAGGCGGGCATCCCTGGCATCCATCCTCGAACGGTACTCTGGAGTCATTCCATATGGGATGTTTTGGGGCTGCCCAACAGGTCTCAATTGTCCCGCAGAAGGAATCCTTGAAGGGGGCATCCCACAACTCCCAACGAGGCAAAACCTCCATGGCATTGAGATTCCTCTCCGTTCATGAAGGGCAGTCATGCACAGAAACTACAACCTGAGTCAACGTCTGATCCTGCCGTGACTTCAGATGCATGAGATATGGGTTCAGATGTGCAGGGGGTACCTGCCTTGCACTCGGCCTGACGCCCAAGTCTAGCTTGTGGTCTCAGACTTCTGTCCTCACACTGCTGGCCCAGAATTCCTCAAGTTTGGCAATTCTGGACCCACAATGCAGCACTCTGCCTACCCTCTAGAAAAAAATATATTGCCTAATGAGGTGCCCAGGCAACTTAAAGGAGGATAAAACTACAAGGCACTCGACTGTACCCAAATTATACAGTCTAACCTGGGCACTAATGCACTGTCTGACACAACCTGAGCCCGAACTGGCTGACCAACACCCAGGCAGCTGACCGCACACTGAGCACATCAGACCCGCCATGGACTTAGGTCGTCATCTCTTCCCAACTGCGGTTTTCAGGATCAAGAACCTAGACCTTATCTCCAACCACTGCCCAGGTTTGAAAATGATGCAGAAAGCAGAACTCCTTCCCAATGGCAAGAAACCTTGTGATTGGCATGTTGTCCAAAGTTCAGTGTAGTTGAAACCAGTGTGGCCCATGAGGCCCCGCCCATGCTCGCGGGCCACATTGGTCACAAACACACATTGTGACCCTCAGCCTGAGCCCAGTCCTCAAGTAAGGCCTCTCAGTGGCTGGATGAAGAGACAGCATATGGGGCCTGCCATGCCACTAGGCCCAAATTTTTAACCATAGTTTGGGTTGTCCCTTCACTCTTCCCCAGGTCTCTGCTTTGGAATTCCTCTTTGGTTCGGACACCTGAGGTAACATACCTGAAGGCAACATCCCAGCCCACAGATTTACGAAAAACAATTGGGACCGGGCAAAATTCACAGAGAGGAAGATTCGTCCATGGCCCATGAGGCCTCCTCACATTCGACGGCCTTCGTTGATACAAAATACAGAGACCATAGCCTGAGCAAGCGCCTCAGACTCGCTCTTTCTTCATATCCTGAAGAGTTCTTCTCATGGTTTGTAGATGGGGCCTGATATACCTACGTCCCCAAACCAAGCTGAGTTTGTGTTTTCAGACATCTGTCCTCAAAGTACTGGGCCACACACACTCCAGGCTGGGGCCACTGGAGCCACACATTAGGACTGTGCCTACCCCATGCCCATTCCATTGTATAATTTCGTACAAATTAGGAGAACCCTCCAAAGTCCCTAGGCCATCCCAATAGTGTAGGTCTCTGTGGACAAACAAGGGCGGTCTGACAACATAATCGGATCCATTGCTTTGGTTTATAGGCATGTCTCCTCAAAATCCTGGATTCCTATTCCAGCATAGGGGGTTTCCTGAGGCACCCATCAGAAATAATCTCGTCTCCACGAAGAAACTTGTGCATGGGACCTATGTAGGTCATGAAGGGGCAGTCATGCACAGAAACTACAACCTGAGCCCAAACCTCCTGACCAACAACCAGGCAGCTGACCGCACACTGAGCACATCAGACCCACCATGGCCTTAGGTCATCATCTCTTCCCAACTGCGGTTTTCAGGATTCAGAACCTAGCTGAGTTTGTGTTTTCCGACTTCTGTCCTCAAAGTCCTGGGCAACACACCCTCCTGGCTGGGGCCCCTGGAGCCACATATTAGGACTGTGCCTACTTCATGCATGGGAATTCTGCCCATTCCATTGTCCAAAATTGTACAAATTAGGAGAACCCTCAAAGTCCCCGAGGCCATCCCAATATGTAGGTCTCTTTGGACAAACAAGGGCGGTCTGACACCAGCTGAGCATCTACCTCCACTCATACCATAGATGGATGTCCCAAGAGAAGGAGATGGAACCAGACAGGACCCTAGGCCATAATCGGATCCATTGCTTTGGTTTACAGGCATGTCTCCTCAAAATCCTGGATTCCAATACCAGCATAGGGGGTTTCCTGAGGCACCCATCAGAAAACATCTCGTCTCCACGAGGAAACTTGTGCATGGGACCTATGTCAAAATCTTAGGAGAATACTTCAGAGCCGGTGCCACCGCCCCATTCCAAGGTCCTCATGGACACAAACACACATTAGGCCCCATGCTCACGAAAGTCCATTTCAAATCAGCCACCCCGGTTGCTCCCGCAGAGCCATCCGATCTCCACTGTCTTGTTGCTAGGAGACAATTGGAATGTGAGGCGGGCATCCCTGGCATCCATCCTCGAACGGTACTCTGGAGTCATTCCATATGGGATGTTTTGGGGCTGCCCAACAGGTCTCAATTGTCCCGCAGAAGGAATCCTTGAAGGGGGCATCCCACAACTCCCAACGAGGCAAAACCTCCATGGCATTGAGATTCCTCTCCGTTCATGAAGGGCAGTCATGCACAGAAACTACAACCTGAGTCAACGTCTGATCCTGCCGTGACTTCAGATGCATGAGATATGGGTTCAGATGTGCAGGGGGTACCTGCCTTGCACTCGGCCTGACGCCCAAGTCTAGCTTGTGGTCTCAGACTTCTGTCCTCACACTGCTGGCCCAGAATTCCTCAAGTTTGGCAATTCTGGACCCACAATGCAGCACTCTGCCTACCCTCTAGAAAAAAATATATTGCCTAATGAGGTGCCCAGGCAACTTAAAGGAGGATAAAACTACAAGGCACTCGACTGTACCCAAATTATACAGTCTAACCTGGGCACTAATGCACTGTCTGACACAACCTGAGCCCGAACTGGCTGACCAACACCCAGGCAGCTGACTGCACACTGAGCACATCAGACCCGCCATGGACTTAGGTCGTCATCTCTTCCCAACTGCGGTTTTCAGGATCAAGAACCTAGACCTTATCTCCAACCACTGCCCAGGTTTGAAAATGATGCAGAAAGCAGAACTCCTTCCCAATGGCAAGAAACCTTGTGATTGGCATGTTGTCCAAAGTTCAGTGTAGTTGAAACCAGTGTGGCCCATGAGGCCCCGCCCATGCTCGCGGGCCACATTGGTCACAAACACACATTGTGACCCTCAGCCTGAGCCCAGTCCTCAAGTAAGGCCTCTCAGTGGCTGGATGAAGAGACAGCATATGGGGCCTGCCATGCCACTAGGCCCAAATTTTTAACCATAGTTTGGGTTGTCCCTTCACTCTTCCCCAGGTCTCTGCTTTGGAATTCCTCTTTGGTTCGGACACCTGAGGTAACATACCTGAAGGCAACATCCCAGCCCACAGATTTACGAAAAACAATTGGGACCGGGCAAAATTCACAGAGAGGAAGATTCGTCCATGGCCCATGAGGCCTCCTCACATTCGACGGCCTTCGTTGATACAAAATACAGAGACCATAGCCTGAGCAAGCGCCTCAGACTCGCTCTTTCTTCATATCCTGAAGAGTTCTTCTCATGGTTTGTAGATGGGGCCTGATATACCTACGTCCCCAAACCAAGCTGAGTTTGTGTTTTCAGACATCTGTCCTCAAAGTACTGGGCCACACACACTCCAGGCTGGGGCCACTGGAGCCACACATTAGGACTGTGCCTACCCCATGCCCATTCCATTGTATAATTTCGTACAAATTAGGAGAACCCTCCAAAGTCCCTAGGCCATCCCAATAGTGTAGGTCTCTGTGGACAAACAAGGGCGGTCTGACAACATAATCGGATCCATTGCTTTGGTTTATAGGCATGTCTCCTCAAAATCCTGGATTCCTATTCCAGCATAGGGGGTTTCCTGAGGCACCCATCAGAAATAATCTCGTCTCCACGAAGAAACTTGTGCATGGGACCTATGTAGGTCATGAAGGGGCAGTCATGCACAGAAACTACAACCTGAGCCCGAACCTCCTGACCAACAACCAGGCAGCTGACCGCACACTGAGCACATCAGACCCACCATGGCCTTAGGTCATCATCTCTTCCCAACTGCGGTTTTCAGGATTCAGAACCTAGCTGAGTTTGTGTTTTCCGACTTCTGTCCTCAAAGTCCTGGGCAACACACCCTCCTGGCTGGGGCCCCTGGAGCCACATATTAGGACTGTGCCTACTTCATGCATGGGAATTCTGCCCATTCCATTGTCCAAAATTGTACAAATTAGGAGAACCCTCAAAGTCCCCGAGGCCATCCCAATATGTAGGTCTCTTTGGACAAACAAGGGCGGTCTGACACCAGCTGAGCATCTACCTCCACTCATACCATAGATGGATGTCCCAAGAGAAGGAGATGGAACCAGACAGGACCCTAGGCCATAATCGGATCCATTGCTTTGGTTTACAGGCATGTCTCCTCAAAATCCTGGATTCCAATACCAGCATAGGGGGTTTCCTGAGGCACCCATCAGAAAACATCTCGTCTCCACGAGGAAACTTGTGCATGGGACCTATGTCAAAATCTTAGGAGAATACTTCAGAGCCGGTGCCACCGCCCCATTCCAAGGTCCTCATGGACACAAACACACATTAGGCCCCATGCTCACGAAAGTCCATTTCAAATCAGCCACCCCGGTTGCTCCCGCAGAGCCATCCGATCTCCACTGTCTTGTTGCTAGGAGACAATTGGAATGTGAGGCGGGCATCCCTGGCATCCATCCTCGAACGGTACTCTGGAGTCATTCCATATGGGATGTTTTGGGGCTGCCCAACAGGTCTCAATTGTCCCGCAGAAGGAATCCTTGAAGGGGGCATCCCACAACTCCCAACGAGGCAAAACCTCCATGGCATTGAGATTCCTCTCCGTTCATGAAGGGCAGTCATGCACAGAAACTACAACCTGAGTCAACGTCTGATCCTGCCGTGACTTCAGATGCATGAGATATGGGTTCAGATGTGCAGGGGGTACCTGCCTTGCACTCGGCCTGACGCCCAAGTCTAGCTTGTGGTCTCAGACTTCTGTCCTCACACTGCTGGCCCAGAATTCCTCAAGTTTGGCAATTCTGGACCCACAATGCAGCACTCTGCCTACCCTCTAGAAAAAAATATATTGCCTAATGAGGTGCCCAGGCAACTTAAAGGAGGATAAAACTACAAGGCACTCGACTGTACCCAAATTATACAGTCTAACCTGGGCACTAATGCACTGTCTGACACAACCTGAGCCCGAACTGGCTGACCAACACCCAGGCAGCTGACCGCACACTGAGCACATCAGACCCGCCATGGACTTAGGTCGTCATCTCTTCCCAACTGCGGTTTTCAGGATCAAGAACCTAGACCTTATCTCCAACCACTGCCCAGGTTTGAAAATGATGCAGAAAGCAGAACTCCTTCCCAATGGCAAGAAACCTTGTGATTGGCATGTTGTCCAAAGTTCAGTGTAGTTGAAACCAGTGTGGCCCATGAGGCCCCGCCCATGCTCGCGGGCCACATTGGTCACAAACACACATTGTGACCCTCAGCCTGAGCCCAGTCCTCAAGTAAGGCCTCTCAGTGGCTGGATGAAGAGACAGCATATGGGGCCTGCCATGCCACTAGGCCCAAATTTTTAACCATAGTTTGGGTTGTCCCTTCACTCTTCCCCAGGTCTCTGCTTTGGAATTCCTCTTTGGTTCGGACACCTGAGGTAACATACCTGAAGGCAACATCCCAGCCCACAGATTTACGAAAAACAATTGGGACCGGGCAAAATTCACAGAGAGGAAGATTCGTCCATGGCCCATGAGGCCTCCTCACATTCGACGGCCTTCGTTGATACAAAATACAGAGACCATAGCCTGAGCAAGCGCCTCAGACTCGCTCTTTCTTCATATCCTGAAGAGTTCTTCTCATGGTTTGTAGATGGGGCCTGATATACCTACGTCCCCAAACCAAGCTGAGTTTGTGTTTTCAGACATCTGTCCTCAAAGTACTGGGCCACACACACTCCAGGCTGGGGCCACTGGAGCCACACATTAGGACTGTGCCTACCCCATGCCCATTCCATTGTATAATTTCGTACAAATTAGGAGAACCCTCCAAAGTCCCTAGGCCATCCCAATAGTGTAGGTCTCTGTGGACAAACAAGGGCGGTCTGACAACATAATCGGATCCATTGCTTTGGTTTATAGGCATGTCTCCTCAAAATCCTGGATTCCTATTCCAGCATAGGGGGTTTCCTGAGGCACCCATCAGAAATAATCTCGTCTCCACGAAGAAACTTGTGCATGGGACCTATGTAGGTCATGAAGGGGTAGTCATGCACAGAAACTACAACCTGAGCCCGAACCTCCTGACCAACAACCAGGCAGCTGACCGCACACTGAGCACATCAGACCCACCATGGCCTTAGGTCATCATCTCTTCCCAACTGCGGTTTTCAGGATTCAGAACCTAGCTGAGTTTGTGTTTTCCGACTTCTGTCCTCAAAGTCCTGGGCAACACACCCTCCTGGCTGGGGCCCCTGGAGCCACATATTAGGACTGTGCCTACTTCATGCATGGGAATTCTGCCCATTCCATTGTCCAAAATTGTACAAATTAGGAGAACCCTCAAAGTCCCCGAGGCCATCCCAATATGTAGGTCTCTTTGGACAAACAAGGGCGGTCTGACACCAGCTGAGCATCTACCTCCACTCATACCATAGATGGATGTCCCAAGAGAAGGAGATGGAACCAGACAGGACCCTAGGCCATAATCGGATCCATTGCTTTGGTTTACAGGCATGTCTCCTCAAAATCCTGGATTCCAATACCAGCATAGGGGGTTTCCTGAGGCACCCATCAGAAAACATCTCGTCTCCACGAGGAAACTTGTGCATGGGACCTATGTCAAAATCTTAGGAGAATACTTCAGAGCCGGTGCCACCGCCCCATTCCAAGGTCCTCATGGACACAAACACACATTAGGCCCCATGCTCACGAAAGTCCATTTCAAATCAGCCACCCCGGTTGCTCCCGCAGAGCCATCCGATCTCCACTGTCTTGTTGCTAGGAGACAATTGGAATGTGAGGCGGGCATCCCTGGCATCCATCCTCGAACGGTACTCTGGAGTCATTCCATATGGGATGTTTTGGGGCTGCCCAACAGGTCTCAATTGTCCCGCAGAAGGAATCCTTGAAGGGGGCATCCCACAACTCCCAACGAGGCAAAACCTCCATGGCATTGAGATTCCTCTCCGTTCATGAAGGGCAGTCATGCACAGAAACTACAACCTGAGTCAACGTCTGATCCTGCCGTGACTTCAGATGCATGAGATATGGGTTCAGATGTGCAGGGGGTACCTGCCTTGCACTCGGCCTGACGCCCAAGTCTAGCTTGTGGTCTCAGACTTCTGTCCTCACACTACTGGCCCAGAAGCCCTCACGTTTGGCAATTCCGGACCCACAATGCAGTACTCTCCCTGCCCTCTAGAAAAAATATCTTGCCTAATGAGCTTCCCAGGCACCACAAGATGATCAACCTTCACGGAACTCGACTGTACCCAAATTATATAGTCTAACCTGGGCACTAATGCACTGTCTGACACAACCTGAGCCCGAAACTCCTGACCAACAACCAGGCAGCTGACCGCACACTGAGCACATCAGACCCACTATGGCCTTAAGTCATCATCTCTTCCCAACTGCGGTTTTCAGGCTTCCGAACCTAGACCTTATCTCCAACCACTTCCCAGGGTTGAAAATGATGCAGAAATCAGAACTCCTTCCCCATTGCAAGAGACCGTGTGATTGGCATGTTGTCCAAAGTTCAGTGGAGTTGAAACCAGTGTGGCCCATGAGGCTCGGACCCTGCTCGCGGGACACATTGGTCACAAACACACATTGTGACCCTCAGCCTGAGCCCAGTCCTCAAGTAAGGCCTTTCAGTGGCTGGATGAAGAGATAGCATATGGGGCCTGCCATGCCCCTAGGCCCCAAATTTTAACCATAGTTTGAGTTGTCCCTTCACTCTTCCCAGGGCTCTGTTTGGAATTCCTCTATGGTTGGGACACCTGAGGTAACAAACCTGAAAGGAGACCTCCCATCCCACAGATTGTCGAAAAACAATTGGGACCGGGCCAAATCCCAAGAGAGGAAGTTCGTCCATGGCCCATGAGGCCTCCCCTCATTCCATGGCCATCGTTGACACAAAATCCAGACACCAAAGCCTGAGCAAGCGCCTCAGACTCGTTCTTTCTTCGTATCCTGAAGATTTCTTCTCATGGTTTGTAGATTGGGCCTGCCATACCTACGTCCCCAAACCTAAGCTGCCTTTGTGTTTTCCGACCTCTGTCCTCAAAGTCCTGGGCCACACACCCTCCAGGCTGGGGCCTCTGGAGCCACAAATTAGGACTGTGCCTACCCCATGCATGGGGATTCTGCCCATTCCATTGTCCAAAATCGTACAAATTAGGAGAACCCTCCAAAGTCCCCGAGGCCATCCCAATATGTAGGTGTCTGTGGACAAACAAGGGCGGTCTGACACCAGCTGAGCATCTAACTCCACTCATACCATAGATGGATGTCCCCAGAGAAGGATATGGTACCAGACAGGACCCTAGGCCATAATCGGATCCATTGCTTTGGTTTAAAGGCATGTCTCCTCAAAATCCTGGATTCCTATACCAGCATAGGGGCTTTCCTGAGGCACCCAAAAGAAAAAATCTCGTCTCCACGAGGAAACTTGTGCATGGGACCTATGTCAAAATCTTAGGAGAATAATTCAGAGTCCCGGTGCCACCGCCCCATTCCAAGGTCCTCATGGACACAAACCCACATTAGGCCCCATGCTCAGGAAAGTCCATATCAACACAGACAACCAGGTTGCTCCCGCACAGCCATCCGAACTCAACTGTCTTGTTGCTAGGAGACAATTGGAGAGCGAGGTGGGCTTCCCTGGAATCCATCCTCGAACGGTGCTCTGGAGTCATTCCATATGGCATGTTTTGGAGCTGCCCAACAGGTCTCAATTGTCCCGCAGAAGGAATCCTTGAAGGGGCCATCCCACAACTCCCAACGTGGGAAAAACTCCATGGCTTTGAGATTCCTCTCCGTTCATGAAGGGGCAGTCATGCACAGAAACTACAACCTAGGCCAACGTCGGATCCTCGCCGTGACTTCAGATGCATGAGATATTGGTTCAGATGTGTAGGGGGTACCTGCCTTGCCCTCGGCCTGAAGCCCAAGTCTAGCTTGTGGTCTCAGACTTCTGTCCTCACACTGCTGGCCCAGAAGCTCTCACGTTTGGCAATTCCGGAACCACAATGCAGCACTCTACCTGCCCTCTAGAAAAAATATCTTGCCTAAGGAACTGCCCGGGTACCTCAAATAAGGATCAACATACACGGCAATCGACTGTATCCAAATTATATAGTCTAACCTGGGCACTAATGCACTGTCTGACACAACCTGAGCCCGAAACTCCTGACCAACAACCAGGCAGCTGACCGCACACTGAGCACATCAGACCCACCATGGCCTTAGGTCATCATCTCTTCCCAACTGCAGTTTTCGTCTTCCGAACCTAGACCTTATCTCCAACCACGGCCCAGGGTTGAAAATAATGCAGAAATCAGAACTCCTTCACCATGGCAAGAGACCTTGTGATTGGCATGTTGTCCAAAGTTCAGTGTAGATGAAAACGGTGTGGCCCATGAGGCCACGCCCACTCTCCCGGGCCACATTGGACACAAACACACATTGTGACCCTCAGCCTGAGCCCAGTTCTCAAGTAAGGCCTCTCAGTGGCTGGTGAAGAGACAGCATATGGGGCCTGACATGCCCCTAGGCCCCAAATTTTAACCATAGTTTGGGTTGTCCCTTCACTCTTCCCCAGGGCTCTGCTTTGGAATTCCTCTTTGGTTGGGACACCTGAGGTTACAAACCTGAAAGGAGACCTCCCATCCCACAGATTGACGAAATACAATTGGGACCGGTCCAAATCCACAGAGAGGAAGAATCGTCCATGGCCCATGAAGTCTCCCCACATTCCACGGCCATCGTTGATACAAAATCCAGAGACCAAAGCCTGAGCAAGCGCCTCAGACTCGCTCTTTCTTCATATCCTGAAGAATTCTTCTCATGGTTTGTAGATTGGGCCTGCCATACCTACGTCCCCAAACCTAAGCTGTGTCTGTGTTTTCAGACTTCTGTCCTCAAAGTCCTGGGCCACACACCCTCCAGGCTGGGGCCCCTGGAGCCACACATTAGGACTGTGCCTACCCAATCTATGGTAATTCTGCCCATTCCATTGTCCAAAATTGTACAAATTAGGAGAACCCTCCAAAGTCCCCGAGGCCATCCCAATATGTAGGTGTCTGTGGACAAACAAGGGCAGTCTGACACCAGCTGAGCATCTACCTCCACTCATACCATAGATGGATGTCCCCAGAGAAGGAGATGGAAACAGACAGGACCCTAGGCCATAATCGGATCCACTTCTTTGGTTTACAGGCATGTCTCCTCAAAATCCTGGATTCTAATACCAGCATAGGGTGTTTCCTGAGGCACCCATCAGAAAAAATCTCGTCTCCACGAGTCAACTTGTGCATGGGACCTATGTCAAAAACTTAGGAGCATACTTCCGAGTCCCGAAGCCACCGCCCCATTCCAAGGTCCTCATGGAAACAAATACACATTAGGCCCCATGCTCGGGAACGTCCATTTCAACTCAGCCACCCCGGTGTCTCCCGCAGAGCCATCCGATCTCCACTGTCTTGTTGCTAGGAGACAATTGGAATGCGAGGCGGGCTTCCCTGGCATCCATCCTCGAACAGTGCTCTGGAGTCATTCCATATGGGATATTTTGGAGCTGCCAAACAGGTCTCAATTGTCCCGCAGAAGGAATCCTTGAAGGGGGCATCCCACAACTCCCAACGTGGGAAAACCTCCATGGCCTTGAGATTCCTCTCCGTTCATGAAGGGGCAGTTATGCACAGAAACTACAACCTGAGCCAAAGTCTGATCCTCGCCGTGACATCAGATGCATGAGATATTGGTTCAGATGTGCAGGGGGTACCTGCCTTGCCCTCGGGACTGAAGCCCAAGCCTAGCTTGTGGTCTCAGACTTCTGTCATCACACTACTGGCCCAGAAGCCCTCAAGTTTGGCAATTACGGACCCACAATGCAGCACTCTGCCTGCCCTCTAGAAAAAATATCTTGCCTAATGAGCTGCCCAGGCACCTCAAATGAGGATAAACCTACACGGCACTCGACTGTACCCAAATTACATAGTCTAACCTGGGCACTAATGCACTGTCTGACACAACCTGAGCCTAAAACTCCTGACCAACAACCAGGCAGCTGGCCGCACACTGAGCACATCACAACCACCATGGCTTTAGGTCATCATCTCTTCCCAACTGCGGATTTCAGGCTTCAGAACCTAGACCTTATCTCCATCCACTGCCCAGGGTTGAAAATGATGCAGAAATCAGAACTCCTTCACCATGGCAAGAGACCTTGTGATTGGCATGTTGTCCAAAGTTCAGTGTAGTTGAAACCAGTGTGGCCCATGAGGCCCCGCCCAAGCTCGCGGGCCACATTGGTCACAAGCACACATTGTGAACCTCAGCCTGAGCCCAGTCCTCAAGTAAGGCCTCTCAGTGGCTGGATGAAGGGACAGCATATGGGGCCTGCCATGCCCCTAGGCCCCAAATTTTAACCATAGTTTGGGTTGTCCCTTCACTCTTCCCAGGGCTCTGTTTGGAATTCCTCTTTGGTTGGGACACCTGAGGTAACAAACCTGAAAGGAGACCTTCCATCCCACAGATTGACGAAAAACAATTAGGCCGATCCAAATCCACAGAGAGGAAGATTCGTCCATGGCCCATGAGGCCTCCCCACATTCCACGGCCATCGTTGATACAAAATCCAGAGACCAAAGCCTGAGCAAGCGCCTCAGACTCGCTCTTTCTTCATATCCTGAAGAATTCTTCTCATGGTTTGTAGATTGGGCCTGCCATACCTACGTCCCCAAACCTAAGCTGCATTTGTGTTTTCCGACTTCTGTCCTCACAGTCCTGGGCCACACACCCTCCAGGGTCTGGCCACTGGTGCCACACATTAGGACTGTGCCTACCCCATGCATGGGAATTCTGCCCATTCCATTGTCCAAAATTGTACAAATTAGGAGAACCCTCCAAAGTCCCCGAGGCCATCCCAATAATGTAGGTCTCTGTGAACAAAGAAGGGCGGTCTGACACCAGCTGAGCATCTACCTCCACTCATACCATAGATGGATGTCCCCAGAGAAGGAGCTGGAACCAGACAGGACCGTAGGCCATAATCGGATCCATTGCTTTGGTTTACAGGCATGTCTCCTCAAAAGCCTGGATACCAATACCAGCATAGGGGGTTTCCTGAGGCACCCATCAGAAAACATCTCGTCTCCACGAGGAAACTTGTGCATGGGACCTATGTCAAAATCTTAGGAGAATACTTCATAGTCCCAGTGCCACAGCCCCATTCCAAGGTCCTCATGGACACAAACACATATTGTCCCCATGCTCGGGAACGTCCATTTGAACTCAGCCACCCCGGTTGCTCCCGCAGAGCCATCCGATCTCCACTGTCTTGTTGCTAGGAGACAATTGGAATGCGAGGCGGGCTTCCCTGGCATCCATCCTCGAACGGTACTCTGGGTCATTCCATATGGGATGTTTTGGAGCTGCCAAACAGATCTCAATTGTCCCGCAGAAGGAATCCTTGAAGGGGGCATCCCACAACTCCCAATGTGGGAAAACCTCCATGGCCTTGAGATTCCTCTCCGTTCATGCAGGGGCAGTCATGCACAGAAACTACAACCTGAGCCAACGTCTGATCTTTGCCGTGACATCAGATGCATGAGATATTGGTTCAGATGTGCAGGGAGTACCTGCCTTACCCTCGGGCCTGAAGCCCAAGTCTAGTTGTGGTCTCAGACTTCTGTCCACATCTGTCTATGGGTCTGAGTGCAGGTAGGTGCTCAGTTGGGCTCAGATTGCCCCTGTTTTTCCTGGGAAGCCACCACTATTGAGATGGATCAGGGACTTCGGAGGTTTATCCTATTAGAAGGGTTGTGGCCATTGGAATGGGCACACACAATTCCCTAGGAGAGGGCAAGTACAGTCCTCAGGTTTGGCTCCAGGGTCCTGAGCCTGTAGGTTTTGTAGGCCAGGGCTGTTTGGACAGTTGTCTGAAAACACAAACTCGGCTTATGTTTCGGGTCATAGGTATGGCAGGACTGATCTACAGACCATGAAGAGAACACTTCGGGATTTGAAAGAAGGGCGAGTGCGAGGCCCCTGCTCAAGTTTTTGTCTCTGGATATCGTTTCACTCATGGTCGTGAAATTTCTGGGGGACTTCATGGGAAATGGACGAGTCTTACTCTCTTGTGGTTTGGCCCCGTCCAAAGAGTTTGGGGGCATTCTATGGGCTGGAAGAAGTCCGTTTTTTGTTGTTGTTGTTGTTGTTGTTGTTTTCTTTTTTAACCTCAGGTGTCCCACCAAATGAGGGATTCCAGAGTAGAGCCCTGGGGAGGGGCGACGGGACAATCAGAAATCGGGTTAAAAATTGGGGCCTAGGGACATGTCAAGCCCATTATGATATCTAATGGTCCAGCCACTGAGAGGACTTACTAGAGGACAGAACTCATGCTGAGGGTCACAATGCGTGTGTATGCCCTCGTCGCACTCAAAATGGGTGAGGCCTCAGGGTGAATGCTGGTTTCTCCTCTACTGAACGTTGGACAAGTGCCAACCACAAGGTTTCTTGCCATGGGTAAGGGGGAGTTCTGATTTCTGCATCACACTCACCCCTGGGCAGTGATTGCAGATAAGGTCTCGTTTTGAAGCCTGAACTGAGGTAGGGAAGAGAAGGCGACCTAAGGCCATGGCAGGTCTGATGTGCTCAATGTGCGGTCAGCTGCCTGATGTTGGTCCGGAGGTTCGGGCTCAGGTTTTGTCAGAGAGTGCATTAGTGCTCTGGTTAGACTATATAATTTGGGTACAGTCGAGTGCCGTGTAGGTTTATCCTCATTTGAGGTGCCTGGGCAGCTCATTAGGCAAGATATTTTTTCTAGAGGGCTGGCAGAGTGCTGCATTGTGGGTCCGGAATTGCCAAACCTGAGGTCTCCTGGGCCAATAGTGTGAGGACAGAAGTCTTAGAACACAAGCTAGACTTGGGCTTCAGGCCGATGGCACGGCAGTTACCCCCTGCAGATCGGAACCAATATCTAATGCATCTGAATTCACGGCGAGGATCAGACGTTGGCTCAGGTTGGATTTTCTGTGCATGACTGCCCCTTCATGAACGGACCGGAATCTCAAGGCCATGGAGGTTTTCCCACGTTGGGAGTTGTGGGATTCCCCCTTCATGGATTCCTTCTGAGGGACAATCGAGACTGGTTGGGCAGCTCCAGGACATCCCATAAGGAATGACTTCAGATCACCATTGGAGGATGGATGCCAGGGAAGCCCGCCTCGCATTCCAATTGTCTTTTAGCAACAAGACAGGTGAGAGCGGATGACTATGCTGGAGCAACCGGGGTGGCTGAGTTGAATTGGATTTTTCCTCAGAATGGAGCCTAAGGTGTGTTTGTGTCCATGAGGGCCTTGGAGGATGGATGCCCAGGTAGACCGCCTCGCATTCCAATTGTCTCCTAGCAACAAGACAGTTGAGATCGAATGGCCTGCGGGAGCAACCTTGGTGGCTGAGTTGAAATGGACTTTCCTGAGGATGGGGCCTAATGTGTTTTTGTGTCCATGAGGGCGTTGGAATGGGGGGGTGGCACCGGGACCCTGAAGTATTCTCCTAACCTTTGGACATAGCTCCCAAGCACAAGTTTCCTTGTGAAGACGATTTTTGTTCTGATGGGTGCCTCAGGAAACCACCTTTGCTGGTATTGGAATCCGGGATTTTGAGGAGACATGCCTGTAAACCAAATAATGGATCCGATTATGGCCTAGGGTCCTGTCTGGTTCAATCTTCTTCTCTGGGGACATCCATCTATGGTATGAATGGAGGTAGATGCTCAGCTGGTGGCAGACCACCCTTGTTTGTCCCTGGAGACTTACACTATTGGGATGGCTTCCGGGATGTTGGAGTGTTCTCCTAATTTGTACGATTTTGGACAATGGTATGGGCAGAATTCCCATGGATTGGGTAGGCACAGTCCTAATTTGTGGCTCCAGAGGCCCCAGCCTGGAGTGTGTGTGGCCCAGGAATTTGAAGACAGAAGTCTGAAAACACAAAGTCAGCTTAGGTTAGGGGACGTAGGTATGGCAGGTCCAATCTACAACCATGAGAAGAACTCTTCAGGATATGAAAAAAGAGTGATTCTGAGGTGCTTCCTCAGGCATTTGTCTGTGGATTTTGTATCAAAGATGGGCGTCAAATGTGGGAAGACCTCATGGGCCATGGACGAATCTTCCTCTCTGTGGATTTGGCCCGGTCCCAATTTCTTTCCGTGAATCTGTGGGATGGGAGGTTTCCTCTCAGGTTTGTTACCTCAGGTGTACAACCAAAGAGGAATTCCTAAGGAGAGCCCTGGGGAAGAGTGAAGGGACAACCCAAATTATGGTTAAAAAATGGGGCCTAGGGCATGGCAGGGCCAATATGCTGTCTCTTCTTCCAGCCACTGAGTGGCCTTACTTGAGGACGGGGTTCAGGCTGAGGGTCACAATGTGTGTTTGTGACTAATGTGGCCTGCGAACAGGGGAGGGGCCTCATGTGCCACACTGGTTTCATCTACTTTGAATTTTGGACAACATGCTAATCACAAGGTCTCTTGCCATGTTGAAGGAGCTCTGATTTCTTCATCATTTTCAACCCTGGGCAGTGGTTGTAGATAAGGTCTAGGTTCTGAAGCCTGGAAACCGCAGTTGGGAAGAGATGACGAACTAAGGCCATGGCGGGTCTGATGTGCTCAGTGTGCGGTCAGCTGCCTGGGTGTTGGTCCGGAGGTTCTCTTTCAGGTTGTGTCAGACAGTGCATTAGTGCCCAGGTTAGATATATAATTTAGGTACATTCTAGTGCCGTGTAGGTTTATCATCATTTGAGGTGCCTGGGCAACACATTAGGCAATATATTTTTTCTAGAGGGCAAGCAGAGTGCTGCATTGTGGGTCCGGTATTGCCGAACATGAGGGATTCTGGACCAGGAGTGTGAGGACAAGTCTGAGAACAGAAGCTAGACTTGGGCTTCAGGCCGAGGGCATGGCTGGTACCCCTTGCAGATCTGAACGAATATCTCATGCTTCTGAAGTTACGGCGAGGTTCAGACGTTGACTCAAGTTGGAGTCTGTGCTGACTGCCCCTTCATGAACGGAGCGGAATCTCAAGGCCATGGAGGTTTTTCCACGTTGGGAGTTTTGGGATGCCCCCTTCAAGGATTCCTTCTGCGGGACAATTGAGACCTGGTGGGCAGCTCCAGGATATCCGATATGGAATGACACCAGAGCACCGTTCGGGGATGGATGCCAGGGAAGCCGGCCTCGCATTCTAATTGTCTCCTAGCAACAAGACAGTTGAGATCTGAAGGCCATGCCGGAGCAACCGGGGTGGCTGAGTTGAAATGGACTTTCCCGAGGATGTGGCCTAATATGTGTTTGTGTCCATGAGAACTTGCAATGGGGCGGTGGCACCGGGACCCTGAAGTATTCTCCTAAGCTTTTGACATAGGTCCCATGCACAAGTTTCCTTGTGGAGACGAGATTTGTTCTGATGGGTGCCTCAGGAAGCCCCCTGCTGGTCTTGGAATCCAGGCTTTTGAGGAGACATGCCTGTAAACAAAAGCAATGGACCCGATTATGGCCTAGGGTACTGTCTGGTTCCATCTTCTTCTCTGGGGACATCCATCTATGGTATGAGTGTAGGTAGATGCTCAGCTGGTGTCAGACCGCCCTTGTTTGTCCCGGGAGACCTACACTATTGGGATGGCCTCGGGAACTTTGGAGGGCTCTCCTAATTTGTACGATTTTGGACAATGGAATGGGCAGAATTCCCATGGATTGGGTAGACACAGTCCTAATGTGTGGCTCCAGGGGACCCAGGTTCGAGGGTGTGTGGCCCAGGAATTTGAGGACAGAGGTCTGAGAACACAAACTCAGCTTAGGTTTGGGGACGTAGGTATGGCAGGTCCAATCTACAAATCATGTGAAGAACTCTTCAGGATATGAAGAAAGATCGAGTCTGAGGCACTTGCTCAGGCTTTTGTCTCTGGATTTTTTATCAAAGATGGGCGTGGAATGTGGGGAGGCCTCATGGGCCATGGACGAAACTTCCTATCTGTGGATTTGGCCCGGTCCCAATTTCTTTCCGTCAATCTGTGGGATGGGAGGTCTCCTCTCAGGTTTGTTACCTCAGGTGTCCCAACCAAAGAGGAATTCCTAAGCAGAGCCCTGGGGAAGAGTGAAGTGACAACCCAAATTATCGTTAAAAAATGGGGCTTAGGGGCATGGCAGGCCAAATATGCTGTCTCTTCTTCCAGCCACTGAGTGGCCTTACGTGAGGACGGGGTTCAGGCTGAGGGTCACAATGTGTGTTTGTGACTAATGTTGCCCGCCAGCAGGGGCGGGGCCTCATGTGCCACACTGTTTTCATCTACACTGAACTTTGGACAACATGCCAATCACAAGGTCTCTTGCCATGGGGAAGGAGCTCAGGATTTCTGCATCATTTTCAACCCTGGGCAGTGGTTGGAGATAAGGTCTAGTTTCTGAAGCCTGGAAACCGCAGTTGGGAAGAGATGACGACCTAAGGCCATGGCGGGTCTGATGTGCTCAGTTTGCGGGCAGCTGCCTGGGTGTTGGTCCGGAGTTTCGGGTTCAGGTTGTGTCAGACTGTGCATTAGTGCCCAGGTATATATAATTTAGGTACATTCTAGTGCCGTGTAGGTTTATCCTCATTTGATGTGCCTGGGCAACTCATTAGGCAATATATTTTTTTCTAGAGGGCAAGCAGAGTGCTGCATTGTGGGTCCGGTATTGCCGAACATGAGGGATTCTGGACCACGAGTGTGAGGACAAGTCTGAGAACAGAAGCTAGACTTGGGCTTCAGGCCGAGGGCATGGCTGGTACCCCTTGCTGATCTGAACGAATATCTCATGCTTCTGAAGTTAAGGCGAGGTTCAGACGTTGGCTCAGGTTGGAGTTTCTGTGCTGACTGCCCCTTCATGAATGGAGCGGAATCTCAAGGCCATGGAGGTTTTCCCACGTTCGGAGTTTTGGAATGCCCCCTTCAAGGATTCCTTCTGCGGGCCAATTGAGACCTGTTGGGCAGCTCCATGTTATCCCATATGGAATGAGTCCAGAGCACCGTTCGGGGATGGATGCCAGGGAAGCCGGCCTCGCATTCTAATTGTCTCCTAGCAACAAGACAGTTGAGATCTGAAGGCTCTGTGGGAGCAACCAGGGTGGCTGAGTTGAAATGGACTTTCCCGAGCATGGGGCCTAATATGTGTTTGTGTCCATGAGGGCCTTGGAATGGGGCGGTGGCACCGGGACTCTGAAGTTTTCTCCTAAGCTTTTGACATAGGTCCCATGCACAAGTTTCCTTGTGGAGACGAGATTTGTTCTGATGGGTGCCTCTGGAAACCCGCTTTGCTGGTCTTGGAATCCAGGCTTTTGAGGAGACATGCCTGTAAACCAAAGCAATGGATCTGATTATGGCCTAGGGTCCTGTCTGGTTCCATCTTCTTCTCTGGGGACATCCATCTATGGTATGAGTGTAGGTAGATGCTCAGGTGGTGTCAGACCGCCCTTGTTTGTCCCGGGAGACCTACACTATTGGGATGGCCTCGGGAACTTTGGAGGGTTCTCCTAATTTGTACGATTTTGGACAATGGAATGGGCTGAATTCCCATGGATTGGGTAGGCACATTCCTAATGTGTGGCTCCAGGGGCCCCAGGTTGGAGGGTGAGTGGCACAGGAATTTGAGGACAGAGGTCTGAAAACACAAACTCAGCTTAGGTTGGGGACGAAGGTATGGCAGGTCCAATCTACAAATCATGTGAAGAACTCTTCAGGATATGAAGAAAGAGCGAGTCTGAGGCACGTACTCAGGCTTTTGTCTCTGGATTTTGTATCAAAGATGGGCATGGGATGTGGGGAGGCCTCATGGTCCATGGACGAATCTTCCTCTCTGTGGATTTGGCCCGGTCCCAATTTCTTTCCGTCGTTCTGTGGGATGGGAGGTCTCCTCTCAGGTTTGTTAATTCAGGTGTCCCAACCAAAGAGGAATTCCAAAGCAGAGCCCTGGGGAAGAGTGAAGGGACAACCCAAATAATGGTTATAAATTGGGGCCTAGGGGCATGGCAGACCCAATATGCTGTCTCTTCATCCAGCCACTGAGTGGCCTTACTTAAAGACTGGGCACAGGCTGAGGGTCAGCATGTGTGTTTGTGACCAATGTGGCCCGCGAGCATGGGCGGGGCCTCAAGGGCCACACTGGTTTCAACTACAAGAACTTTGGATAACATGCCAATCACAAGGTCTCTTGCCATGGGGAAGGAGCTCTGATTTCTGCATCATTTTCAACCCTGGGCAGTGTTTGGAGATAAGGTCTACGTTCTGAAGACTGAAAACCGCAGTTGGGAAGAGATGACGACCTAAGGCCATGGCGGGTCTGATGTGCTCAGTGTGCGGTCAGCTGCCTGGTTGTTGGTCCGGAGGTTCGGTTTCATGTTGTGTCAGACAGTGAATTAGTACCCAGGTTAGACTATATAATTCAGGTACAGTCGAGAGCCGTGTAGGTTTATCCTCATTTGAGGTGCCTGGGCTACTCATTAGGCAATATATTTTTTCTAGAGGCAGGCAGAGTGCTGCATTGTGGGTCCGGTATTGCCAAACATGAGGGATTCTGGACCAGGAGTGTGAGGACAAGTCTGAGAACAGAAGCTAGACTTGGGCTTCAGGCCGAGGGCACGGCTGGTACCCCCTGCAGATCTGAACGAATATCTCATGCTTCTGAAGTCACGGCGAGGATCAGACGTTGGCTCGGGTTGGAGTTTCTGTGCATGACTGCCCCTTCATGAACGGAGCGGAATCTCAAGGCCATGGAGGTTTTCCCACATTGGGAGTTGTGGGATGCCCCCTTCAAGGCTTCCTTCTGCGGGACAATTGAGACCTGTTGGGCAGCTCCAGGATATCGCATATGGAAGGACTCCAGAGCACCGTTCGGGGTGGATGCCTGGGAAGCGGGCCTCGCATTCCAAATGTTTCCTAGCAACAAGACAGTTGAGATCGGATAGCTCTGCGGGAGCAACCCGCGTGGCTGAGTTGAAATGGAATTTTAGGATCGGGCCCATTGTGTGTTTCTGTCCATGAGGGCCTTGGAATGGGGCGTTGGCACCGGGACCCTGAAGTATTCTCCTAAGCTTTTGACATACCTCCCATGCACAAGTTTCCTTGTGGAGATGAGATTTGTTCTGAGGGGTGCCTCAGGAAACCCCCTATGCTGGTATTGGAATCCAGGCTTTTGAGGAGACATGCCTGTAAACCAAAACAATGGATCCGATTATGGCCTAGGGTCCTGTCTGGTTCAATCTTCTTCTCTGGTGATATCCATCTATGGAATGAGTGGAGGGAGATGCTCACCTGGTGTCACACCGCCCTTGTTTGTCCCTGGAGACCTACACTATTGGGATGGCCTAGGGGGAATTTGGAGAGTTTTCTTAATTGGTGAGATTTTGGACAATGGAATGGGCAGAATTCCCATGGATTGGGTAGGCACAGTCCTATTGTGTGGCTCCAGGGGCCCCAGCCTGGAGGGTGTGCGGCCCAGGACTTTGAGGACAGAAGTCTGAAAACACAAACTCAGCTAAGGTTTTGGGACGTAGGTATGGGAGGCCCAATCTACAAACCATGAGAAGTACCCCTCAGGATATGAAGAAAGAGCGAGTCTGAGGCACTTGCTCAGGCTTTTGTTTCTGGACAAAACAAAAATGGCTGTAGAATGTGGGGAGGTCTCATGGGATATGGACGAATCTTCCTCTCTGTGGATTTGGCCCGGTCCCAATAGTTTTTCTTCAATTGTCGGATGGGAGGTCTCCTTTCAGGTTTATTACCTCAGGTGTCCGAACAAAATAGGAATTCCAAAGCAGAGCCCTGGGGAAGAGTGAAGGGACAACCCAAACTATGGTTAAAAATTGGGGCCTAGGTGCATGGCAGGCCCAATATGCTGTCTCTTCATCCAGCCACTGAGAGGCCTTACTTGAGGACTGGGCTCATGCTGAGGGTCACAATGTGTGTTTGTGACCAATGTGGCCCGCGAGCATGGGCGGGGCCTCATGGGCCACACTGGTTTCAACTACACTGGACTTTGGACAACCTGCCAAACACAAGGTCTCTGGCCATGGGGAATGTGTTCTGATATCTGCATCATTTTCAACCCTGGGCAGTGGTTGGAGATAAGGTCTAGGTTCTGAAGCCTGAAAAACCGAAGTTGGGAAGAGATGACGACCTAAGGCCATGGCGGGTCTGATATGCTCAGTGTGCGGTCAGCTGCCTGGGTGTTGGTCAGGAGGTTCGGGCTCAGGTTGTGTCAGTCAGTGCATTAGTCCCAGGTTAGACTATATGATTTGGGTACAGTCGAGTGCCGTATAGGTTTATCCTCATTTGAGGTGCCTGGGGAGCTCAATAGGCAAGATATTTTTTCTAGAGGGCAGGCAGAGTGCTGCACTTTGGTTCCAGAATTGCCAAACTTGAGGGCTTCTGGGCCAGGAGTGTGAGGACAGAAGTCTGAGAACACAAGCTAGACTTGGGCTTCAGGCCGAGGGCACGGCAGGTACCTCCTGCAGATCTGAACCAATATTTCATGCATCTGAAGTCACGGCGAGGATCAGACGTTGGCTCGGGTTGGAGTTTCTGTGCATGACTGCCCCTTCATGAACGGAGCGGAATCTCAAGGCCATGGAGGTTTTCCCACGTTGGGAGTTGTGGGATGCCCCCTTCAAGGATTCCTTCTGCGGGACAATTGAGACCTGTTGGGCAGCTCCAGGACATCCCATAGGGAATGACTCCAGAGCACCGTTCGAGGATCGATGCCAGGGAATCCCGCCTCGTATTCCAATTTTCTCCCAGCAACAAGACAGTTGAGTTTTGATGGCTCTGTGGGAGCAATCGGGGCGGCTGTGTTGAAATGGACTTTCCCGAGGTTGGGGCCTAATGTGTGTTTGTGTCCATGAAGGCCTTGGAATGGGGCGGTGACACCGGGACCCTGAAGTATTCTCCTAAGCTTTTGACATAGGTCCCATGCACAAGTTTCCTTGTGGAAACGAGATTTGTTCTGAGGGGTGCCTCAGAAACCCCCTATGCTGGTCTTGGAATCCAGGCTTTGTGGAGACATGTCTGTAAACCAAAGCAATGGATCCGAATATGGCCTAGGGTCCTGTCTGGTTCCATCTTCTTCTCTGGGGACATCCATTTATGATATGAGTGGAGGTAGATGCTCGGCTGGTGTCAGACCGCCCTTGTTTGTCCCCGGAGACCTACACTATTGGGATGGCCTCGGGGACTTTGGAGAGTTCTCCTAATTTGTACGATTTTGGATAATGGAATGGGCAGAATTCCCATGTATTGGGTAGGCACAGTCCTAATGTTTGGCTCCAGAGGCCCCAGCCTGGAGGGTGTGTGGCCCAGGAATCTGAGGACAGAAATCTGAAAACACAAACTCAGCTTAGGTTGGGAACGTAGGTATGGCAGGGCCAATCAACAAACCATGAGAAGCACTCTTCAGGATATGAAGAAAGAGCGAGTCTGAGGCGCTTGCTCAGGCTTTTGTCTCTGGATTTTGTATCAAAGATGGGCGTGGAACGTGGGGAGGCCTCATGGGCCATGGACGAATCTTCCTCTCTGTGGATTTGGCCCAGTCCCAATTTCTTTCCATCAATCTGTGGGATGGGAGGTCTCCTCTCAGGTTTGTTACCTCAGGTGTCCCAACCAAAGAGGAATTCCAAAGCAGAGCCCTGGGGAAGAGTGAAGGGACAACCCAAACGATGGTTATAAATTGGGGCCTAGGGGCATGGCAGACCCAATATGCTGTCTCTTCATCTAGCCACTGAGTGGCCTTACTTAAAGACTGGGCACAGGCTGAGGGTCAGCATGTGTGTTTGTGACCAATGTGGCCCGCGAGCATGGGCGGGGCCTCATGGGCCACACTGGTTTCAACTACACTGAACTTTGGATAACATGCCAATCACAAGGTCTCTTGCCATGGGGAAGGAGCTCTGATTTCTGCATCATTTTCAACCCTGGGCAGTGTTTGGAGATAAGGTCTACGTTCTCGAAGCCTGAAAACCGCAGTTGGGAAGAGATGACGACCTAAGGCCATGGCGGGTCTGATGTGCTCAGTGTGCGGTCAGCTGCCTGGGTGTTGGTCCGGAGGTTCGGGTTCAGGTTGTGTCAGACAGTGAATTAGTACCCAGGTTAGACTATATAATTCAGGTACAGTCGAGAGCCGTGTAGGTTTATCCTCATTTGAGGTGCCTGGGCTACTCATTAGGCAATATATTTTTTCTAGAGGCAGGCAGAGTGCTGCATTGTGGGTCCGGTATTGCCAAACATGAGGGATTCTGGACCAGGAGTGTGAGGACAAGTCTGAGAACAGAAGCTAGACTTGGGCTTCAGGCCGAGGGCACGGCTGGTACCCCCTGCAGATCTGAACGAATATCTCATGCTTCTGAAGTCACGGCGAGGATCAGACGTTGGCTCGAGTTGGAGTTTCTGTGCATGACTGCCCCTTCATGAACGGAGCGGAATCTCAAGGCCATGGAGGTTTTCCCACGTTGGGAGTTGTGGGATGCCCCCTTCAAGGATTCCTTCTGCGGGACAATTGAGACCTGTTGGGCAGCTCCAGGATATCCCATATGGAAGGACACCAGAGCACCGTTCGGGGTGGATGCCTGGGAAGCGGGCCTCGCATTCCAAATGTCTCCTAGCAACAAGACAGTTGAGATCGGATAGCTCTGCGGGAGCAACCGGCGTGGCTCAGTTGAAATGGACTTTTAGGATCGGGCCCATTGTGTGTTTGTGTCCATGAGGGCCTTGGAATGGGGCATTGGCACCGGGACCCTGAAGTATTCTCCTAAGATTTTGACATACCTCCCATGCACAAGTTTCCTTGTGCAGATGAGATTTGTTCTGAGGGGTGCCTCAGGAAACCCCCTATGCTGGTATTGGAAACCAGGCTTTTGAGGAGACATGCCTGTAAACCAAAACAATGGATCCGATTATGGCCTAGGGTCCTGTCTGGTTCAATCTTCTTCTCTGGTGATATCCATCTATGGAATGAGTGGAGGGAGATGCTCACCTGGTGTCACACCGCCCTTGTTTGTCCCTGGAGACCTACACTATTGGGATGGCCTAGGGGGAATTTGGAGAGTTTTCTTAATTGGTGAGATTTTGGACAATGGAATGGGCAGAATTCCCATGGATTGGGTAGGCACAGTCCTAATGTGTGGCTCCAGGGGCCCCAGCCTGGAGGGTGTGCGGCCCAGGACTTTGAGGACAGAAGTCTGAAAACACAAACTCAGCTAAGGTTTTGGGACGTAGGTATGGGAGGCCCAATCTACAAACCATGAGAAGTACCCCTCAGGATATGAAGAAAGAGCGAGTCTGAGGCACTTGCTCAGGCTTTTGTCTCTGGATTTTGTATCAACAATGGCTGTAGAATGTGGGGAGGCCTCATGGGATATGGACGAATCTTCCTCTCTGTGGATTTGGCCCGGTCCCAATAGTTTTTCTTCAATTGTCGGATGGGAGGTCTCCTTTCAGGTTTATTACCTCAGGTGTCCGAACAAAATAGGAATTCCAAAGCAGAGCCCTGGGGAAGAGTGAAGGGACAACCCAAACTATGGTTAAAAATTGGGGCCTAGGTGCATGGCAGGCCCAATATGCTGTCTCTTCATCCAGCCACTGAGAGGCCTTACTTGAGGACTGGGCTCATGCTGAGGGTCACAATGTGTGTTTGTGACCAATGTGGCCCGCGAGCATGGGCGGGGCCTCATGGGCCACACTGGTTTCAACTACACTGGACTTTGGACAACCTGCCAAACACAAGGTCTCTGGCCATGGGGAATGTGTTCTGATATCTGCATCATTTTCAACCCTGGGCAGTGGTTGGAGATAAGGTCTAGGTTCTGAAGCCTGAAAAACCGAAGTTGGGAAGAGATGACGACCTAAGGCCATGGCGGGTCTGATATGCTCAGTGTGCGGTCAGCTGCCTGGGTGTTGGTCAGGAGGTTCGGGCTCAGGTTGTGTCAGTCAGTGCATTAGTCCCAGGTTAGACTATATGATTTGGGTACAGTCGAGTGCCGTATAGGTTTATCCTCATTTGAGGTGCCTGGGGAGCTCAATAGGCAAGATATTTTTTCTAGAGGGCAGGCAGAGTGCTGCACTTTGGTTCCAGAATTGCCAAACTTGAGGGCTTCTGGGCCAGGAGTGTGAGGACAGAAGTCTGAGAACACAAGCTAGACTTGGGCTTCAGGCC
Organism: Mustela nivalis; assembly: GCF_964662115.1. Classification (NCBI taxonomy): domain Eukaryota; kingdom Metazoa; phylum Chordata; class Mammalia; order Carnivora; family Mustelidae; genus Mustela; species Mustela nivalis. Next base: position 104,286 of record NW_028135945.1, read on the forward strand.
GAGGGCACGGCAGGTACCTCCTGCAGATCTGAACCAATATTTCATGCATCTGAAGTCACGGCGAGGATCAGACGTTGGCTCGGGTTGGAGTTTCTGTGCATGACTGCCCCTTCATGAACGGAGCGGAATCTCAAGGCCATGGAGGTTTTCCCACGTTGGGAGTTGTGGGATGCCCCCTTCAAGGATTCCTTCTGCGGGACAATTGAGACCTGTTGGGCAGCTCCAGGACATCCCATAGGGAATGACTCCAGAGCACCGTTCGAGGATCGATGCCAGGGAATCCCGCCTCGCATTCCAATTTTCTCCCAGCAACAAGACAGTTGAGTTTTGATGGCTCTGCGGGAGCAATCGGGGCGGCTGTGTTGAAATGGACTTTCCCGAGGTTGGGGCCTAATGTGTGTTTGTGTCCATGAGGGCCTTGGAATGGGGCGGTGACACCGGGACCCTGAAGTATTCTCCTAAGCTTTTGACATACCTCCCATGCACAAGTTTCCTTGTGGAAACGAGATTTGTTCTGATGGGTGCTTCAGGAAACCCCCTATGCTGGTCTTGCAATCCAGGCTTTTGAGGAGACATGTCTGTAAACCAAAAAATGGATCCGAATATGGCCTAGGGTCCTGTCTGGTTCCATCTTCTTCTCTGGGGATATCCATCTATGGAATGAGTGGAGGTAGATGCTCACCTGTTGTCAGACCACCCTTGTTTGTCCCCGGAGTCCTACACTATTGGGATGGCCCCTGGGACTTTGGAGAGTTCTCCTAATTTGTACGATTTTGGACAATGGAATGGGCAGAATTCCCATGGATTGGGTAGGCACAGTCCTAATGTGTGGCTCCAGGGGCCCCAGCCAGTAGTGTGTGTGGCAAGGAACATGAGGACAGAAGTCTGAAAACACAAACTCAAGTTAGGTTGGGAACGTAGGTATGGCAGGGCCAATCTACAAACCATGAGAAGCACTCTTCAGGATATGAAGAAAGAGCGAGTCTGAGGCGCTTGCTCAGGCTTTTGTCTCTGGATTTTGTATCAAAGATGGGCGTGGAACGTGGGGAGGCCTCATGGGCCATGGACGAATCTTCCTCTCTGTGGATTTGGCCCGGTCCCAATTTCTTTCCGTCAATCTGTGGGATGGGAGGTCTCCTCTCAGGTTTTTTACCTCAGGTGTCCCAACCAAAGAGGAATTGCAAAGCAGAGCCCTGGGGAAGAGTGAAGGGACAACCCAAACGATGGTTATAAATTGGGGCCTAGGGGCATGGCAGACCCAATATGCTGTCTCTTCATCCAGCCACTGAGTGGCCTTACTTAAAGACTGGGCACAGGCTGAGGGTCAGCATGTGTGTTTGTGACCAATGTGGCCCGCGAGCATGGGCGGGACCTCATGGGCCACACTGGTTTCAACTACACTGAACTTTGGATAACAATCCAATCACAAGGTCTCTTGCCATGGGGAAGGAGCTCTGATTTCTGCATCATTTTCAACCCTGGGCAGTGTTTGGAGATAAGGTCTACGTTCTGAAGCCTGAAAACCGCAGTTGGGAAGAGATGACGACCTAAGGCCATGGCGGGTCTGATGTGCTCAGTGAGCGGTCAGCTGCCTGGGTGTTGGTCCGGAGGTTCGGTTTCAGGTTGTGTCAGACAGTGAATTAGTACCCAGGTTAGACTATATAATTCAGGTACAGTCGAGAGCCGTGTAGGTTTATCCTCATTTGAGGTGCCTGGGCTACACATTAGGCAATATATTTTTTCTAGAGGCAGGCAGAGTGCTGTATTGTGGGTCCGGTATTGCCAAAAATGAGGGATTCTGGACCAGGAGTGTGAGGACAAGTCTGAGAACAAAAGCTAGACTTGGGCTTCAGGCCGAGAGTACGGCTGGTACCCCCTGCAGATCTGAACGAATATCTCATGCATCTGAAGTCACGGCGAGGATCAGACGTTGGCTCGGGTTGGAGTTTCTGTGCATGACTGCCCCTTCATGAACGGAGCGGAATCTCAAGGCCATGGAGGTTTTCCCACGTTGGGAGTTGTGGGATGCCCCCTTCAAGGATTCCTTCTGCGGGACAATTGAGACCTGTTGGGCAGCTCCAGGATATCCCATATGGAAGGACTCCAGAGCACCGTTCGGGGTGGATGCCTGGGAAGCGGGCCTCGCATTCCAAATGTCTACTAGCAACAAGACAGTTGAGATCGGATAGCTCTGCGGGAGCAACTGGCGTGGCTGAGTTGAAATGGACTTTTAGGGTCGGGCCCATTGTGTGTTTGTGTCCATGAGGGCCTTGGAATGGGGCATTGGCACCGGGACCCTGAAGTATTCTCCTAAGCTTTTGACATACCTCCCATGCACAAGTTTCCTTGTGGAGATGAGATTTGTTCTGAGGGGTGCCTCAGGAAACCCCCTATGCTGGTATTGGAAACCAGGCTTTTGAGGAGACATGCCTGTAAACCAAAACAATGGATCCGATTATGGCCTAGGGTCCTGTCTGGTTCAATCTTCTTCTCTGGTGATATCCATCTATGGAATGAATGGAGGGAGATGCTCACCTGGTGTCACACCGCCCTTGTTTGTCCCTGGAGACCTACACTATTGGGATGGCCTCGGGGACTTTGGAGAGTTTTCTTAATTGGTGAGATTTTGGACAATGGAATGGGCAGAATTCCCATGGATTGGGTAGGCACAGTCCTAATGTGTGGCTCCAGGGGCCCCAGCCTGGAGGGTGTGCGGCCCAGGACTTTGAGGACAGAAGTCTGAAAACACAAACTCAGCTAAGGTTTTGGGACGTAGGTATGGGAGGCCCAATCTACAAACCATGAGAAGTACCCCTCAGGATATGAAGAAAGAGCGAGTCTGAGGCACTTGCTCAGGCTTTTGTCTCTGGATTTTGTATCAACAATGGCTGTAGAATGTGGGGAGGCCTCATGGGATATGGACGAATCTTCCTCTCTGTGGATTTGGCCCGGTCCCAATAGTTTTTCTTCAATTGTCGGATGGGAGGTCTCCTTTCAGGTTTATTACCTCAGGTGTCCGAACAAAATAGGAATTCCAAAGCAGAGCCCTGGGGAAGAGTGAAGGGACAACCCAAACTATGGTTAAAAATTGGGGCCTAGGTGCATGGCAGGCCCAATATGCTGTCTCTTCATCCAGCCACTGAGAGGCCTTACTTGAGGACTGGGCTCATGCTGAGGGTCACAATGTGTGTTTGTGACCAATGTGGCCCGCGAGCATGGGCGGGGCCTCATGGGCCACACTGGTTTCAACTACACTGGACTTTGGACAACCTGCCAAACACAAGGTCTCTGGCCATGGGGAATGTGTTCTGATATCTGCATCATTTTCAACCCTGGGCAGTGGTTGGAGATAAGGTCTAGGTTCTGAAGCCTGAAAAACCGAAGTTGGGAAGAGATGACGACCTAAGGCCATGGCGGGTCTGATATGCTCAGTGTGCGGTCAGCTGCCTGGGTGTTGGTCAGGAGGTTCGGGCTCAGGTTGTGTCATTCAGTGCATTAGTCCCAGGTTAGACTATATAATTTGGGTACAGTCGAGTGCCGTATAGGTTATCCTCATTTGAGGTGCCTGGGGAGCACAATAGGCAAGATATTTTTTCTAGAGGGCAGGCAGAGTGCTGCACTTTGGTTCCAGAATTGCCAAACTTGAGGGCTTCTGGGCCAGGAGTGTGAGGACAGAAGTCTGAGAACACAAGCTAGACTTGGGCTTCAGGCCGAGGGCACGGCAGGTACCTCCTGCAGATCTGAACCAATATTTCATGCATCTGAAGTCACGGCGAGGATCAGACGTTGGCTCGGGTTGGAGTTTCTGTGCATGACTGCCCCTTCATGAGCGGAGCGGAATCTCAAGGCCATGGAGGTTTTCCCACGTTGGGAGTTGTGGGATGCCCCCTTCAAGGATTCCTTCTGCGGGACAATTGAGACCTGTTGGTCAGCTCGAGGACATCCCATATGGAATGACTCCAGAGCACCGTTCGAGGATCGATGACAAAGAATCCCGCCTCGCATTCCAATTTTCTCCTAGCAACAAGACAGTTGAGTTTTTATGGCTCTGCGGGAGCAATCGGGGCGGCTGTGTTGAAATGGACTTTCCCGAGGTTGGGGCCTAATGTGTGTTTATTTGTCCATGAGGGCCTTGGAATGGGGCGGTGACACCGGGACCCTGAAGTATTCTCCGAAGCTTTTGACATAGGTCCCATACACAAGTATCCTTGTGGAAACGAGATTTTTTCTGATGGGTGCCTCAGGAAACCCCCTATGCTGGTCTTGGAATCCAGGCTTTTGAGGAGACATGTCTGTAAACCAAAGCAATGGATCCGAATATGGCCTAGGGTCCTGTCTGGTTCCATCTTCTTCTCTGGGGACATCCATTTATGATATGAGTGGAGGTAGATGCTCAGCTGGTGTCAGACCGACCTTGTTTGTCCCCGGAGACCTACACTATTGGGATGGCCTCGGGGACTTTGGAGAGTTCTCCTAATTTGTACGATTTTGGATAATGGAATGGGCAGAATTCCCATGGATTGGGTAGGCACAGTCCTAATGTTGGCTCCAGGGGCCCCAGCCTGTAGGGTGTGTGGCCCAGGAATCTGAGGACAGAAGTCTGAAAACACAAACTCAGCTTAGGTTGGGAACGTAGGTATGGCAGGGCCAATCTACAAACCATGAGAAGCACTCTTCAGGATATGAAGAAAGAGCGAGTCTGAGGCGCTTGCTCAGGCTTTTGTCTCTGGATTTTGTATCAAAGATGGGCGTGGAACGTGGGGAGGCCTCATGGGCCATGGACGAATCTTCCTCTCTGTGGATTTGGCCCGGTCCCAATTTCTTTCTGTCAATCTGTGGGATGGGAGGTCTCCTCTCAGGTTTGTTACCTCAGGTGTCCCAACCAAAGAGGAATTCCAAAGCAGAGCCCTCGGAAAGAGTGAAGGGACAACCCAAACGATGGTTATAAATTGGGGCCTAGGGGCATGGCAGACCCAATATGCTGTCTCTTCATCCAGCCACTGAGTGGCCTTACTTAAAGACTGGGCACAGGCTGCGGGTCAGCATGTGTGTTTGTGACCAATGTGGCCCGCGAGCATGGGCGGGGCCTCATGGGCCACACTGGTTTCAACTACACTGAACTTTGGATAACATGCCAATCACAAGGTCTCTTGCCATGGGGAAGGAGCTCTGATTTCTGCATCATTTTCAACCCTGGGCAGTGTTTGGAGATAAGGTCTACGTTCTGAAGCCTGAAAACCGCAGTTGGGAAGAGATGACGACCTAAGGCCATGGCGGGTCTGATGTGCTCAGTGTGCGGTCAGCTGCCTGGGTGTTGGTCCGGAGGTTCGGGTTCAGGTTGTGTCAGACAGTGAATTAGTACCCAGGTTAGACTATATAATTCAGGTACAGTCGAGAGCCGTGTAGGTTTATCCTCATTTGAGGTGCCTGGGCTACTCATTAGGCAATATATTTTTTCTAGAGGCAGGCAGAGTGCTGCATTGTGGGTCCGGTATTGCCAAACATGAGGGATTCTGGACCAGGAGTGTGAGGACAAGTCTGAGAACAGAAGCTAGACTTGGGCTTCAGGCCGAGGGCACGGCTGGTACCCCCTGCAGATCTGAACGAATATCTCATGCTTCTGAAGTCACGGCGAGGATCAGACGTTGGCTCGAGTTGGAGTTTCTGTGCATGACTGCCCCTTCATGAACGGAGCGGAATCTCAAGGCCATGGAGGTTTTCCCACGTTGGGAGTTGTGGGATGCCCCCTTCAAGGATTCCTTCTGCGGGACAATTGAGACCTGTTGGGCAGCTCCAGGATATCCCATATGGAAGGACTCCAGAGCACCGTTCGGGGTGGATGCCTGGGAAGCGGGCCTCGCATTCCAAATGTCTCCTAGCAACAAGACAGTTGAGATCGGATAGCTCTGCGGGAGCAACCGGCGTGGCTGAGTTGAAATGGACTTTTAGGGTCGGGCCCATTGTGTGTTTGTGTCCATGAGGGCCTTGGAATGGGGCGTTGGCACCGGGACCCTGAAGTATTCTCCTATGCTTTTGACATACCTCCCATGCACAAGTTTTCTTGTGGAGATGAGATTTGTTCTGAGGGGTGCCTCAGGAAACCCCCTATGCTGGTATTGGAAACCAGGCTTTTGAGGAGACATGCCTGTAAACCAAAACAATGGATCCGATTATGGCCTAGGGTCCTGTCTGGTTCAATCTTCTTCTCTGGTGATATCCATCTATGGAATGAGTGGAGGGAGATGCTCACCTGGTGTCACACCGCCCTTGTTTGTCCCTGGAGACCTACACTATTGGGATGGCCTCGGGGACTTTGGAGAGTTTTCTTAATTGGTGAGATTTTGGACAATGGAATGGGCAGAATTCCCATGGATTGGGTAGGCACAGTCCTAATGTGTGGCTCCAGGGGCCCCAGCCTGGAGGGTGTGCGGCCCAGGACTTTGAGGACAGAAGTCTGAAAACACAAACTCAGCTAAGGTTTTGGGACGTAGGTATGGGAGGCCCAATCTACAAACCATGAGAAGTACCCCTCAGGATATGAAGAAAGAGCGAGTCTGAGTCACTTGCTCAGGCTTTTGTCTCTGGATTTTGTATCAACAATGGCTGTAGAATGTGGGGAGGCCTCATGGGATATGGACGAAACTTCCTCTCTGTGGATTTGGCCCGGTCCCAATAGTTTTTCTTCAATTGTCGGATGGGAGGTCTCCTTTCAGGTTTATTACCTCAGGTGTCCGAACAAAATAGGAATTCCAAAGCAGAGCCCTGGGGAAGAGTGAAGGGACAACCCAAACTATGGTTAAAAATTGGGGCCTAGGTGCATGGCAGGCCCAATATGCTGTCTCTTCATCCAGCCACTGAGAGGCCTTACTTGAGGACTGGGCTCATGCTGAGGGTCACAATGTGTGTTTGTGACCAATGTGGCCCGCGAGCATGGGCGGGGCCTCATGGGCCACACTGGTTTCAACTACACTGGACTTTGGACAACCTGCCAAACACAAGGTCTCTGGCCATGGGGAATGTGTTCTGATATCTGCATCATTTTCAACCCTGGGCAGTGGTTGGAGATAAGGTCTAGGTTCTGAAGCCTGAAAAACCGAAGTTGGGAAGAGATGACGACCTAAGGCCATGGCGGGTCTGATATTCTCAGTGTGCGGTCAGCTGCCTGGGTGTAGGTCAGGAGGTTCGGGCTCAGGTTGTGTCAGTCAGTGCATTAGTCCCAGGTTAGACTATATGATTTGGGTACAGTCGAGTGCCGTATAGGTTTATCCTCATTTGAGGTGCCAGGGGAGCTCAATAGGCAAGATATTTTTTCTAGAGGGCAGGCAGAGTGCTGCACTTTGGTTCCAGAATTGCCAAACTTGAGGGCTTCTGGGCCAGGAGTGTGAGGACAGAAGTCTGAGAACACAAGCTAGACTTGGGCTTCAGGCCGAGGGCACGGCAGGTACCTCCTGAAGATCTGAACAAATATTTCATGCATCTGAAGACACAGCGAGGATCAGACGTTGGCTCGGGTTGGAGTTTCTGTGCATGACTGCCCCTTCATGAACGGAGCGGAATCTCAAGGCCATGGAGGTTTTCCCACGTTGGGAGTTGTGGGATGCCCCCTTCAAGGATTCCTTCTGTGGGACAATTGAGACCTGTTGGGCAGCTCCAGGATATCCCATATGGAAGGACTCCAGAGCACCGTTCGGGGTGGATGCCTGGGAAGCGGGCCTCGCATTCCAAATGTCTCCTAGCAACAAGACAGTTGAGATCGGATAGCTCTGCGGGAGCAACCGGCGTGGCTGAGTTGAAATGGACTTTTAGGGTCGGGCCCATTGTGTGTTTGTGTCCATGAGGGCCTTGGAATGGGTCGTTGGCACCGGGACCCTGAAGTATTCTCCTAAGCTTTTGACATACCTCCCATGCACAAGTTTCCTTGTGCAGATGAGATTTGTTCTGAGGGGTGCCTCAGGAAACCCCCTATGCTGGTATTGGAAACCAGGCTTTTGAGGAGACATGCCTGTAAACCAAAACAATGGATCCGATTATGGCCTAGGGTCCTGTCTGGTTCAATCTTCTTCTCTGGTGATATCCATCTATGGAATGAGTGGAGGGAGATGCTCACCTGGTGTCACACCGCCCTTGTTTGTCCCTGGAGACCTACACTATTGGGATGGCCTCGGGGACTTTGGAGAGTTTTCTTAATTGGTGAGATTTTGGACAATGGAATGGGCAGAATTCCCATGGATTGGGTAGGCACAGTCCTAATGTGTGGCTCCAGGGGCCCCAGCCTGGAGGGTGTGCGGCCCAGGACTTTGAGGACAGAAGTCTGAAAACACAAACTCAGCTAAGGTTTTGGGACGTAGGTATGGGAGGCCCAATCTACAAACCATGAGAAGTACCCCTCAGGATATGAAGAAAGAGCGAGTCTGAGGCACTTGCTCAGGCTTTTGTCTCTGGATTTTGTATCAACAATGGCTGTAGAATGTGGGGAGGCCTCATGGGATATGGACGAATCTTCCTCTCTGTGGATTTGGCCCGGTCCCAATAGTTTTTCTTCAATTGTCGGATGGGAGGTCTCCTTTCAGGTTTATTACCTCAGGTGTCCGAACAAAATAGGAATTCCAAAGCAGAGCCCTGGGGAAGAGTGAAGGGACAACCCAAACTATGGTTAAAAATTGGGGCCTAGGTGCATGGCAGGCCCAATATGCTGTCTCTTCATCCAGCCACTGAGAGGCCTTACTTGAGGACTGGGCTCATGCTGAGGGTCACAATGTGTGTTTGTGACCAATGTGGCCCGCGAGCATGGGCGGGGCCTCATGGGCCACACTGGTTTCAACTACACTGGACTTTGGACAACCTGCCAAACACAAGGTCTCTGGCCATGGGGAATGTGTTCTGATATCTGCATCATTTTCAACCCTGGGCAGTGGTTGGAGATAAGGTCTAGGTTCTGAAGCCTGAAAAACCGAAGTTGGGAAGAGATGACGACTTAAGGCCATGGCGGGTCTGATATGCTCAGTGTGCGGTCAGCTGCCTGGGTGTTGGGCAGGAAGTTCGGGCTCAGGTTGTGTCATTCAGTGCATTAGTCCCAGGTTAGACTATATAATTTGGGTACAGTCGAGTGCCGTATAGGTTTATCCTCATTTGAGGTGCCTGCGGAGCTCAATAGGCAAGATATTTTTTCTAGAGGGCAGGCAGAGTGCTGCACTTTGGTTCCAGAATTGCCAAACTTGAGGGCTTCTGGGCCAGGAGTGTGAGGACAGAAGTCTGAGAACACAAGCTAGACTTGGGCTTCAGGCCGAGGGCACGGCAGGTACCTCCTGCAGATCTGAACCAATATTTCATGCATCTGAAGTCACGGCGAGGATCAGACGTTGGCTCGGGTTGGAGTTTCTGTGCATGACTGCCCCTTCATGAACGGAGCGGAATCTCAAGGCCATGGAGGTTTTCCCACGTTGGGAGTTGTGGGATGCCCCCTTCAAGGATTCCTTCTGCGGGACAATTGAGACCTGTTGGTCAGCTCGAGGACATCCCATATGGAATGACTCCAGTGCACCGTTCGAGGATCGATGCCAAAGAATCCCGCCTCGCATTCCAATTTTCTCCTAGCAACAAGACAGTTGAGTTTTGATGGCTCTGCGGGAGCAATCGGGGCGGCTGTGTTGAAATGGACTTTCCCGAGGTTGGGGCCTAATGTGTGTTTATTTGTCCATGAGGGCCTTGGAATGGGGCGGTGACACCGGGACCCTGAAGTATTCTCCGAAGCTTTTGACATAGGTCCCATACACAAGTATCCTTGTGGAAACGAGATTTTTTCTGATGGGTGCCTCAGGAAACCCCCTATGCTGGTCTTGGAATCCAGGCTTTTGAGGAGACATGTCTGTAAACCAAAGCAATGGATCCGAATATGGCCTAGGGTCCTGTCTGGTTCCATCTTCTTCTCTGGGGACATCCATTTATGATATGAGTGGAGGTAGATGCTCAGCTGGTGTCAGACCGACCTTGTTTGTCCCCGGAGACCTACACTATTGGGATGGCCTCGGGGACTTTGGAGAGTTCTCCTAATTTGTACGATTTTGGATAATGGAATGGGCAGAATTCCCATGGATTGGGTAGGCACAGTCCTAATGTTGGCTCCAGGGGCCCCAGCCTGTAGGGTGTGTGGCCCAGGAATCTGAGGACAGAAGTCTGAAAACACAAACTCAGCTTAGGTTGGGAACGTAGGTATGGCAGGGCCAATCTACAAACCATGAGAAGCACTCTTCAGGATATGAAGAAAGAGCGAGTCTGAGGCGCTTGCTCAGGCTTTTGTCTCTGGATTTTGTATCAAAGATGGGCGTGGAACGTGGGGAGGCCTCATGGGCCATGGACGAATCTTCCTCTCTGTGGATTTGGCCCGGTCCCAATTTCTTTCTGTCAATCTGTGGGATGGGAGGTCTCCTCTCAGGTTTGTTACCTCAGGTGTCCCAACCAAAGAGGAATTCCAAAGCAGAGCCCTCGGAAAGAGTGAAGGGACAACCCAAACGATGGTTATAAATTGGGGCCTAGGGGCATGGCAGACCCAATATGCTGTCTCTTCATCCAGCCACTGAGTGGCCTTACTTAAAGACTGGGCACAGGCTGAGGGTCAGCATGTGTGTTTGTGACCAATGTGGCCCGCGAGCATGGGCGGGGCCTCATGGGCCACACTGGTTTCAACTACACTGAACTTTGGATAACATGCCAATCACAAGGTCTCTTGCCATGGGGAAGGAGCTCTGATTTCTGCATCATTTTCAACCCTGGGCAGTGTTTGGAGATAAGGTCTACGTTCTGAAGCCTGAAAACCGCAGTTGGGAAGAGATGACGACCTAAGGCCATGGCGGGTCTGATGTGCTCAGTGTGCGGTCAGCTGCCTGGGTGTTGGTCCGGAGGTTCAGGTTCAGGTTGTGTCAGACAGTGAATTAGTACCCAGGTTAGACTATATAATTCAGGTACAGTCGAGAGCCGTGTAGGTTTATCCTCATTTGAGGTGCCTGGGCTACTCATTAGGCAATATATTTTCTCTAGAGGCAGGCAGAGTGCTGCATTGTGGGTCCGGTATTGCCAAACATGAGGGATTCTGGACCAGGAGTGTGAGGACAAGTCTGAGAACAGAAGCTAGACTTGGGCTTCAGGCCGAGGGCACGGCTGGTACCCCCTGCAGATCTGAACGAATATCTCATGCTTCTGAAGTCACGGCGAGGATCAGACGTTGGCTCGAGTTGGAGTTTCTGTGCATGACTGCCCCTTCATGAACGGAGCGGAATCTCAAGGCCATGGAGGTTTACCCACGTTGGGAGTTGTGGGATGCCCCCTTCAAGGATTCCTTCTGCGGGACAATTGAGACCTGTTGGGCAGCTCCAGGATATCCCATATGGAAGGACACCAGAGCACCGTTCGGGGTGGATGCCTGGGAAGCGGGCCTCGCATTCCAAATGTCTCCTAGCAACAAGACAGTTGAGATCGGATAGCTCTGCGGGAGCAACCGGCATGGCTCAGTTGAAATGGACTTTTAGGATCGGGCCCATTGTGTGTTTGTGTCCATGAGGGCCTTGGAATGGGGCGTTGGCACCGGGACCCTGAAGTATACTCCTAAGCTTTTGAAATACCTCCCATGCACAAGTTTCCTTGTGGAGATGAGATTTGTTCTGAGGGGTGCCTCAGGAAACCCCCTGCTGGTATTGGAATCCAGGCTTTTGAGGAGACATGCCTGTAAACCAAAACAATGGATCCGATTATGGCCTAGGGTCCTGTCTGGTTCAATCTTCTTCTCTGGTGATATCCATCTATGGAATGAATTGAGGGAGATGCTCACCTGGTGTCACACCGCCCTTGTTTGTCCCTGGAGACCTACACTATTGGGATGGCCTCGGGGACTTTGGAGAGTATTCTTAATTGGTGAGATTTTGGACAATGGAATGGGCAGAATTCCCATGGATTGGGTAGGCACAGTCCTAATGTGTGGCTCCAGGGGCCCCAGCCTGGAGGGTGTGCGGCCCAGGACTTTGAGGACAGAAGTCTGAAAACACAAACTCAGCTAAGGTTTTGGGACGTAGGTATGGGAGGCCCAATCTACAAACCATGAGAAGTACCCCTCAGGATATGAAGAAAGAGCGAGTCTGAGGCACTTGCTCAGGCTTTTGTCTCTGGATTTTGTATCAACAATGGCTGTAGAATGTGGGGAGGCCTCATGGGATATGGACGAATCTTCGTCTCTGTGGATTTGGCCCGGTCCCAATAGTTTTTCTTCAATTGTCGGATGGGAGGTCTCCTTTCAGGTTTATTACCTCAGGTGTCCGAACAAAATAGGAATTCCAAAGCAGAGCCCTGGGGAAGAGTGAAGGGACAACCCAAACTATGGTTAAAAATTGGGGCCTAGGTGCATGGCAGGCCCAATATGCTGTCTCTTCATCCAGCCACTGAGAGGCCTTACTTGAGGACTGGGCTCATGCTGAGGGTCACAATGTGTGTTTGTGACCAATGTGGCCCGCGAGCATGGGCGGGGCCTCATGGGCCACACTGGTTTCAACTACACTGGACTTTGGACAACCTGCCAAACACAAGGTCTCTGGCCATGGGGAATGTGTTCTGATATCTGCATCATTTTCAACCCTGGGCAGTGGTTGGAGATAAGGTCTAGGTTCTGAAGCCTGAAAAACCGAAGTTGGGAAGAGATGACGACTTAAGGCCATGGCGGGTCTGATATGCTCAGTGTGCGGTCAGCTGCCTGGGTGTTGGTCAGGAGGTTCGGGCTCAGGTTGTGTCAGTCAGTGCATTAGTCCCAGGTTAGACTATATGATTTGGGTACAGTCGAGTGCCGTATAGGTTTATCCTCATTTGAGGTGCCTGCGGAGCTCAATAGGCAAGATATTTTTTCTAGAGGGCAGGCAGAGTGCTGCACTTTGGTTCCAGAATTGCCAAACTTGAGGGCTTCTGGGCCAGGAGTGTGAGGACAGAAGTCTGAGAACACAAGCTAGACTTGGGCTTCAGGCCGAGGGCACGGCAGGTACCTCCTGCAGATCTGAACAAATATTTCATGCATCTGAAGTCACAGCGAGTATCAGACGTTGGCTCGGGTTGGAGTTTCTGTGCATGACTGCCCCTTCATGAACGGAGCGGAATCTCAAGGCCATGGAGGTTTTCCCACGTTGGGAGTTGTGGGATGCCCCCTTCAAGGATTCCTTCTGCGGGACAATTGAGACCTGTTGGGCAGCTCCAGGATATCCCATATGGAAGGACTCCAGAGCACCGTTCGGGGTGGATGCCTGGGAAGCGGGCCTCGCATTCCAAATGTCTCCTAGCAACAAGACAGTTGAGATCGGATAGCTCTGCGGGAGCAACCGGCGTGGCTGAGTTGAAATGGACTTTTAGGGTCGGGCCCATTGTGTGTTTGTGTCCATGAGGGCCTTGGAATGGGGCGTTGGCACCGGGACCCTGAAGTATTCTCCTATGCTTTTGACATACCTCCCATGCACAAGTTTTCTTGTGGAGATGAGATTTGTTCTGAGGGGTGCCTCAGGAAACCCCCTATGCTGGTATTGGAAACCAGGCTTTTGAGGAGACATGCCTGTAAACCAAACAATGGATCCGATTATGGCCTAGGGTCCTGTCTGGTTCAATCTTCTTCTCTGGTGATATCCATCTATGGAATGAGTGGAGGGAGATGCTCACCTGGTGTCACACCGCCCTTGTTTGTCCCTGGAGACCTACACTATTGGGATGGCCTCGGGGACTTTGGAGAGTTTTCTTAATTGGTGAGATTTTGGACAATGGAATGGGCAGAATTCCCATGGATTGGGTAGGCACAGTCCTAATGTGTGGCTCCAGGGGCCCCAGCCTGGAGGGTGTGCGGCCCAGGACTTTGAGGACAGAAGTCTGAAAACACAAACTCAGCTAAGGTTTTGGGACGTAGGTATGGGAGGCCCAATCTACAAACCATGAGAAGTACCCCTCAGGATATGAAGAAAGAGCGAGTCTGAGGCACTTGCTCAGGCTTTTGTCTCTGGATTTTGTATCAACAATGGCTGTAGAATGTGGGGAGGCCTCATGGGATATGGACGAAACTTCCTCTCTGTGGATTTGGCCCGGTCCCAATAGTTTTTCTTCAATTGTCGGATGGGAGGTCTCCTTTCAGGTTTATTACCTCAGGTGTCCGAACAAAATAGGAATTCCAAAGCAGAGCCCTGGGGAAGAGTGAAGGGACAACCCAAACTATGGTTAAAAATTGGGGCCTAGGTGCATGGCAGGCCCAATATGCTGTCTCTTCATCCAGCCACTGAGAGGCCTTACTTGAGGACTGGGCTCATGCTGAGGGTCACAATGTGTGTTTGTGACCAATGTGGCCCGCGAGCATGGGCGGGGCCTCATGGGCCACACTGGTTTCAACTACACTGGACTTTGGACAACCTGCCAAACACAAGGTCTCTGGCCATGGGGAATGTGTTCTGATATCTGCATCATTTTCAACCCTGGTCAGTGGTTGGAGATAAGGTCTAGGTTCTGAAGCCTGAAAAACCGAAGTTGGGAAGAGATGACGACCTAAGGCCATGGCGGGTCTGATATTCTCAGTGTGCGGTCAGCTGCCTGGGTGTAGGTCAGGAGGTTCGGGCTCAGGTTGTGTCAGTCAGTGCATTAGTCCCAGGTTAGACTATATGATTTGGGTACAGTCGAGTGCCGTATAGGTTTATCCTCATTTGAGGTGCCAGGGGAGCTCAATAGGCAAGATATTTTTTCTAGAGGGCAGGCAGAGTGCTGCACTTTGGTTCCAGAATTGCCAAACTTGAGGGCTTCTGGGCCAGGAGTGTGAGGACAGAAGTCTGAGAACACAAGCTAGACTTGGGCTTCAGGCCGAGGGCACGGCAGGTACCTCCTGAAGATCTGAACAAATATTTCATGCATCTGAAGACACGGCGAGGATCAGACGTTGGCTCGGGTTGGAGTTTCTGTGCATGACTGCCCCTTCATGAACGGAGCGGAATCTCAAGGCCATGGAGGTTTTCCCACGTTGGGAGTTGTGGGATGCCCCCTTCAAGGATTCCTTCTGTGGGACAATTGAGACCTGTTGGGCAGCTCCAGGATATCCCATATGGAAGGACTCCAGAGCACCGTTCGGGGTGGATGCCTGGGAAGCGGGCCTCGCATTCCAAATGTCTCCTAGCAACAAGACAGTTGAGATCGGATAGCTCTGCGGGAGCAACCGGCGTGGCTGAGTTGAAATGGACTTTTAGGGTCGGGCCCATTGTGTGTTTGTGTCCATGAGGGCCTTGGAATGGGTCGTTGGCACCGGGACCCTGAAGTATTCTCCTAAGCTTTTGACATACCTCCCATGCACAAGTTTCCTTGTGCAGATGAGATTTGTTCTGAGGGGTGCCTCAGGAAACCCCCTATGCTGGTATTGGAAACCAGGCTTTTGAGGAGACATGCCTGTAAACCAAAACAATGGATCCGATTATGGCCTAGGGTCCTGTCTGGTTCAATCTTCTTCTCTGGTGATATCCATCTATGGAATGAGTGGAGGGAGATGCTCACCTGGTGTCACACCGCCCTTGTTTGTCCCTGGAGACCTACACTATTGGGATGGCCTCGGGGACTTTGGAGAGTTTTCTTAATTGGTGAGATTTTGGACAATGGAATGGGCAGAATTCCCATGGATTGGGTAGGCACAGTCCTAATGTGTGGCTCCAGGGGCCCCAGCCTGGAGGGTGTGCGGCCCAGGACTTTGAGGACAGAAGTCTGAAAACACAAACTCAGCTAAGGTTTTGGGACGTAGGTATGGGAGGCCCAATCTACAAACCATGAGAAGTACCCCTCAGGATATGAAGAAAGAGCGAGTCTGAGGCACTTGCTCAGGCTTTTGTCTCTGGATTTTGTATCAACAATGGCTGTAGAATGTGGGGAGGTCTCATGGGATATGGACGAAACTTCCTCTCTGTGGATTTGGCCCGGTCCCAATAGTTTTTCTTCAATTGTCGGATGGGAGGTCTCCTTTCAGGTTTATTACCTCATGTGTCCGAACAAAATAGGAATTCCAAAGCAGAGCCCTGGGGAAGAGTGAAGGGACAACACAAACTATGGTTAAAAATTGGGGCCTAGGTGCATGGCAGGCCCAATATGCTGTCTCTTCATCCAGCCACTGAGAGGCCTTACTTGAGGACTGGGCTCATGCTGAGGGTCACAATGTGTGTTTGTGACCAATGTGGCCCGCGAGCATGGGCGGGGCCTCATGGGCCACACTGGTTTCAACTACACTGGACTTTGGACAACCTGCCAAACACAAGGTCTCTGGCCATGGGGAATGTGTTCTGATATCTGCATCATTTTCAACCCTGGGCAGTGGTTGGAGATAAGGTCTAGGTTCTGGAGCCTGAAAAACCGAAGTTGGGAAGAGATGACGACCTAAGGCCATGGCGGGTCTGATATTCTCAGTGTGGGGTCAGCTGCCTGGGTGTAGGTCAGGAGGTTCGGGCTCAGGTTGTGTCAGTCAGTGCATTAGTCCCAGGTTAGACTATATGATTTGGGTACAGTCGAGTGCCGTATAGGTTTATCCTCATTTGAGGTGCCAGGGGAGCTCAATAGGCAAGATATTTTTTCTAGAGGGCAGGCAGAGTGCTGCACTTTGGTTCCAGAATTGCCAAACTTGAGGGCTTCTGGGCCAGGAGTGTGAGGACAGAAGTCTGAGAACACAAGCTAGACTTGGGCTTCAGGCCGAGGGCACGGCAGGTACCTCCTGAAGATCTGAACAAATATTTCATGCATCTGAAGACACGGCGAGGATCAGACGTTGGCTCGGGTTGGAGTTTCTGTGCATGACTGCCCCTTCATGAACGGAGCGGAATCTCAAGGCCATGGAGGTTTTCCCACGTTGGGAGTTGTGGGATGCCCCCTTCAAGGATTCCTTCTGTGGGACAATTGAGACCTGTTGGGCAGCTCCAGGATATCCCATATGGAAGGACTCCAGAGCACCGTTCGGGGTGGATGCCTGGGAAGCGGGCCTCGCATTCCAAATGTCTCCTAGCAACAAGACAGTTGAGATCGGATAGCTCTGCGGGAGCAACCGGCGTGGCTGAGTTGAAATGGACTTTTAGGGTCGGGCCCATTGTGTGTTTGTGTCCATGAGGGCCTTGGAATGGGTCGTTGGCACCGGGACCCTGAAGTATTCTCCTAAGCTTTTGACATACCTCCCATGCACAAGTTTCCTTGTGCAGATGAGATTTGTTCTGAGGGGTGCCTCAGGAAACCCCCTATGCTGGTATTGGAAACCAGGCTTTTGAGGAGACATGCCTGTAAACCAAAACAATGGATCCGATTATGGCCTAGGGTCCTGTCTGGTTCAATCTTCTTCTCTGGTGATATCCATCTATGGAATGAGTGGAGGGAGATGCTCACCTGGTGTCACACCGCCCTTGTTTGTCCCTGGAGACCTACACTATTGGGATGGCCTCGGGGACTTTGGAGAGTTTTCTTAATTGGTGAGATTTTGGACAATGGAATGGGCAGAATTCCCATGGATTGGGTAGGCACAGTCCTAATGTGTGGCTCCAGGGGCCCCAGCCTGGAGGGTGTGCGGCCCAGGACTTTGAGGACAGAAGTCTGAAAACACAAACTCAGCTAAGGTTTTGGGACGTAGGTATGGGAGGCCCAATCTACAAACCATGAGAAGTACCCCTCAGGATATGAAGAAAGAGCGAGTCTGAGGCACTTGCTCAGGCTTTTGTCTCTGGATTTTGTATCAACAATGGCTGTAGAATGTGGGGAGGCCTCATGGGATATGGACGAATCTTCCTCTCTGTGGATTTGGCCCGGTCCCAATAGTTTTTCTTCAATTGTCGGATGGGAGGTCTCCTTTCAGGTTTATTACCTCAGGTGTCCGAACAAAATAGGAATTCCAAAGCAGAGCCCTGGGGAAGAGTGAAGGGACAACCCAAACTATGGTTAAAAATTGGGGCCTAGGTGCATGGCAGGCCCAATATGCTGTCTCTTCATCCAGCCACTGAGAGGCCTTACTTGAGGACTGGGCTCATGCTGAGGGTCACAATGTGTGTTTGTGACCAATGTGGCCCGCGAGCATGGGCGGGGCCTCATGGGCCACACTGGTTTCAACTACACTGGACTTTGGACAACCTGCCAAACACAAGGTCTCTGGCCATGGGGAATGTGTTCTGATATCTGCATCATTTTCAACCATGGGCAGTGGTTGGAGATAAGGTCTAGGTTCTGAAGCCTGAAAAACCGAAGTTGGGAAGAGATGACGACTTAAGTCCATGGCGGGTCTGATATGCTCAGTGTGCGGTCAGCTGCCTGGGTGTTGGGCAGGAAGTTCGGGCTCAGGTTGTGTCATTCAGTGCATTAGTCCCAGGTTAGACTATATAATTTGGGTACAGTCGAGTGCCGTATAGGTTTATCCTCATTTGAGGTGCCTGCGGAGCTCAATAGGCAAGATATTTTTTCTAGAGGGCAGGCAGAGTGCTGCACTTTGGTTCCAGAATTGCCAAACTTGAGGGCTTCTGGGCCAGGAGTGTGAGGACAGAAGTCTGAGAACACAAGCTAGACTTGGGCTTCAGGCCGAGGGCACGGCAGGTACCTCCTGCAGATCTGAACCAATATTTCATGCATCTGAAGTCACGGCGAGGATCAGACGTTGGCTCGGGTTGGAGTTTCTGTGCATGACTGCCCCTTCATGAACGGAGCGGAATCTCAAGGCCATGGAGGTTTTCCCACGTTGGGAGTTGTGGGATGCCCCCTTCAAGGATTCCTTCTGCGGGACAATTGAGACCTGTTGTTCAGCTCGAGGACATCCCATATGGAATGACTCCAGAGCACCGTTCGAGGATCGATGCCAGGGAATCCCGCCTCGCATTCCAATTTTCTCCTAGCAACAAGACAGTTGAGTTTTGATGGCTCTGCGGGAGCAATCGGGGCGGCTGTGTTGAAATGGACTTTCCCGAGGTTGGGGCCTAATGTGTGTTTATTTGTCCATGAGGGCCTTGGAATGGGGCGGTGACACCGGGACCCTGAAGTATTCTCCGAAGCTTTTGACATAGGTCCCATACACAAGTATCCTTGTGGAAACGAGATTTTTTCTGATGGGTGCCTCAGGAAACCCCCTATGCTGGTCTTGGAATCCAGGCTTTTGAGGAGACATGTCTGTAAACCAAAGCAATGGATCCGAATATGGCCTAGGGTCCTGTCTGGTTCCATCTTCTTCTCTGGGGACATCCATTTATGATATGAGTGGAGGTAGATGCTCAGCTGGTGTCAGACCGACCTTGTTTGTCCCCGGAGACCTACACTATTGGGATGGCCTCGGGGACTTTGGAGAGTTCTCCTAATTTGTACGATTTTGGATAATGGAATGGGCAGAATTCCCATGGATTGGGTAGGCACAGTCCTAATGTTGGCTCCAGGGGCCCCAGCCTGTAGGGTGTGTGGCCCAGGAATCTGAGGACAGAAGTCTGAAAACACAAACTCAGCTTAGGTTGGGAACGTAGGTATGGCAGGGCCAATCTACAAACCATGAGAAGCACTCTTCAGGATATGAAGAAAGAGCGAGTCTGAGGCGCTTGCTCAGGCTTTTGTCTCTGGATTTTGTATCAAAGATGGGCGTGGAACGTGGGGAGGCCTCATGGGCCATGGACGAATCTTCCTCTCTGTGGATTTGGCCCGGTCCCAATTTCTTTCTGTCAATCTGTGGGATGGGAGGTCTCCTCTCAGGTTTGTTACCTCAGGTGTCCCAACCAAAGAGGAATTCCAAAGCAGAGCCCTCGGAAAGAGTGAAGGGACAACCCAAACGATGGTTATAAATTGGGGCCTAGGGGCATGGCAGACCCAATATGCTGTCTCTTCATCCAGCCACTGAGTGGCCTTACTTAAAGACTGGGCACAGGCTGAGGGTCAGCATGTGTGTTTGTGACCAATGTGGCCCGCGAGCATGGGCGGGGCCTCATGGGCCACACTGGTTTCAACTACACTGAACTTTGGATAACATGCCAATCACAAGGTCTCTTGCCATGGGGAAGGAGCTCTGATTTCTGCATCATTTTCAACCCTGGGCAGTGTTTGGAGATAAGGTCTACGTTCTGAAGCCTGAAAACCGCAGTTGGGAAGAGATGACGACCTAAGGCCATGGCGGGTCTGATGTGCTCAGTGTGCGGTCAGCTGCCTGGGTGTTGGTCCGGAGGTTCGGGTTCAGGTTGTGTCAGACAGTGAATTAGTACCCAGGTTAGACTATATAATTCAGGTACAGTCGAGAGCCGTGTAGGTTTATCCTCATTTGAGGTGCCTGGGCTACTCATTAGGCAATATATTTTTTCTAGAGGCAGGCAGAGTGCTGCATTGTGGGTCCGGTATTGCCAAACATGAGGGATTCTGGACCAGGAGTGTGAGGACAAGTCTGAGAACAGAAGCTAGACTTGGGCTTCAGGCCGAGGGCACGGCTGGTACCCCCTGCAGATCTGAACGAATATCTCATGCTTCTGAAGTCACGGCGAGGATCAGACGTTGGCTCGAGTTGGAGTTTCTGTGCATGACTGCCCCTTCATGAACGGAGCGGAATCTCAAGGCCATGGAGGTTTACCCACGTTGGGAGTTGTGGGATGCCCCCTTCAAGGATTCCTTCTGCGGGACAATTGAGACCTGTTGGGCAGCTCCAGGATATCCCATATGGAAGGACACCAGAGCACCGTTCGGGGTGGATGCCTGGGAAGCGGGCCTCGCATTCCAAATGTCTCCTAGCAACAAGACAGTTGAGATCGGATAGCTCTGCGGGAGCAACCGGCGTGGCTCAGTTGAAATGGACTTTTAGGATCGGGCCCATTGTGTGTTTGTGTCCATGAGGGCCTTGGAATGGGGCGTTGGCACCGGGACCCTAAAGTATTCTCCTAAGCTTTTGACATACCTCCCATGCACAAGTTTCCTTGTGGAGATGAGATTTGTTCTGAGGGGTGCCTCAGGAAACCCCCTATGCTGGTATTGGAATCCAGGCTTTTGAGGAGACATGCCTGTAAACCAAAACAATGGATCCGATTATGGCCTAGGGTCCTGTCTGGTTCAATCTTCTTCTCTGGTGATATCCATCTATGGAATGAATGGAGGGAGATGCTCACCTGGTGTCACACCGCCCTTGTTTGTCCCTGGAGACCTACACTATTGGGATGGCCTCGGGGACTTTGGAGAGTATTCTTAATTGGTGAGATTTTGGACAATGGAATAGGCAGAATTCCCATGGATTGGGTAGGCACAGTCCTAATGTGTGGCTCCAGGGGCCCCAGCCTGGAGGGTGTGCGGCCCAGGACTTTGAGGACAGAAGTCTGAAAACACAAACTCAGCTAAGGTTTTGGGACGTAGGTATGGGAGGCCCAATCTACAAACCATGAGAAGTACCCCTCAGGATATGAAGAAAGAGCGAGTCTGAGGCACTTGCTCAGGCTTTTGTCTCTGGATTTTGTATCAACAATGGCTGTAGAATGTGGGGAGGCCTCATGGGATATGGACGAATCTTCGTCTCTGTGGATTTGGCCCGGTCCCAATAGTTTTTCTTCAATTGTCGGATGGGAGGTCTCCTTTCAGGTTTATTACCTCAGGTGTCCGAACAAAATAGGAATTCCAAAGCAGAGCCCTGGGGAAGAGTGAAGGGACAACCCAAACTATGGTTAAAAATTGGGGCCTAGGTGCATGGCAGGCCCAATATGCTGTCTCTTCATCCAGCCACTGAGAGGCCTTACTTGAGGACTGGGCTCATGCTGAGGGTCACAATGTGTGTTTGTGACCAATGTGGCCCGCGAGCATGGGCGGGGCCTCATGGGCCACACTGGTTTCAACTACACTGGACTTTGGACAACCTGCCAAACACAAGGTCTCTGGCCATGGGGAATGTGTTCTGATATCTGCATCATTTTCAACCCTGGGCAGTGGTTGGAGATAAGGTCTAGGTTCTGAAGCCTGAAAAACCGAAGTTGGGAAGATATGACGTCCTAAGGCCATGGCGGGTCTGATATGCTCAGTGTGCGGTCAGCTGCCTGGGTGTTGGTCAGGAGGTTCGGGCTCAGGTTGTGTCAGTCAGTGCATTAGTCCCAGGTTAGACTATATGATTTGGGTACAGTCGAGTGCCGTATAGGTTTATCCTCATTTGAGGTGCCTGGGGAGCTCAATAGGCAAGATATTTTTTCTAGAGGGCAGGCAGAGTGCTGCACTTTGGTTCCAGAATTGCCAAACTTGAGGGCTTCTGGGCCAGGAGTGTGAGGACAGAAGTCTGAGAACACAAGCTAGACTTGGGCTTCAGGCCGAGGGCACGGCAGGTACCTCCTGCAGATCTGAACCAATATTTCATGCATCTGAAGTCACGGCGAGGATCAGACGTTGGCTCGGGTTGGAGTTTCTGTGCATGACTGCCCCTTCATGAACGGAGCGGAATCTCAAGGCCATGGAGGTTTTCCCACGTTGGGAGTTGTGGGATGGCCCCTTCAAGGATTCCTTCTGCGGGACAATTGAGACCTGTTGGTCAGCTCCAGGACATCCCATAGGGAATGACTCCAGAGCACAGTTCGAGGATCGATGCCAAAGAATCCCGCCTCGCATTCCAATTTTCTCCTAGCAACAAGACAGTTGAGTTTTGATGGCTCTGCGGGAGCAATCGGGGCGGCTGTGTTGAAATGGACTTTCCCGAGGTTGGGGCCTAATGTGTGTTTATTTGTCCATGAGGGCCTTGGAATGGGGCGGTGACACCGGGACCCTGAAGTATTCTCCTAAGCTTTTGACATAGGTCCCATACACAAGTATCCTTGTGGAAACGAGATTTGTTCTGATGGGTGCCTCCGGAAACCCCCTATGCTGGTCTTGGAATCCAGGCTTTTGAGGAGACATGTCTGTAAACCAAAGCAATGGATCCGAATATGGCTTAGGGTCCTGTCTGGTTCCATCTTCTTCTCTGGGGACATCCATTTATGATATGAGTGGAGGTAGATGCTCAGCTGGTGTCAGACCGCCCTTGTTTGTCCCCGGAGACCTACACTATTGGGATGGCCTCGGGGACTTTGGAGAGTTCTCCTAATTTGTACGATTTTGGATAATGGAATGGGCAGAATGCCCATGGATTGGGTAGGCACAGTCCTAATGTGTGGCTCCAGGGGCCCAAGCCTGGAGGGTGTGTGGCCCAGGAATCTGAGGACAGAAGTCTGAAAACACAAACTCAGCTTAGGTTGGGAACGTAGGTATGGCAGGGCCAATCTACAAACCATGAGAAGCACTCTTCAGGATATGAAGAAAGAGCGATTCTGAGGCGCTTGCTCAGGCTTTTGTCTCTGGATTTTGTATCAAAGATGGGCGTGGAACGTGGGGAAGCCTCATGGGCCATGGACGAATCTTCCTCTCTGTGGATTTGGCCCGGTCCCAATTTCTTTCTCTCAATCTGTGGGATGGGAGTTCTCCTCTCAGGTTTGTTACCTCAGGTGTCCCAACCAAAGAGGAATTCCAAAGCAGAGCCCTGGGGAAGAGTGAAGGGACAACCCAAACGATGGTTATAAATTGGGGCCTAGGGGCATGGCAGACCCAATATGCTGTCTCTTCATCCAGCCACTGAGTGGCCTTACTTAAAGACTGGGCACAGGCTGAGGGTCAGCATGTGTGTTTAGGACCAATGTGGCCCGCGAGCATGGGCGGGGCCTCATGGGCCACACTGGTTTCAACTACACTGAACTTTGGATAACATGCCAATCACAAGGTCTCTTGCCATGGGGAAGGAGCTCTGATTTCTGCATCATTTTCAACCCTGGGCAGTGTTTGGAGATAAGGTCTACGTTCTGAAGCCTGAAAACCGCAGTTGGGAAGAGTTGACGACCTAAGGCCATGGCGGGTCTGATGTGCTCAGTGTGCGGTCAGCTGCCTGGGTGTTGGTCCGGAGGTTCTGGTTCAGGTTGTGTCAGACAGTGAATTAGTACCCAGGTTAGACTATATAATTCAGGTAGAGTCGAGAGCCGTGTAGGTTTATCCTCATTTGAGGTGCCTGGGCTACTCATTAGGCAATATATTTTTTCTAGAGGCAGGCAGAGTGCTGCATTGTGGGTCCGGTATTGCCAAACATGAGGGATTCTGGACCAGGAGTGTGAGGACAAGTCTGAGAACAGAAGCTAGACTTGGGCTTCAGGCCGAGGGCACGGCTGGTACCCCCTGCAGATCTGAACGAATATCTCATGCTTCTGAAGTCACGGCGAGGATCAGACGTTGGCTTGAGTTGGAGTTTCTGTGCATGACTGCCCCTTCATGAACGGAGCGGAATCTCAAGGCCATGGAGGTTTTCCCACGTTGGGAGTTGTGGGATGCCCCCTTCAAGGATTCCTTCTGCGGGACAATTGAGACCTGTTGGGCAGCTCCAGGATATCCCATATGGAAGGACACCAGAGCACCGTTCGGGGTGGATGCCTGGGAAGCGGGCCTCGCATTCCAAATGTCTCCTAGCAACAAGACAGTTGAGATCGGATAGCTCTGCGGGAGCAACCGGCGTGGCTCAGTTGAAATGGACTTTTAGGATCGGGCCCATTGTGTGTTTGTGTCCATGAGGGCCTTGGAATGGGGCGTTGGCACCGGGACCCTGAAGTATTCTCCTAAGCTTTTGACATACCTCCCATGCACAAGTTTCCTTGTGGAGATGAGATTTGTTCTGAGGGGTGCCTCAGGAAACCCCCTATGCTGGTATTGGAATCCAGGCTTTTGAGGAGACATGCCTGTAAACCAAAACAATGGATCCGATTATGGCCTAGGGTCCTGTCTGGTTCAATCTTCTTCTCTGGTGATATCCATCTATGGAATGAGTGGAGGGAGATGCTCACCTGGTGTCACACCGCCCTTGTTTGTCCCTGGAGATCTACACTATTGGGATGGCCTCGGGGACTTTGGAGAGTTTTCTTAATTGGTGAGATTTTGGACAATGGAATAGGCAGAATTCCCATGGATTGGGTAGGCACAGTCCTAATGTGTGGCTCCAGGGGCCCCAGCCTGGAGGGTGTGCGGCCCAGGACTTTGAGGACAGAAGTCTGAAAACACAAACTCAGCTAAGGTTTTGGGACGTAGGTATGGGAGGCCCAATCTACAAACCATGAGAAGTACCCCTCAGGATATGAAGAAAGAGCGAGTCTGAGGCACTTGCTCAGGCTTTTGTCTCTGGATTTTGTATCAACAATGGCTGTAGAATGTGGGGAGGCCTCATGGGATATGGACGAATCTTCGTCTCTGTGGATTTGGCCCGGTCCCAATAGTTTTTCTTCAATTGTCGGATGGGAGGTCTCCTTTCAGGTTTATTACCTCAGGTGTCCGAACAAAATAGGAATTCCAAAGCAGAGCCCTGGGGAAGAGTGAAGGGACAACCCAAACTATGGTTAAAAATTGGGGCCTAGGTGCATGGCAGGCCCAATATGCTGTCTCTTCATCCAGCCACTGAGAGGCCTTACTTGAGGACTGGGCTCATGCTGAGGGTCACAATGTGTGTTTGTGACCAATGTGGCCCGCGAGCATGGGCGGGGCCTCATGGGCCACACTGGTTTCAACTACACTGGACTTTGGACAACCTGCCAAACACAAGGTCTCTGGCCATGGGGAATGTGTTCTGATATCTGCATCATTTTCAACCCTGGGCAGTGGTTGGAGATAAGGTCTAGGTTCTGAAACCTGAAAAACCGAAGATGGGAAGAGATGACGACCTAAGGCCATGGCGGGTCTGATATGCTCAGTGTGCGGTCAGCTGCCTGGGTGTTGGTCAGGAGGTTCGGGCTCAGGTTGTGTCAGTCAGTGCATTAGTCCCAGGTTAGACTATATGATTTGGGTACAGTCGAGTGCCGTATAGGTTTATCCTCATTTGAGGTGCCTGGGGAGCTCAATAGGCAAGATATTTTTTCTAGAGGGCAGGCAGAGTGCTGCACTTTGGTTCCAGAATTGCCAAACTTGAGGGCTTCTGGGCCAGGAGTGTGAGGACAGAAGTCTGAGAACACAAGCTAGACTTGGGCTTCAGGCCGAGGGCACGGCAGGTACCTCCTGCAGATCTGAACCAATATTTCATGCATCTGAAGTCACGGCGAGGATCAGACGTTGGCTCGGGTTGGAGTTTCTGTGCATGACTGCCCCTTCATGAACAGAGCGGAATCTCAAGGCCATGGAGGTTTTCCCACGTTGGGAGTTGTGGGATGGCCCCTTCAAGGATTCCTTCTGCGGGACAATTGAGACCTGTTGGTCAGCTCCAGGACATCCCATATGGAATGACTCCAGAGCACCGTTCGAGGATCGATGCCAGGGAATCCCGCCTCGCATTCCAATTTTCTCCCAGCAACAAGACAGTTGAGTTTTGATGGCTCTGCGGGAGCAATCGGGGCGGCTGTGTTGAAATGGACTTTCCCGAGGTTGGGGCCTAATGTGTGTTTGTGACCATGAGGGCCTTGGAATGGGGCGGTGACACCGGGACCCTGAAGTATTCTCCTAAGTTTTTGACATAGGTCCCATGCACAAGTTTCCTTGTGGAAACGAGATTTGTTCTGATGGGTGCCTCAGGAAACCCCCTATGCTGGTCTTGGAATCCAGGCTTTTGAGGAGACATGACTGTAAACCAAAGCAATGGATCCGAATATGGCCTAGGGTCCTGTCTGGTTCCATCTTCTTCTCTGGGGACATCCATTTATGATTTGAGTGGAGGTAGTTGCTCAGCTGGTGTCAGACCGCCCTTGTTTGTCCCCGGAGACCTACACTATTGGGATGGCGTCGGGGACTTTGGAGAGTTCTCCTAATTTGTACGATTTTGGATAATGGAATGGGCAGAATGCCCATGGATTGGGTAGGCACAGTCCTAATGTGTGGCTCCAGGGGCCCCAGCCTGGAGGGTGTGTGGCCCAGGAATCTGAGGACAGAAGTCTGAAAACACAAACTCAGCTTAGGTTGGGAACGTAGGTATGGCAGGGCCAATCTACAAACCATGAGAAGAACTCTTCAGGATATGAAGAAAGAGGGAGTCTGAGGCGCTTGCTCAGGCTTTTGTCTCTGGATTTTGTATCAAAGATGGGCGTGGAACGTGGGGAGGCCTCATGGGCCATGGACAAATCTTCCTCTCTGTGGATTTGGCCTGGTCCCAATACCTTTACGTCAATCTTGGAATGGGGCGGTGGCACCGAGACACTGAAGTTTCTCCTAAGCTTTTGACATAGCTCACATGCACAAGTTTCCCTGTGGAGACGAGATTTGTTCTGATGGGTGCCTCAGGAAATCACTTATGCTGGTATTGGAATCCAGGCTTTTGAGGAGACACGCCTGTACCAAAGCAATGGATCTGATTATGGCCTAGGGTCCTGTCTGGTTCCATCTTCTTCTCTGGAGATATCCATCTATGGAATGAGTGGGGGTAGATGCTCACGTGTGTTAGACCGCCCTTGTTTGTCCCCGGAGATCTACACTATTGGGATGGCCTCGGGGACTTTGGAGGTTTCTCCTAATTTTACGACTTTGGACAATGGAATGGGCAGAATTCCCATGGATTGGGTAGGCGCATCCTAATGTGTGGCTCCAGGGGCCCAAGCCAGGAGGGTGTGTTGCCCAGGACTTTGAGGACAGATCTAAAAATACAAACTCAGCTCAGGTTTTGGGACGTAGGTATGGCAGGCCCAATCTACAGACCATGAGGAGAACTCTTCAGGATATGAAGAAAGAGCGAGTCTGAGGCACTTGCTCAGGCTTTTGTCTCTGGATTGTGAATCAACGATGGCCATGGATGTGGGGAGGCCTCATGGGCCATGGACGAATCTTCCTCTCTGTGGATTTGTCCCAGTCCCAATTCTTTTTCGTCAATCTGTGGAATGGGAGGTCGCCTTTCACATTTGTTACCTCAGGTGACCCAACCAAAGAGTAATTACAAAGCACAGCCCTGGGGAAGAGTGAAGGGACAACCCAAACTATGTTTAAAAATTGGGACCTAGGGGCATGGCAGGCCCAATATGCTGTCTCTTCATCCAACCACTGAGAGGCCTTACTTGAGGACTGGGCACAGGCTGAGGGTCACAATGTGTGTTTGTGACCAATGTGGCCCGCGAGCATGGGCGGGGCCTCATGGGCCACACTGGTTTCAACTACACTGGACTTTGTACAACATGCCAATCACAAAGTCTCTTGCCATGAGGAAGGTGTTCTGATGTCTGCATCATTTTCAACCCTGGGCAGTTGTTGGAGATAAGGTCTAGGTTCTGAAGCCTGAAAAACCGAAGTTGGGAAGAGATGACGACATAAGGCCATGGCGTGCCTGATATGATCAGTGGGCGGTCAGCTGCCTGGGTGTTGGTCAGGAGGTTCTGGCTCAGGTTGTGTCAGACAGTGCATTAGTGCCCAGGTTTGACTATATGATTTGGGTACAGTCGAGTGCCGTGTAGGTTTATCCTCATTTGATGTGCCTGGGCTGCTCTTAGGCAAGATATTTTTTATAGATGGCAGGCAGAGTGCTGCATTGTGAGTCCGGAATTGCCAAACTTGAGGGCTTCTGGGCCAGGAGTGTGAGTAAAGAAGTCTGAGAACACAAGCTAAACTTGGGCTTCAGGCAGAGGGCACAGCATGTACCCCCTGCAGAGTGAACCAATATCTCAAGCATCTGAAGTCACGGTGAGGATCAGACGTTGGCTCAGGTTGGAGTTTCTGTGCATGACTGCCCCTTCATGAACGGAGCGGAATCTCAAGGCTATGGAGGTTTTCCCACGTTGGGAGTTGTGGGATGCCCCCTTCAAGGATTCCTTCTGCAGGACAATTGAGACCTGTTGGGCAGCTCCAGGAAATCCCATATGGAATGACTCCAGAGCACCGTTGAAAGATGAATGCCAGGGAAGCCCGCCTCGCATTCCAATTGTCTCCTAGCAACAAGACAGTTGAGGCCGGATGGCTCTGGGAGAACAACCGGGGTGGCTGAGTTGAAATGGACTTTCCCGAGGATGGGGCCTAATATGTGTTTGTGTCCATGAGGGCCTTAAAATGGGGGGTGGCACCGGGACCCTGAAGTTTCTCCTAAGCTTTTGACATAGCTCCCATGCACAAGTTTCCCTGTGGAGACGAGATTTGTTCTGATGGGTGCCTCAGGAAATCACTTATGCTGGTATTGGAATCCAGGCTTTTGAGGAGACACACCTGTACCAAAGCAATGGATCCGATTATGGCCTAGGGCCCTGTCTGGTTCCATCTACTTCTCTGGAGATATCCATCTATGGAATGAGTGGGGGTAGATGCTCACGTGGTGTTAGACCGCCCTTGTTTGTCCCCGGAGATCTACACTATTGGGATGGCCTCGGGGACTTTGGAGGGTTCTCCTAATTTGTACGATTTTGGACAATGGAATGGGCAGAATTCTCATGAATTGGGTAGGCACAGTCCTAATGTGTGGCTCCAGGGGCCCCAGCCAGGAGGGTGTGTTGCCCAGGACTTTGAGGACAGAAGTCTGAAAATACAAACTCAGCTCAGGTTTTGGGACGTAGGTATGGCAGGCCCAATCTACAGACCATGAGGAGAACTCTTCAGGATATGAAGAAAGAGCGAGTCTGAGGCACTTGCTCAGGCTTTTGTCTCTGGATTGTGAATCAACGATGGCCATGGATGTGGGGAGGCCTCATGGGCCATGGACGAATCTTCCTCTCTGTGGATTTGTCCCAGTCCCAATTCTTTTTCGTCAATCTGTGGAATGGAAGGTCGCCTTTCACATTTGTTACCTCAGGTGACCCAACCAAAGAGTAATTACAAAGCACAGCCCTGGGGAAGAGTGAAGGGACAACCCAAACTATGTTTAAAAATTGGGACCTAGGGGCATGGCAGGCCCAATATGCTGTCTCTTCATCCAGCCACTGAGAGGCCATACTTGAGGACTGGGCTCATGCTGAGGGTCACAATGTGTGTTAGTGACCAATGTGGCCTGTGAGCAAGAGCGGGGCCACATGGGCCACACTGGTTTCAACTACACTGACTTTGTACAACATGCCAATCACAAGGTCTCTTGCCATGGGGAAGGTGTTCTGATGTCTGCATCATTTTCAACCCTGGGCAGTGGTTGAAGATAAGGTCCTGGTCTGAAGCCTGAAAAACCGAAGTTGGGAAGAGATGACGACCTAAGGCCATGGCGGGTCTGATATGCTCAGTGTGCGGTCAGCTGCCTGGGTGTTGGTCAGGAGGTTCTGGCTCAGGTTGTGTCAGACAGTGCATTAGTGCCCAGGTTAGACTATATAATTTGGGTGGCCTCAGGGGCCTTGGAGCTTTTCCCTAAGGTGTAGGGTTGTGGTGAATGGATTGGGCACACTTTCCTAGGAGAGGCAGGCACAATCTATCGCTGTGGCTAGAGGCCCTAGCCTCGAGGTTGTGTGGGTCCAGGCTGTGGGCACAGAAGTCTGAAAACACAAACTCAGCTTATGAGTGGTGCCTAGGGTATGGCAGGCCGGATGTACAGCCCGAGAGGGAGCTGCTCGTCCTCTGAAACAAGGGCGAGTGGGAGGCGTTCCCTCAGGCTTTTGTCTCTGGATGTTGTGTCCGGGATAGCCGCGATTGGAGGGGTGGCCGCAGGGACTGTGGACGAGTATCCCTCTCTGGGGATTTGTCCCAGCTCCCAAGAATTTGGGGTCATTTTTTGGGAAGGGTTGAGTCCTGTTGTTTGGCTCATGTGTCTCTCCAAGAAAGGGATTCCAGAGCAGAGCCCCAGGTACGGGTGGGGCGACTGGAAAACTCAAACACTGGTGAGGATTGGGTGCATAGGGGCTTGGCAAGCCCCATATGCGGGCTCTTGGCCCTGGCCCTGACAGGCCTTTCTTTGACATGGGGCTCATGCTGAGGGTCAGAGTGTGAATTTGTGCCCAAGCAGCACTCAAGTTTGGGCGTGGCATCAGGGGCATGAAGGTTTCTCCCACCCTGAAGGTGTGACTCCATGCCAAGAGCAAGCTTTACAGCCATGGGAAAGGAGGAGTTCTGTTTTATGCTTGCGATACCCAGCTGTGTGGAGAATTGATATAATGTCTAGGTTCAGATATCTGAAAACCAAGATTAGGAAGAGGTGACGGCACAAGACCTTGGCGTGTCCGAAGTGCTGGGTGTGCAGCCAGCTTTCTCCTTGTCTGTCTGGACGTCTGGCTACAGGCTGTGTCAGACAGAACATGAGTGCCCAGAGCAGCCTATCCATTTCGGGTACCGTCGAGGCCCGAACAGGTTGATCCTCATCTGAGTTTTCTGGAGAGCCCCACAGGGAAACGATTTTCTTCCGTTGGGCAGACCCTGGGCTGTGTTGTGGTTCTGGAGATCCTAGTCCGGAGGGCTTGTTTGCCAGGAGTGTGAGGAAGGAAGTCTGAAAAGAAAATCTAGCGTGATGTTTGGGACCGAGGGCACGGCAGTCCCACTCTGCAGAGGCTGAATTGAGATCTACTGCACTGAGGTCATGTCAACTATGAGACGTGCCTCAGGCTAGAGTTTTTGTCCAGCATGGCCTCTTCCTGAATGGTGTGGGGGCCTCATGAGGCCAGGAAGGTTTGCCTACGATGGGATTTGTGAACTACTCCAAACCTCAAGGTTTCCTTCTGCACGAAAGTCGAGCGCTATTGGATGGTTCCAGGAGGCCCCATACGGAAAGCCTCGAGAGCAGGTGTCTAAGCGTGGATGCCTGGGAACGCCACCTCCTATTCCCACTCTTTAGTCAGGACAAGGCAGGCTCAATCTGCGGGCTCCTGGGTGAGCTACCCAGAGGGGAGAGTTGAAATGGACTCTCCTGAAGATGAGTCCTACTGTGGCTTGGTGGCCTGGGAGACCTTGGAATGTGGAGGTGGCTCAGGGACTCTGCAGGATTCTCCAACCTGAGGTGTTTGACACGGCTCCAACAAGGAAGCTTCCCATGTGGAGACGAGAGAAGTTCTGTTCAGTGCCTCAGGAAAGCCCCATATCCTGTTCTTCGAACAAAAGCCTCTGAGGAGTGACACCTGGAAAACAAAGCAAGAGTTGAGATTAGGGCCTGAGTGCCTGTCCGGCTCAACCTTCTATCTCTGTTGACATCTGTGTGCATGCCTTCATGTAGCTAGCAGCTCAGCTTGTGTCTGAAGGCCCCTGTGTGTGCAGGGAGGCTCCCGGTAATGGTATGTCCTCGGGGGCCTTGAGGTTTCTCATATTCTGGAGGTGTGTGGCCAAAGGAATGGACAGAGTTTCCCAGGAGAGAGCAGGCATGGTCCTGTGGTATGGCTCCAGAGACCCAGCCTAGAGGCTGTGTTTGCCAGGGCTGTGGGGACAGATGTCTGAAAAAGCAAACTTGGCTCAGGTAGGGGCCAAGGTAATGGCAGGCCTGATCTCCAGTCCGAGAGGGGAGATCCTCTGGATATCAAAGGAGGGCAAGTGGGAGGCAGTCGCTCAGGCTTTTGTCTCTGGGTGTTGCGTTCACAGTGGCCGTTCAGGGTAGGGGTTGCTTCAGGGGCCGAGGAAGAGCCTTCCTCTCGGGGGATTGTCCAAGCTCCCAAGTGTTTGGGTTCATTCTGTGGGAAGGGAAGAGTACTGTTTTCTGCCACAGGGGACCCCCCAGGAGAGGGACTCTAGAGCACAGCAGTGGGTTCCCTCAACTGGAATACACACCATCTAGTTAGTCCAGCGTGCCTATGGGCATGGCAAGCCACATATGCGGGCTCTTGGTCCAATCACTGAGAGGCGTTACTTGAATAAGGTACTCACGCTGAGGGTCACAATGTGTGTTTGTGCCCAAGGCGGCCCTCACACATGGGCGTGGCCTCATGGGCCATGCCGTTTTCTCCTACACTGAAGGTTTGACTCACTGCCAGCAGCAAGGTTTCTTGCCATGGGGAAGGAGGGGTTCTGACTTGTGCATCAGGTTCCCCCCTGTGCAGGGATTGGAGATAAGGTCTAGGTTCTGATGACTGAAAACCCAGGTTGGGAATGGATGGTGGCCTAAGGCAGTGGCGGGTCCAATGTGCTGGGTGTGCAGCCAGCTGTGTCGGTGTCTGTTGGAAGGTCTGGGCTCAGGCTATTTGCGACAGAGCATCAGTGTTTAAGGTAGCCTATGCAATTGGGGTGTTGCCGAGGGCCAAGCAGTTTGATCCTCATTTGGGGTTTCTGGGCAGCACCATAGACAAAGTTTTTCTCCTGGGAGGCAGGCGGAGTGTTTCATTGTGGCCCTAGAATTCCCAGTAGGGAGGGTTTGTGGGCCAGGAGTGTGAGGACGGAAGTCTAGGAACACAAGCTAAAGTGAGGATTGGAGCCAAGGGCAGAGCAGGCCCACTAGGCAGAGGCTGAATCAAAATCTCCTGCATCTGAAGTCAGGCTGAGGATCAGACGTTGGCTGAGGCTGGAGTATGTGTCCATGATGGCACCTTCATGAAGCGGGGGCCTCATGAGGCCAAGGAAGTTTTTCCACGCTGAGTTTGGAGGTTGCCCCAAACCACCAGGTTTCCTTCTGTGGGACATTCGAGTCCTGTTGCATGGCTCCAGGACATACCATACGGAAGGACTGGAGAGCACGGTTCGAAGGATGGATCCCTGTACAGCATGCCTCGCATTCCCATTGGCCATTAGCCACAAGATATGTTTGATCTGCTGCCTCTGGGGCACGCTAACCAGGGGGCTGAGTTGAAATGGCCTCTCCTGAGGATGCGTCATAATGTGCGTTTGGGTCCATGGAAACCTTGGAATGTGCTGGTTGTTCAGTGGCCCTGCGGAACTCTCCTACCTGAAGGGTTTGATACATCCCCAGTCAGTAAGCTCCCCATGTGGAGACGAGAGAGGTTTGGTTTGGTGCCTCAGAAAAGCCCCGTGTGCTGGTCAACGAAAACAGACCTCTGAGGACGGACACATGGAAACCAAAGCTAAGGTTCAGATTAGGGCCTGGGGGCCTGTCCATTTCAACCTTCTGTCTCTGGGGACACTGTCTGAGAGTCTAAGTGGAGATAGTTGCTCCGCTGGTGTCAGAGAGCCCCTCTTAGTCCATGGTGGCCTACACTATTGATGGCCTCAGGGGCCTTAGAGCTTTTCCCTAACCTGTAGGGTTGTGGTCAATGGATTGGGCACAATTTCCTTGGAAAGTGCAGGAACAATCTTTCGCTGTGGCTCCAGAGGCCCTAGCCTGACGGTTGTGTGGGTCCAGGCTGAGGGCACAGAAGTCTGAAAACACAAACTCAGCTTATGAGTGGCGCCTAGGGTATGGCAGGCCGGATATACAGCCCGAGAGGGAGCTCCTGGGCCTCTGAAACAAGGGCGAGTGGGAGGCGTTCCTTCAGGCTTTTGTCTCTGGATGTTGTGTCCGAGATAGCCGTGGATTGGAGGGGTGGCCTCAGGGACTGTGGACGAGTATCCCTCTCTGGGGATTTGTCCCAGCTCCCAAGAGTTTGGGGTCATTTTGTGGGAAGGGTGGAGTCCTGTTGTCTGGCTCATGTGTCTCTCCAAGAAAGGGATTCCAGAGCAGAGCCCCAGGTACGGGCGGGGCGACTGGAAAACTCAAACACTGGTGAGGATTGGGTGCATAGGGGCTTGGCAAGCCCCATATGCGGGCTCTTGGCCCAGGCCCTGACAGGCCTTTCTTTGACATGGGGCTCATGCTGAGGGTCAGAGTGTGAATTTGTGCCCAAGCAGCACTCAAGTTTGGGCGTGGCATCAGGGACCAGGAAGGTTTCTCCCACCCTGAAGGTGTGACTCCATGCCAAGAGCAAGCTTTACAGCCACGGGGAAGGAGGAGTTCTGTGTTGTGCTTGCGATACCCAGCTGTGTGGAGAATTGATATAATGTCTAGGTTCAGATATCTGAAAACCAAGGTTAGGAAGAGGTGACGGCATAAGACCATGGCGTGTCCGAAGTGCTGGGTGTGCGGCCAGCTGTCTCCTTGTCTGTCTGGACGTCTGCTTCAGGCTGTGTCAGACAGAGCATGAGTGCCCAGAGCAGCCTATCCAGTTCGGGTACCGTCGAGGCCCGAGCAGGTTGATCCTCATCTGGGTTTTCTGGAGAGAGCCCCACAGGGAAACGTTTTTCTTCCCTTGGGCAGACCCTGGGCTGGGTTGTGGTTCTGGAGTTCCTAGTCCGGAGGGCTTGTTTGCCAGGAGTGTGAGGAAGGAAGTCTGAAAACACAAGCTAGCGTGAGGTTTGGGACCGATGGCACGGCAGGCCCACTCTGAGAGGCTGAATCGAGATCTCCTGCACTGAGGTCATTTCAAATCTGAGACGTGCCTCAGGCTAGAGTTTTTGTCCAGCATGGCCTCTTCCTGAATGGTGTGGGGGCCTCATGAGGCCAGGAAGGTTTGCCTACGATGGGATTTGTGAACTACTCCAAACCTCAAGGTTTCCTTCTGCACGAAAGTCGAGCGCTATTGGATGGTTCCAGGAGGCCCCATACGGAAAGCCTCGAGAGCAGGTGTCTAAGCGTGGATGCCTGGGAACGCCACCTCATATTCCCACTCTTTAGTCAGGACAAGGCAGGCTCAATCTGCGGGCTCCTGGGTGAGCTACCCAGAGGGGAGAGTTGAAATGGACTCTCCTGAAGATGAGTCCTACTGTGGCTTGGTGGCCTGGGAGACCTTGGAATGTGGAGGTGGCTCAGGGACTCTGCAGGATTCTCCAACCTGAGGTGTTTGACACGGCTCCAACAAGGAAGCTTCCCATGTGGAGACGAGAGAAGTTCTGTTCAGTGCCTCAGGA
This sequence comes from Mustela nivalis, assembly GCF_964662115.1. Taxonomy (NCBI): domain Eukaryota; kingdom Metazoa; phylum Chordata; class Mammalia; order Carnivora; family Mustelidae; genus Mustela; species Mustela nivalis. The sequence goes on from NW_028135945.1 coordinate 139,935, forward strand.
AAGCCCCATATCCTGTTCTTCGAACAAAAGCCTCTGAGGAGTGACACCTGGAAAACAAAGCAAGAGTTGAGATTAGGGCCTGAGTGCCTGTCCGGCTCAACCTTCTATCTCTGTTGACATCTGTGTGCATGCCTTCATGTAGCTAGCAGCTCAGCTTGTGTCTGAAGGCCCCTGTGTGTGCAGGGAGGCTCCCGGTAATGGTATGTCCTCGGGGGCCTTGAGGTTTCTCATATTCTGGAGGTGTGTGGCCAAAGGAATGGACAGAGTTTCCCAGGAGAGAGCAGGCATGGTCCTGTGGTATGGCTCCAGAGGACCCAGCCTAGAGGCTGTGTTTGCCAGGGCTGTGGGGACAGATGTCTGAAAAAGCAAACTTGGCTCAGGTAGGGGCCAAGGTAATGGCAGGCCTGATCTCCAGTCCGAGAGGGGAGATCCTCTGGATATCAAAGGAGGGCAAGTGGGAGGCAGTCGCTCAGGCTTTTGTCTCTGGGTGTTGCGTTCACAGTGGCCGTTCAGGGTAGGGGTTGCTTCAGGGGCCGAGGAAGAGCCTTCCTCTCGGGGGATTGTCCAAGCTCCCAAGTGTTTGGGTTCATTCTGTGGGAAGGGAAGAGTACTGTTTTCTGCCACAGGGGACCCCCCAGGAGAGGGACTCTAGAGCACAGCAGTGGGTTCCCTCAACTGGAATACACACCATCTAGTTAGTCCTGCGTGCCTATGGGCATGGCAAGCCACATATGCGGGCTCTTGGTCCAATCACTGAGAGGCGTTACTTGAATAAGGTACTCACGCTGAGGGTCACAATGTGTGTTTGTGCCCAAGGCGGCCCTCACACATGGGCGTGGCCTCATGGGCCATGCCGTTTTCTCCTACACTGAAGGTTTGACTCACTGCCAGCAGCAAGGTTTCTTGCCATGGGGAAGGAGGGGTTCTGACTTGTGCATCAGGTTCCCCCCTGTGCAGGGATTGGAGATAAGGTCTAGGTTCTGATGACTGAAAACCCAGGTTGGGAATGGATGGTGGCCTAAGGCAGTGGCGGGTCCAATGTGCTGGGTGTGCAGCCAGCTGTGTCGGTGTCTGTTGGAAGGTCTGGGCTCAGGCTATTTGCGACAGAGCATCAGTGTTTAAGGTAGCCTATGCAATTGGGGTGTTGCCGAGGGCCAAGCAGTTTGATCCTCATTTGGGGTTTCTGGGCAGCACCATAGACAAAGTTTTTCTCCTGGGAGGCAGGCGGAGTGCTTCATTGTGGCCCCAGAATTCCCAGTAGGGAGGGTTTGTGGGCCAGGAGTGTGAGGACGGAAGTCTAGGAACACAAGCTAAAGTGAGGATTGGAGCCAAGGGCAGAGCAGGCCCACTAGGCAGAGGCTGAATCAAAATCTCCTGCATCTGAAGTCAGGCTGAGGATCAGACGTTGGCTGAGGCTGGAGTATGTGTCCATGATGGCACCTTCATGAAGCGGGGGCCTCATGAGGCCAAGGAAGTTTTTCCACGCTGAGTTTGGAGGTTGCCCCAAACCACCAGGTTTCCTTCTGTGGGACATTCGAGTCCTGTTGCATGGCTCCAGGACATACCATACGGAAGGACTGGAGAGCACGGTTCGAAGGATGGATCCCTGTACAGCATGCCTCGCATTCCCATTGGCCATTAGCCACAAGATATGTTTGATCTGCTGCCTCTGGGGCACGCTAACCAGGGGGCTGAGTTGAAATGGCCTCTCCTGAGGATGCGTCATAATGTGCGTTTGGGTCCATGGAAACCTTGGAATGTGCTGGTTGTTCAGTGGCCCTGCGGAACTCTCCTACCTGAAGGGTTTGATACATCCCCAGTCAGTAAGCTCCCCATGTGGAGACGAGAGAGGTTTGGTTTGGTGCCTCAGAAAAGCCCCGTGTGCTGGTCAACGAAAACAGACCTCTGAGGACGGACACATGGAAACCAAAGCTAAGGTTCAGATTAGGGCCTGGGGGCCTGTCCATTTCAACCTTCTGTCTCTGGGGACACTGTCTGAGAGTCTAAGTGGAGATAGTTGCTCCGCTGGTGTCAGAGAGCCCCTCTTAGTCCATGGTGGCCTACACTATTGATGGCCTCAGGGGCCTTAGAGCTTTTCCCTAACCTGTAGGGTTGTGGTCAATGGATTGGGCACAATTTCCTTGGAAAGTGCAGGCACAATCTTTCGCTGTGGCTCCAGAGGCCCTAGCCTGACGGTTGTGTGGGTCCAGGCTGAGGGCACAGAAGTCTGAAAACACAAACTCAGCTTATGAGTGGCGCCTAGGGTATGGCAGGCCGGATATACAGCCCGAGAGGGAGCTCCTGGGCCTCTGAAACAAGGGCGAGTGGGAGGCGTTCCTTCAGGCTTTTGTCTCTGGATGTTGTGTCCGAGATAGCCGTGGATTGGAGGGGTGGCCTCAGGGACTGTGGACGAGTATCCCTCTCTGGGGATTTGTCCCAGCTCCCAAGAGTTTGGGGTCATTTTGTGGGAAGGGTGGAGTCCTGTTGTCTGGCTCATGTGTCTCTCCAAGAAAGGGATTCCAGAGCAGAGCCCCAGGTACGGGCGGGGCGACTGGAAAACTCAAACACTGGTGAGGATTGGGTGCATAGGGGCTTGGCAAGCCCCATATGCGGGCTCTTGGCCCAGGCCCTGACAGGCCTTCCTTTGACATGGGGCTCATGCTGAGGGTCAGAGTGTGAATTTGTGCCCAAGCAGCACTCAAGTTTGGGCGTGGCATCAGGGACCAGGAAGGTTTCTCCCACCCTGAAGGTGTGACTCCATGCCAAGAGCAAGCTTTACAGCCACGGGGAAGGAGGAGTTCTGTGTTGTGCTTGCGATACCCAGCTGTGTGGAGAATTGATATAATGTCTAGGTTCAGATATCTGAAAACCAAGGTTAGGAAGAGGTGACGGCATAAGACCATGGCGTGTCCGAAGTGCTGGGTGTGCGGCCAGCTGTCTCCTTGTCTGTCTGGACGTCTGCTTCAGGCTGTGTCAGACAGAGCATGAGTGCCCAGAGCAGCCTATCCAGTTCGGGTACCGTCGAGGCCCGAGCAGGTTGATCCTCATCTGGGTTTTCTGGAGAGAGCCTCACAGGGAAACGTTTTTCTTCCCTTGGGCAGACCCTGGGCTGGGTTGTGGTTCTGGAGTTCCTAGTCCGGAGGGCTTGTTTGCCAGGAGTGTGAGGAAGGAAGTCTGAAAACACAAGCTAGCGTGAGGTTTGGGACTGATGGCACGGCAGGCCCACTCTGAGAGGCTGAATCGAGATCTCCTGCACTGAGGTCATTTCAAATCTGAGACGTGCCTCAGGCTAGAGTTTTTGTCCAGCATGGCCTCTTCCTGAATGGTGTGGGGGCCTCATGAGGCCAGGAAGGTTTGCCTACGATGGGATTTGTGAACTACTCCAAACCTCAAGGTTTCCTTCTGCACGAAAGTCGAGCGCTATTGGATGGTTCCAGGAGGCCCCATACGGAAAGCCTCGAGAGCAGGTGTCTAAGCGTGGATGCCTGGGAACGCCACCTCCTATTCCCACTCTTTAGTCAGGACAAGGCAGGCTCAATCTGCGGGCTCCTGGGTGAGCTACCCAGAGGGGAGAGTTGAAATGGACTCTCCTGAAGATGAGTCCTACTGTGGCTTGGTGGCCTGGGAGACCTTGGAATGTGGAGGTGGCTCAGGGACTCTGCAGGATTCTCCAACCTGAGGTGTTTGACACGGCTCCAACAAGGAAGCTTCCCATGTGGAGACGAGAGAAGTTCTGTTCAGTGCCTCAGGAAAGCCCCATATCCTGTTCTTCGAACAAAAGCCTCTGAGGAGTGACACCTGGAAAACAAAGCAAGAGTTGAGATTAGGGCCTGAGTGCCTGTCTGGCTCAACCTTCTATCTCTGTTGACATCTGTGTGCATGCCTTCATGTAGCTAGCAGCTCAGCTTGTGTCTGAAGGCCCCTGTGTGTGCAGGGAGGCTCCCGGTAATGGTATGTCCTCGGGGGCCTTGAGGTTTCTCATATTCTGGAGGTGTGTGGCCAAAGGAATGGACAGAGTTTCCCAGGAGAGAGCAGGCATGGTCCTGTGGTATGGCTCCAGAGGACCCAGCCTAGAGGCTGTGTTTGCCAGGGCTGTGGGGACAGATGTCTGAAAAAGCAAACTTGGCTCAGGTAGGGGCCAAGGTAATGGCAGGCCTGATCTCCAGTCCGAGAGGGGAGATCCTCTGGATATCAAAGGAGGGCAAGTGGGAGGCAGTCGCTCAGGCTTTTGTCTCTGGGTGTTGCGTTCACAGTGGCCGTTCAGGGTAGGGGTTGCTTCAGGGGCCGAGGAAGAGCCTTCCTCTCGGGGGATTGTCCAAGCTCCCAAGTGTTTGGGTTCATTCTGTGGGAAGGGAAGAGTACTGTTTTCTGCCACAGGGGACCCCCCAGGAGAGGGACTCTAGAGCACAGCAGTGGGTTCCCTCAACTGGAATACACACCATCTAGTTAGTCCTGCGTGCCTATGGGCATGGCAAGCCACATATGCGGGCTCTTGGTCCAATCACTGAGAGGCGTTACTTGAATAAGGTACTCACGCTGAGGGTCACAATGTGTGTTTGTGCCCAAGGCGGCCCTCACACATGGGCGTGGCCTCATGGGCCATGCCGTTTTCTCCTACACTGAAGGTTTGACTCACTGCCAGCAGCAAGGTTTCTTGCCATGGGGAAGGAGGGGTTCTGACTTGTGCATCAGGTTCCCCCCTGTGCAGGGATTGGAGATAAGGTCTAGGTTCTGATGACTGAAAACCCAGGTTGGGAATGGATGGTGGCCTAAGGCAGTGGCGGGTCCAATGTGCTGGGTGTGCAGCCAGCTGTGTCGGTGTCTGTTGGAAGGTCTGGGCTCAGGCTATTTGCGACAGAGCATCAGTGTTTAAGGTAGCCTATGCAATTGGGGTGTTGCCGAGGGCCAAGCAGTTTGATCCTCATTTGGGGTTTCTGGGCAGCACCATAGACAAAGTTTTTCTCCTGGGAGGCAGGCGGAGTGCTTCATTGTGGCCCCAGAATTCCCAGTAGGGAGGGTTTGTGGGCCAGGAGTGTGAGGACGGAAGTCTAGGAACACAAGCTAAAGTGAGGATTGGAGCCAAGGGCAGAGCAGGCCCACTAGGCAGAGGCTGAATCAAAATCTCCTGCATCTGAAGTCAGGCTGAGGATCAGACGTTGGCTGAGGCTGGAGTATGTGTCCATGATGGCACCTTCATGAAGCGGGGGCCTCATGAGGCCAAGGAAGTTTTTCCACGCTGAGTTTGGAGGTTGCCCCAAACCACCAGGTTTCCTTCTGTGGGACATTCGAGTCCTGTTGCATGGCTCCAGGACATATCATACGGAAGGACTGGAGAGCACGGTTCGAAGGATGGATCCCTGTACAGCATGCCTCGCATTCCCATTGGCCATTAGCCACAAGATATGTTTGATCTGCTGCCTCTGGGGCACGCTAACCAGGGGGCTGAGTTGAAATGGCCTCTCCTGAGGATGCGTCATAATGTGCGTTTGGGTCCATGGAAACCTTGGAATGTGCTGGTTGTTCAGTGGCCCTGCGGAACTCTCCTACCTGAAGGGTTTGATACATCCCCAGTCAGTAAGCTCCCCATGTGGAGACGAGAGAGGTTTGGTTTGGTGCCTCAGAAAAGCCCCGTGTGCTGGTCAACGAAAACAGACCTCTGAGGACGGACACATGGAAACCAAAGCTAAGGTTCAGATTAGGGCCTGGGGGCCTGTCCATTTCAACCTTCTGTCTCTGGGGACACTGTCTGAGAGTCTAAGTGGAGATAGTTGCTCCGCTGGTGTCAGAGAGCCCCTCTTAGTCCATGGTGGCCTACACTATTGATGGCCTCAGGGGCCTTAGAGCTTTTCCCTAACCTGTAGGGTTGTGGTCAATGGATTGGGCACAATTTCCTTGGAAAGTGCAGGCACAATCTTTCGCTGTGGCTCCAGAGGCCCTAGCCTGACGGTTGTGTGGGTCCAGGCTGAGGGCACAGAAGTCTGAAAACACAAACTCAGCTTATGAGTGGCGCCTAGGGTATGGCAGGCCGGATATACAGCCCGAGAGGGAGCTCCTGGGCCTCTGAAACAAGGGCGAGTGGGAGGCGTTCCTTCAGGCTTTTGTCTCTGGATGTTGTGTCCGAGATAGCCGTGGATTGGAGGGGTGGCCTCAGGGACTGTGGACGAGTATCCCTCTCTGGGGATTTGTCCCAGCTCCCAAGAGTTTGGGGTCATTTTGTGGGAAGGGTGGAGTCCTGTTGTCTGGCTCATGTGTCTCTCCAAGAAAGGGATTCCAGAGCAGAGCCCCAGGTACGGGCGGGGCGACTGGAAAACTCAAACACTGGTGAGGATTGGGTGCATAGGGGCTTGGCAAGCCCCATATGCGGGCTCTTGGCCCAGGCCCTGACAGGCCTTCCTTTGACATGGGGCTCATGCTGAGGGTCAGAGTGTGAATTTGTGCCCAAGCAGCACTCAAGTTTGGGCGTGGCATCAGGGACCAGGAAGGTTTCTCCCACCCTGAAGGTGTGACTCCATGCCAAGAGCAAGCTTTACAGCCACGGGGAAGGAGGAGTTCTGTGTTGTGCTTGCGATACCCAGCTGTGTGGAGAATTGATATAATGTCTAGGTTCAGATATCTGAAAACCAAGGTTAGGAAGAGGTGACGGCATAAGACCATGGCGTGTCCGAAGTGCTGGGTGTGCGGCCAGCTGTCTCCTTGTCTGTCTGGACGTCTGCTTCAGGCTGTGTCAGACAGAGCATGAGTGCCCAGAGCAGCCTATCCAGTTCGGGTACCGTCGAGGCCCGAGCAGGTTGATCCTCATCTGGGTTTTCTGGAGAGAGCCTCACAGGGAAACGTTTTTCTTCCCTTGGGCAGACCCTGGGCTGGGTTGTGGTTCTGAGTTCCTAGTCCGGAGGGCTTGTTTGCCAGGAGTGTGAGGAAGGAAGTCTGAAAACACAAGCTAGCGTGAGGTTTGGGACTGATGGCACGGCAGGCCCACTCTGAGAGGCTGAATCGAGATCTCCTGCACTGAGGTCATTTCAAATCTGAGACGTGCCTCAGGCTAGAGTTTTTGTCCAGCATGGCCTCTTCCTGAATGGTGTGGGGGCCTCATGAGGCCAGGAAGGTTTGCCTACGATGGGATTTGTGAACTACTCCAAACCTCAAGGTTTCCTTCTGCACGAAAGTCGAGCGCTATTGGATGGTTCCAGGAGGCCCCATACGGAAAGCCTCGAGAGCAGGTGTCTAAGCGTGGATGCCTGGGAACGCCACCTCCTATTCCCACTCTTTAGTCAGGACAAGGCAGGCTCAATCTGCGGGCTCCTGGGTGAGCTACCCAGAGGGGAGAGTTGAAATGGACTCTCCTGAAGATGAGTCCTACTGTGGCTTGGTGGCCTGGGAGACCTTGGAATGTGGAGGTGGCTCAGGGACTCTGCAGGATTCTCCAACCTGAGGTGTTTGACACGGCTCCAACAAGGAAGCTTCCCATGTGGAGACGAGAGAAGTTCTGTTCAGTGCCTCAGGAAAGCCCCATATCCTGTTCTTCGAACAAAAGCCTCTGAGGAGTGACACCTGGAAAACAAAGCAAGAGTTGAGATTAGGGCCTGAGTGCCTGTCCGGCTCAACCTTCTATCTCTGTTGACATCTGTGTGCATGCCTTCATGTAGCTAGCAGCTTAGCTTGTGTCTGAAGGCCCCTGTGTGTGCAGGGAGGCTCCCGGTAATGGTATGTCCTCGGGGGCCTTGAGGTTTCTCATATTCTGGAGGTGTGTGGCCAAAGGAATGGACAGAGTTTCCCAGGAGAGAGCAGGCATGGTCCTGTGGTATGGCTCCAGAGGACCCAGCCTAGAGGCTGTGTTTGCCAGGGCTGTGGGGACAGATGTCTGAAAAAGCAAACTTGGCTCAGGTAGGGGCCAAGGTAATGGCAGGCCTGATCTCCAGTCCGAGAGGGGAGATCCTCTGGATATCAAAGGAGGGCAAGTGGGAGGCAGTCGCTCAGGCTTTTGTCTCTGGGTGTTGCGTTCACAGTGGCCGTTCAGGGTAGGGGTTGCTTCAGGGGCCGAGGAAGAGCCTTCCTCTCGGGGGATTGTCCAAGCTCCCAAGTGTTTGGGTTCATTCTGTGGGAAGGGAAGAGTACTGTTTTCTGCCACAGGGGACCCCCCAGGAGAGGGACTCTAGAGCACAGCAGTGGGTTCCCTCAACTGGAATACACACCATCTAGTTAGTCCTGCGTGCCTATGGGCATGGCAAGCCACATATGCGGGCTCTTGGTCCAATCACTGAGAGGCGTTACTTGAATAAGGTACTCACGCTGAGGGTCACAATGTGTGTTTGTGCCCAAGGCGGCCCTCACACATGGGCGTGGCCTCATGGGCCATGCCGTTTTCTCCTACACTGAAGGTTTGACTCACTGCCAGCAGCAAGGTTTCTTGCCATGGGGAAGGAGGGGTTCTGACTTGTGCATCAGGTTCCCCCCTGTGCAGGGATTGGAGATAAGGTCTAGGTTCTGATGACTGAAAACCCAGGTTGGGAATGGATGGTGGCCTAAGGCAGTGGCGGGTCCAATGTGCTGGGTGTGCAGCCAGCTGTGTCGGTGTCTGTTGGAAGGTCTGGGCTCAGGCTATTTGCGACAGAGCATCAGTGGTTAAGGTAGCCTATGCAATTGGGGTGTTGCCGAGGGCCAAGCAGTTTGATCCTCATTTGGGGTTTCTGGGCAGCACCATAGACAAAGTTTTTCTCCTGGGAGGCAGGCGGAGTGCTTCATTGTGGCCCCAGAATTCCCAGTAGGGAGGGTTTGTGGGCCAGGAGTGTGAGGACGGAAGTCTAGGAACACAAGCTAAAGTGAGGATTGGAGCCAAGGGCAGAGCAGGCCCACTAGGCAGAGGCTGAATCAAAATCTCCTGCATCTGAAGTCAGGCTGAGGATCAGACGTTGGCTGAGGCTGGAGTATGTGTCCATGATGGCACCTTCATGAAGCGGGGGCCTCATGAGGCCAAGGAAGTTTTTCCACGCTGAGTTTGGAGGTTGCCCCAAACCACCAGGTTTCCTTCTGTGGGACATTCGAGTCCTGTTGCATGGCTCCAGGACATATCATACGGAAGGACTGGAGAGCACGGTTCGAAGGATGGATCCCTGTACAGCATGCCTCGCATTCCCATTGGCCATTAGCCACAAGATATGTTTGATCTGCTGCCTCTGGGGCACGCTAACCAGGGGGCTGAGTTGAAATGGCCTCTCCTGAGGATGCGTCATAATGTGCGTTTGGGTCCATGGAAACCTTGGAATGTGCTGGTTGTTCAGTGGCCCTGCGGAACTCTCCTACCTGAAGGGTTTGATACATCCCCAGTCAGTAAGCTCCCCATGTGGAGACGAGAGAGGTTTGGTTTGGTGCCTCAGAAAAGCCCCGTGTGCTGGTCAACGAAAACAGACCTCTGAGGACGGACACATGGAAACCAAAGCTAAGGTTCAGATTAGGGCCTGGGGGCCTGTCCATTTCAACCTTCTGTCTCTGGGGACACTGTCTGAGAGTCTAAGTGGAGATAGTTGCTCCGCTGGTGTCAGAGAGCCCCTCTTAGTCCATGGTGGCCTACACTATTGATGGCCTCAGGGGCCTTAGAGCTTTTCCCTAACCTGTAGGGTTGTGGTCAATGGATTGGGCACAATTTCCTTGGAAAGTGCAGGCACAATCTTTCGCTGTGGCTCCAGAGGCCCTAGCCTGACGGTTGTGTGGGTCCAGGCTGAGGGCACAGAAGTCTGAAAACACAAACTCAGCTTATGAGTGGCGCCTAGGGTATGGCAGGCCGGATGTACAGCCCGAGAGGGAGCTCCTGGGCCTCTGAAACAAGGGCGAGTGGGAGGCGTTCCTTCAGGCTTTTGTCTCTGGATGTTGTGTCCGAGATAGCCGTGGATTGGAGGGGTGGCCTCAGGGACTGTGGACGAGTATCCCTCTCTGGGGATTTGTCCCAGCTCCCAAGAGTTTGGGGTCATTTTGGGGGAAGGGTGGAGTCGTGTTGTCTGGCTCATGTGTCTCTCCAAGAAAGGGATTCCAGAGCAGAGCCCCAGGTACGGGCGGGGCGACTGGAAAACTCAAACACTGGTGAGGATTGGGTGCATAGGGGCTTGGCAAGCCCCATATGCGGGCTCTTGGCCCAGGCCCTGACAGGCCTTCCTTTGACATGGGGCTCATGCTGAGGGTCAGAGTGTGAATTTGTGCCCAAGCAGCACTCAAGTTTGGGCGTGGCATCAGGGACCAGGAAGGTTTCTCCCACCCTGAAGGTGTGACTCCATGCCAAGAGCAAGCTTTACAGCCACGGGGAAGGAGGAGTTCTGTGTTGTGCTTGCGATACCCAGCTGTGTGGAGAATTGATATAATGTCTAGGTTCAGATATCTGAAAACCAAGGTTAGGAAGAGGTGACGGCATAAGACCATGGCGTGTCCGAAGTGCTGGGTGTGCGGCCAGCTGTCTCCTTGTCTGTCTGGACGTCTGCTTCAGGCTGTGTCAGACAGAGCATGAGTGCCCAGAGCAGCCTATCCAGTTCGGGTACCGTCGAGGCCCGAGCAGGTTGATCCTCATCTGGGTTTTCTGGAGAGAGCCCCACAGGGAAACGTTTTTCTTCCCTTGGGCAGACCCTGGGCTGGGTTGTGGTTCTGGAGTTCCTAGTCCGGAGGGCTTGTTTGCCAGGAGTGTGAGGAAGGAAGTCTGAAAACACAAGCTAGCGTGAGGTTTGGGACTGATGGCACGGCAGGCCCACTCTGAGAGGCTGAATCGAGATCTCCTGCACTGAGGTCATTTCAACTATGAGACGTGCCTCAGGCTAGAGTTTTTGTCCAGCATGGCCTCTTCCTGAATGGTGTGGGGGCCTCATGAGGCCAGGAAGGTTTGCCTACGATGGGATTTGTGAACTACTCCAAACCTCAAGGTTTCCTTCTGCACGAAAGTCGAGCGCTATTGGATGGTTCCAGGAGGCCCCATACGGAAAGCCTCGAGAGCAGGTGTCTAAGCGTGGATGCCTGGGAACGCCACCTCATATTCCCACTCTTTAGTCAGGACAAGGCAGGCTCAATCTGCGGGCTCCTGGGTGAGCTACCCAGAGGGGAGAGTTGAAATGGACTCTCCTGAAGATGAGTCCTACTGTGGCTTGGTGGCCTGGGAGACCTTGGAATGTGGAGGTGGCTCAGGGACTCTGCAGGATTCTCCAACCTGAGGTGTTTGACACGGCTCCAACAAGGAAGCTTCCCATGTGGAGACGAGAGAAGTTCTGTTCAGTGCCTCAGGAAAGCCCCATATCCTGTTCTTCGAACAAAAGCCTCTGAGGAGTGACACCTGGAAAACAAAGCAAGAGTTGAGATTAGGGCCTGAGTGCCTGTCCGGCTCAACCTTCTATCTCTGTTGACATCTGTGTGCATGCCTTCATGTAGCTAGCAGCTCAGCTTGTGTCTGAAGGCCCCTGTGTGTGCAGGGAGGCTCCCGGTAATGGTATGTCCTCGGGGGCCTTGAGGTTTCTCATATTCTGGAGGTGTGTGGCCAAAGGAATGGACAGAGTTTCCCAGGAGAGAGCAGGCATGGTCCTGTGGTATGGCTCCAGAGGACCCAGCCTAGAGGCTGTGTTTGCCAGGGCTGTGGGGACAGATGTCTGAAAAAGCAAACTTGGCTCAGGTAGGGGCCAAGGTAATGGCAGGCCTGATCTCCAGTCCGAGAGGGGAGATCCTCTGGATATCAAAGGAGGGCAAGTGGGAGGCAGTCGCTCAGGCTTTTGTCTCTGGGTGTTGCGTTCACAGTGGCCGTTCAGGGTAGGGGTTGCTTCAGGGGCCGAGGAAGAGCCTTCCTCTCGGGGGATTGTCCAAGCTCCCAAGTGTTTGGGTTCATTCTGTGGGAAGGGAAGAGTACTGTTTTCTGCCACAGGGGACCCCCCAGGAGAGGGACTCTAGAGCACAGCAGTGGGTTCCCTCAACTGGAATACACACCATCTAGTTAGTCCTGCGTGCCTATGGGCATGGCAAGCCACATATGCGGGCTCTTGGTCCAATCACTGAGAGGCGTTACTTGAATAAGGTACTCACGCTGAGGGTCACAATGTGTGTTTGTGCCCAAGGCGGCCCTCACACATGGGCGTGGCCTCATGGGCCATGCCGTTTTCTCCTACACTGAAGGTTTGACTCACTGCCAGCAGCAAGGTTTCTTGCCATGGGGAAGGAGGGGTTCTGACTTGTGCATCAGGTTCCCCCCTGTGCAGGGATTGGAGATAAGGTCTAGGTTCTGATGACTGAAAACCCAGGTTGGGAATGGATGGTGGCCTAAGGCAGTGGCGGGTCCAATGTGCTGGGTGTGCAGCCAGCTGTGTCGGTGTCTGTTGGAAGGTCTGGGCTCAGGCTATTTGCGACAGAGCATCAGTGGTTAAGGTAGCCTATGCAATTGGGGTGTTGCCGAGGGCCAAGCAGTTTGATCCTCATTTGGGGTTTCTGGGCAGCACCATAGACAAAGTTTTTCTCCTGGGAGGCAGGCGGAGTGCTTCATTGTGGCCCCAGAATTCCCAGTAGGGAGGGTTTGTGGGCCAGGAGTGTGAGGACGGAAGTCTAGGAACACAAGCTAAAGTGAGGATTGGAGCCAAGGGCAGAGCAGGCCCACTAGGCAGAGGCTGAATCAAAATCTCCTGCATCTGAAGTCAGGCTGAGGATCAGACGTTGGCTGAGGCTGGAGTATGTGTCCATGATGGCACCTTCATGAAGCGGGGGCCTCATGAGGCCAAGGAAGTTTTTCCACGCTGAGTTTGGAGGTTGCCCCAAACCACCAGGTTTCCTTCTGTGGGACATTCGAGTCCTGTTGCATGGCTCCAGGACATATCATACGGAAGGACTGGAGAGCACGGTTCGAAGGATGGATCCCTGTACAGCATGCCTCGCATTCCCATTGGCCATTAGCCACAAGATATGTTTGATCTGCTGCCTCTGGGGCACGCTAACCAGGGGGCTGAGTTGAAATGGCCTCTCCTGAGGATGCGTCATAATGTGCGTTTGGGTCCATGGAAACCTTGGAATGTGCTGGTTGTTCAGTGGCCCTGCGGAACTCTCCTACCTGAAGGGTTTGATACATCCCCAGTCAGTAAGCTCCCCATGTGGAGACGAGAGAGGTTTGGTTTGGTGCCTCAGAAAAGCCCCGTGTGCTGGTCAACGAAAACAGACCTCTGAGGACGGACACATGGAAACCAAAGCTAAGGTTCAGATTAGGGCCTGGGGGCCTGTCCATTTCAACCTTCTGTCTCTGGGGACACTGTCTGAGAGTCTAAGTGGAGATAGTTGCTCCGCTGGTGTCAGAGAGCCCCTCTTAGTCCATGGTGGCCTACACTATTGATGGCCTCAGGGGCCTTAGAGCTTTTCCCTAACCTGTAGGGTTGTGGTCAATGGATTGGGCACAATTTCCTTGGAAAGTGCAGGCACAATCTTTCGCTGTGGCTCCAGAGGCCCTAGCCTGACGGTTGTGTGGGTCCAGGCTGAGGGCACAGAAGTCTGAAAACACAAACTCAGCTTATGAGTGGCGCCTAGGGTATGGCAGGCCGGATGTACAGCCCGAGAGGGAGCTCCTGGGCCTCTGAAACAAGGGCGAGTGGGAGGCGTTCCTTCAGGCTTTTGTCTCTGGATGTTGTGTCCGAGATAGCCGTGGATTGGAGGGGTGGCCTCAGGGACTGTGGACGAGTATCCCTCTCTGGGGATTTGTCCCAGCTCCCAAGAGTTTGGGGTCATTTTGGGGGAAGGGTGGAGTCGTGTTGTCTGGCTCATGTGTCTCTCCAAGAAAGGGATTCCAGAGCAGAGCCCCAGGTACGGGCGGGGCGACTGGAAAACTCAAACACTGGTGAGGATTGGGTGCATAGGGGCTTGGCAAGCCCCATATGCGGGCTCTTGGCCCAGGCCCTGACAGGCCTTCCTTTGACATGGGGCTCATGCTGAGGGTCAGAGTGTGAATTTGTGCCCAAGCAGCACTCAAGTTTGGGCGTGGCATCAGGGACCAGGAAGGTTTCTCCCACCCTGAAGGTGTGACTCCATGCCAAGAGCAAGCTTTACAGCCACGGGGAAGGAGGAGTTCTGTGTTGTGCTTGCGATACCCAGCTGTGTGGAGAATTGATATAATGTCTAGGTTCAGATATCTGAAAACCAAGGTTAGGAAGAGGTGACGGCATAAGACCATGGCGTGTCCGAAGTGCTGGGTGTGCGGCCAGCTGTCTCCTTGTCTGTCTGGACGTCTGCTTCAGGCTGTGTCAGACAGAGCATGAGTGCCCAGAGCAGCCTATCCAGTTCGGGTACCGTCGAGGCCCGAGCAGGTTGATCCTCATCTGGGTTTTCTGGAGAGAGCCCCACAGGGAAACGTTTTTCTTCCCTTGGGCAGACCCTGGGCTGGGTTGTGGTTCTGGAGTTCCTAGTCCGGAGGGCTTGTTTGCCAGGAGTGTGAGGAAGGAAGTCTGAAAACACAAGCTAGCGTGAGGTTTGGGACTGATGGCACGGCAGGCCCACTCTGAGAGGCTGAATCGAGATCTCCTGCACTGAGGTCATTTCAACTATGAGACGTGCCTCAGGCTAGAGTTTTTGTCCAGCATGGCCTCTTCCTGAATGGTGTGGGGGCCTCATGAGGCCAGGAAGGTTTGCCTACGATGGGATTTGTGAACTACTCCAAACCTCAAGGTTTCCTTCTGCACGAAAGTCGAGTGCTATTGGATGGTTCCAGGAGGCCCCATACGGAAAGCCTCGAGAGCAGGTGTCTAAGCGTGGATGCCTGGGAACGCCACCTCATATTCCCACTCTTTAGTCAGGACAAGGCAGGCTCAATCTGCGGGCTCCTGGGTGAGCTACCCAGAGGGGAGAGTTGAAATGGACTCTCCTGAAGATGAGTCCTACTGTGGCTTGGTGGCCTGGGAGACCTTGGAATGTGGAGGTGGCTCAGGGACTCTGCAGGATTCTCCAACCTGAGGTGTTTGACACGGCTCCAACAAGGAAGCTTCCCATGTGGAGACGAGAGAAGTTCTGTTCAGTGCCTCAGGAAAGCCCCATATCCTGTTCTTCGAACAAAAGCCTCTGAGGAGTGACACCTGGAAAACAAAGCAAGAGTTGAGATTAGGGCCTGAGTGCCTGTCCGGCTCAACCTTCTATCTCTGTTGACATCTGTGTGCATGCCTTCATGTAGCTAGCAGCTCAGTTTGTGTCTGAAGGCCCCTGTGTGTGCAGGGAGGCTCCCGGTAATGGTATGTCCTCGGGGGCCTTGAGGTTTCTCATATTCTGGAGGTGTGTGGCCAAAGGAATGGACAGAGTTTCCCAGGAGAGAGCAGGCATAGTCCTGTGGTATGGCTCCAGAGGACCCAGCCTAGAGGCTGTGTTTGCCAGGGCTGTGGGGACAGATGTCTGAAAAAGCAAACTTGGCTCAGGTAGGGGCCAAGGTAATGGCAGGCCTGATCTCCAGTCCGAGAGGGGAGATCCTCTGGATATCAAAGGAGGGCAAGTGGGAGGCAGTCGCTCAGGCTTTTGTCTCTGGGTGTTGCGTTCACAGTGGCCGTTCAGGGTAGGGGTTGCTTCAGGGGCCGAGGAAGAGCCTTCCTCTCGGGGGATTGTCCAAGCTCCCAAGTGTTTGGGTTCATTCTGTGGGAAGGGAAGAGTACTGTTTTCTGCCACAGGGGACCCCCCAGGAGAGGGACTCTAGAGCACAGCAGTGGGTTCCCTCAACTGGAATACACACCATCTAGTTAGTCCTGCGTGCCTATGGGCATGGCAAGCCATATATGCGGGCTCTTGGTCCAATCACTGAGAGGCTTTACTTGAATAAGGTACTCACGCTGAGGGTCACAATGTGTGTTTGTGCCCAAGGCGGCCCTCACACATGGGCGTGGCCTGATGGGCCATGCCGTTTTCTCCTACACTGAAGGTTTGACTCACTGCCAGCAGCAAGGTTTCTTGCCATGGGGAAGGAGGGGTTCTGACTTGTGCATCAGGTTCCCCCCTGTGCAGGGATTGGAGATAAGGTCTAGGTTCTGATGACTGAAAACCCAGGTTGGGAATGGATGGTGGCCTAAGGCAGTGGCGGGTCCAATGTGCTGGGTGTGCAGCCAGCTGTGTCGGTGTCTGTTGGAAGGTCTGGGCTCAGGCTATTTGCGACAGAGCATCATTGGTTAAGGTAGCCTATGCAATTGGGGTGTTGCCGAGGGCCAAGCAGTTTGATCCTCATTTGGGGTTTCTGGGCAGCACCATAGACAAAGTTTTTCTCCTGGGAGGCAGGCGGAGTGCTTCATTGTGGCCCCAGAATTCCCAGTAGGGAGGGTTTGTGGGCCAGGAGTGTGAGGACGGAAGTCTAGGAACACAAGCTAAAGTGAGGATTGGAGCCAAGGGCAGAGCAGGCCCACTAGGCAGAGGCTGAATCAAAATCTCCTGCATCTGAAGTCAGGCTGAGGATCAGACGTTGGCTGAGGCTGGAGTATGTGTCCATGATGGCACCTTCATGAAGCGGGGGCCTCATGAGGCCAAGGAAGTTTTCCCACGCTGAGTTTGGAGGTTGCCCCAAACCACCAGGTTTCCTTCTGTGGGACATTCGAGTCCTGTTGCATGGCTCCAGGACATACCATACGGAAGGACTGGAGAGCACGGTTCGAAGGATGGATCCCTGTACAGCATGCCTCGCATTCCCATTGGCCATTAGCCACAAGATATGTTTGATCTGCTGCCTCTGGGGCACGCTAACCAGGGGGCTGAGTTGAAATGGCCTCTCCTGAGGATGCGTCATAATGTGCGTTTGGGTCCATGGAAACCTTGGAATGTGCTGGTTGTTCAGTGGCCCTGCGGAACTCTCCTACCTGAAGGGTTTGATACATCCCCAGTCAGTAAGCTCCCCATGTGGAGACGAGAGAGGTTTGGTTTGGTGCCTCAGAAAAGCCCCGTGTGCTGGTCAACGAAAACAGACCTCTGAGGACGGACACATGGAAAACAAAGCTAAGGTTCAGATTAGGGCCTGGGGGCCTGTCCATTTCAACCTTCTGTCTCTGGGGACACTGTCTGAGAGTCTAAGTGGAGATAGTTGCTCCGCTGGTGTCAGAGAGCCCCTCTTAGTCCATGGTGGCCTACACTATTGATGGCCTCAGGGGCCTTAGAGCTTTTCCCTAACCTGTAGGGTTGTGGTCAATGGATTGGGCACAATTTCCTTGGAAAGTGCAGGCACAATCTTTCGCTGTGGCTCCAGAGGCCCTAGCCTGACGGTTGTGTGGGTCCAGGCTGAGGGCACAGAAGTCTGAAAACACAAACTCAGCTTATGAGTGGCGCCTAGGGTATGGCAGGCCGGATATACAGCCCGAGAGGGAGCTCCTGGGCCTCTGAAACAAGGGCGAGTGGGAGGCGTTCCTTCAGGCTTTTGTCTCTGGATGTTGTGTCCGAGATAGCCGTGGATTGGAGGGGTGGCCTCAGGGACTGTGGACGAGTATCCCTCTCTGGGGATTTGTCCCAGCTCCCAAGAGTTTGGGGTCATTTTGTGGGAAGGGTGGAGTCCTGTTGTCTGGCTCATGTGTCTCTCCAAGAAAGGGATTCCAGAGCAGAGCCCCAGGTACGGGCGGGGCGACTGGAAAACTCAAACACTGGTGAGGATTGGGTGCATAGGGGCTTGGCAAGCCCCATATGCGGGCTCTTGGCCCAGGCCCTGACAGGCCTTCCTTTGACATGGGGCTCATGCTG
Organism: Mustela nivalis; assembly: GCF_964662115.1. Taxonomy (NCBI): domain Eukaryota; kingdom Metazoa; phylum Chordata; class Mammalia; order Carnivora; family Mustelidae; genus Mustela; species Mustela nivalis. Next base: position 157,602 of record NW_028135945.1, read on the forward strand.
AGGGTCAGAGTGTGAATTTGTGCCCAAGCAGCACTCAAGTTTGGGCGTGGCATCAGGGACCAGGAAGGTTTCTCCCACCCTGAAGGTGTGACTCCATGCCAAGAGCAAGCTTTACAGCCACGGGGAAGGAGGAGTTCTGTGTTGTGCTTGCGATACCCAGCTGTGTGGAGAATTGATATAATGTCTAGGTTCAGATATCTGAAAACCAAGGTTAGGAAGAGGTGACGGCATAAGACCATGGCGTGTCCGAAGTGCTGGGTGTGCGGCCAGCTGTCTCCTTGTCTGTCTGGACGTCTGCTTCAGGCTGTGTCAGACAGAGCATGAGTGCCCAGAGCAGCCTATCCAGTTCGGGTACCGTCGAGGCCCGAGCAGGTTGATCCTCATCTGGGTTTTCTGGAGAGAGCCCCACAGGGAAACGTTTTTCTTCCCTTGGGCAGACCCTGGGCTGGGTTGTGGTTCTGGAGTTCCTAGTCCGGAGGGCTTGTTTGCCAGGAGTGTGAGGAAGGAAGTCTGAAAACACAAGCTAGCGTGAGGTTTGGGACCGATGGCACGGCAGGCCCACTCTGAGAGGCTGAATCGAGATCTCCTGCACTGAGGTCATTTCAACTATGAGACGTGCCTCAGGCTAGAGTTTTTGTCCAGCATGGCCTCTTGCTGAATGGTGTGGGGGCCTCATGAGGCCAGGAAGGTTTGCCTACGATGGGATTTGTGAACTACTCCAAACCTCAAGGTTTCCTTCTGCACGAAAGTCGAGCGCTATTGGATGGTTCCAGGAGGCCCCATACGGAAAGCCTCGAGAGCAGGTGTCTAAGCGTGGATGCCTGGGAACGCCACCTCATATTCCCACTCTTTAGTCAGGACAAGGCAGGCTCAATCTGCGGGCTCCTGGGTGAGCTACCCAGAGGGGAGAGTTGAAATGGACTCTCCTGAAGATGAGTCCTACTGTGGCTTGGTGGCCTGGGAGACCTTGGAATGTGGAGGTGGCTCAGGGACTCTGCAGGATTCTCCAACCTGAGGTGTTTGACACGGCTCCAACAAGGAAGCTTCCCATGTGGAGACGAGAGAAGTTCTGTTCAGTGCCTCAGGAAAGCCCCATATCCTGTTCTTCGAACAAAAGCCTCTGAGGAGTGACACCTGGAAAACAAAGCAAGAGTTGAGATTAGGGCCTGAGTGCCTGTCCGGCTCAACCTTCTATCTCTGTTGACATCTGTGTGCATGCCTTCATGTAGCTAGCAGCTCAGCTTGTGTCTGAAGGCCCCTGTGTGTGCAGGGAGGCTCCCGGTAATGGTATGTCCTCGGGGGCCTTGAGGTTTCTCATATTCTGGAGGTGTGTGGCCAAAGGAATGGACAGAGTTTCCCAGGAGAGAGCAGGCATGGTCCTGTGGTATGGCTCCAGAGGACCCAGCCTAGAGGCTGTGTTTGCCAGGGCTGTGGGGACAGATGTCTGAAAAAGCAAACTTGGCTCAGGTAGGGGCCAAGGTAATGGCAGGCCTGATCTCCAGTCCGAGAGGGGAGATCCTCTGGATATCAAAGGAGGGCAAGTGGGAGGCAGTCGCTCAGGCTTTTGTCTCTGGGTGTTGCGTTCACAGTGGCCGTTCAGGGTAGGGGTTGCTTCAGGGGCCGAGGAAGAGCCTTCCTCTCGGGGGATTGTCCAAGCTCCCAAGTGTTTGGGTTCATTCTGTGGGAAGGGAAGAGTACTGTTTTCTGCCACAGGGGACCCCCCAGGAGAGGGACTCTAGAGCACAGCAGTGGGTTCCCTCAACTGGAATACACACCATCTAGTTAGTCCTGCGTGCCTATGGGCATGGCAAGCCACATATGCGGGCTCTTGGTCCAATCACTGAGAGGCGTTACTTGAATAAGGTACTCACGCTGAGGGTCACAATGTGTGTTTGTGCCCAAGGCGGCCCTCACACATGGGCGTGGCCTCATGGGCCATGCCGTTTTCTCCTACACTGAAGGTTTGACTCACTGCCAGCAGCAAGGTTTCTTGCCATGGGGAAGGAGGGGTTCTGACTTGTGCATCAGGTTCCCCCCTGTGCAGGGATTGGAGATAAGGTCTAGGTTCTGATGACTGAAAACCCAGGTTGGGAATGGATGGTGGCCTAAGGCAGTGGCGGGTCCAATGTGCTGGGTGTGCAGCCAGCTGTGTCGGTGTCTGTTGGAAGGTCTGGGCTCAGGCTATTTGCGACAGAGCATCAGTGGTTAAGGTAGCCTATGCAATTGGGGTGTTGCCGAGGGCCAAGCAGTTTGATCCTCATTTGGGGTTTCTGGGCAGCACCATAGACAAAGTTTTTCTCCTGGGAGGCAGGCGGAGTGCTTCATTGTGGCCCCAGAATTCCCAGTAGGGAGGGTTTGTGGGCCAGGAGTGTGAGGACGGAAGTCTAGGAACACAAGCTAAAGTGAGGATTGGAGCCAAGGGCAGAGCAGGCCCACTAGGCAGAGGCTGAATCAAAATCTCCTGCATCTGAAGTCAGGCTGAGGATCAGACGTTGGCTGAGGCTGGAGTATGTGTCCATGATGGCACCTTCATGAAGCGGGGGCCTCATGAGGCCAAGGAAGTTTTCCCACGCTGAGTTTGGAGGTTGCCCAAAAACCACCAGGTTTCCTTCTGTGGGACATTCGAGTCCTGTTGCATGGCTCCAGGACATACCATACGGAAGGACTGGAGAGCACGGTTCGAAGGATGGATCCCTGTACAGCATGCCTCGCATTCCCATTGGCCATTAGCCACAAGATATGTTTGATCTGCTGCCTCTGGGGCACGCTAACCAGGGGGCTGAGTTGAAATGGCCTCTCCTGAGGATGCGTCATAATGTGCGTTTGGGTCCATGGAAACCTTGGAATGTGCTGGTTGTTCAGTGGCCCTGCGGAACTCTCCTACCTGAAGGGTTTGATACATCCCCAGTCAGTAAGCTCCCCATGTGGAGACGAGAGAGGTTTGGTTTGGTGCCTCAGAAAAGCCCCGTGTGCTGGTCAACGAAAACAGACCTCTGAGGACGGACACATGGAAACCAAAGCTAAGGTTCAGATTAGGGCCTGGGGGCCTGTCCATTTCAACCTTCTGTCTCTGGGGACACTGTCTGAGAGTCTAAGTGGAGATAGTTGCTCCGCTGGTGTCAGAGAGCCCCTCTTAGTCCATGGTGGCCTACACTATTGATGGCCTCAGGGGCCTTAGAGCTTTTCCCTAACCTGTAGGGTTGTGGTCAATGGATTGGGCACAATTTCCTTGGAAAGTGCAGGAACAATCTTTCGCTGTGGCTCCAGAGGCCCTAGCCTGACGGTTGTGTGGGTCCAGGCTGAGGGCACAGAAGTCTGAAAACACAAACTCAGCTTATGAGTGGCGCCTAGGGTATGGCAGGCCGGATGTACAGCCCGAGAGGGAGCTCCTGGGCCTCTGAAACAAGGGCGAGTGGGAGGCGTTCCTTCAGGCTTTTGTCTCTGGATGTTGTGTCCGAGATAGCCGTGGATTGGAGGGGTGGCCTCAGGGACTGTGGACGAGTATCCCTCTCTGGGGATTTGTCCCAGCTCCCAAGAGTTTGGGGTCATTTTGTGGGAAGGGTGGAGTCCTGTTGTCTGGCTCATGTGTCTCTCCAAGAAAGGGATTCCAGAGCAGAGCCCCAGGTACGGGCGGGGCGACTGGAAAACTCAAACACTGGTGAGGATTGGGTGCATAGGGGCTTGGCAAGCCCCATATGCGGGCTCTTGGCCCAGGCCCTGACAGGCCTTCCTTTGACATGGGGCTCATGCTGAGGGTCAGAGTGTGAATTTGTGCCCAAGCAGCACTCAAGTTTGGGCGTGGCATCAGGGACCAGGAAGGTTTCTCCCACCCTGAAGGTGTGACTCCATGCCAAGAGCAAGCTTTACAGCCACGGGGAAGGAGGAGTTCTGTGTTGTGCTTGCGATACCCAGCTGTGTGGAGAATTGATATAATGTCTAGGTTCAGATATCTGAAAACCAAGGTTAGGAAGAGGTGACGGCATAAGACCATGGCGTGTCCGAAGTGCTGGGTGTGCGGCCAGCTGTCTCCTTGTCTGTCTGGACGTCTGCTTCAGGCTGTGTCAGACAGAGCATGAGTGCCCAGAGCAGCCTATCCAGTTCGGGTACCGTCGAGGCCCGAGCAGGTTGATCCTCATCTGGGTTTTCTGGAGAGAGCCCCACAGGGAAACGTTTTTCTTCCCTTGGGCAGACCCTGGGCTGGGTTGTGGTTCTGGAGTTCCTAGTCCGGAGGGCTTGTTTGCCAGGAGTGTGAGGAAGGAAGTCTGAAAACACAAGCTAGCGTGAGGTTTGGGACCGATGGCACGGCAGGCCCACTCTGAGAGGCTGAATCGAGATCTCCTGCACTGAGGTCATTTCAACTATGAGACGTGCCTCAGGCTAGAGTTTTTGTCCAGCATGGCCTCTTGCTGAATGGTGTGGGGGCCTCATGAGGCCAGGAAGGTTTGCCTACGATGGGATTTGTGAACTACTCCAAACCTCAAGGTTTCCTTCTGCACGAAAGTCGAGTGCTATTGGATGGTTCCAGGAGGCCCCATACGGAAAGCCTCGAGAGCAGGTGTCTAAGCGTGGATGCCTGGGAACGCCACCTCCTATTCCCACTCTTTAGTCAGGACAAGGCAGGCTCAATCTGCGGGCTCCTGGGTGAGCTACCCAGAGGGGAGAGTTGAAATGGACTCTCCTGAAGATGAGTCCTACTGTGGCTTGGTGGCCTGGGAGACCTTGGAATGTGGAGGTGGCTCAGGGACTCTGCAGGATTCTCCAACCTGAGGTGTTTGACACGGCTCCAACAAGGAAGCTTCCCATGTGGAGACGAGAGAAGTTCTGTTCAGTGCCTCAGGAAAGCCCCATATCCTGTTCTTCGAACAAAAGCCTCTGAGGAGTGACACCTGGAAAACAAAGCAAGAGTTGAGATTAGGGCCTGAGTGCCTGTCCGGCTCAACCTTCTATCTCTGTTGACATCTGTGTGCATGCCTTCATGTAGCTAGCAGCTCAGCTTGTGTCTGAAGGCCCCTGTGTGTGCAGGGAGGCTCCCGGTAATGGTATGTCCTCGGGGGCCTTGAGGTTTCTCATATTCTGGAGGTGTGTGGCCAAAGGAATGGACAGAGTTTCCCAGGAGAGAGCAGGCATGGTCCTGTGGTATGGCTCCAGAGGACCCAGCCTAGAGGCTGTGTTTGCCAGGGCTGTGGGGACAGATGTCTGAAAAAGCAAACTTGGCTCAGGTAGGGGCCAAGGTAATGGCAGGCCTGATCTCCAGTCCGAGAGGGGAGATCCTCTGGATATCAAAGGAGGGCAAGTGGGAGGCAGTCGCTCAGGCTTTTGTCTCTGGGTGTTGCGTTCACAGTGGCCGTTCAGGGTAGGGGTTGCTTCAGGGGCCGAGGAAGAGCCTTCCTCTCGGGGGATTGTCCAAGCTCCCAAGTGTTTGGGTTCATTCTGTGGGAAGGGAAGAGTACTGTTTTCTGCCACAGGGGACCCCCCAGGAGAGGGACTCTAGAGCACAGCAGTGGGTTCCCTCAACTGGAATACACACCATCTAGTTAGTCCTGCGTGCCTATGGGCATGGCAAGCCACATATGCGGGCTCTTGGTCCAATCACTGAGAGGCGTTACTTGAATAAGGTACTCACGCTGAGGGTCACAATGTGTGTTTGTGCCCAAGGCGGCCCTCACACATGGGCGTGGCCTCATGGGCCATGCCGTTTTCTCCTACACTGAAGGTTTGACTCACTGCCAGCAGCAAGGTTTCTTGCCATGGGGAAGGAGGGGTTCTGACTTGTGCATCAGGTTCCCCCCTGTGCAGGGATTGGAGATAAGGTCTAGGTTCTGATGACTGAAAACCCAGGTTGGGAATGGATGGTGGCCTAAGGCAGTGGCGGGTCCAATGTGCTGGGTGTGCAGCCAGCTGTGTCGGTGTCTGTTGGAAGGTCTGGGCTCAGGCTATTTGCGACAGAGCATCAGTGGTTAAGGTAGCCTATGCAATTGGGGTGTTGCCGAGGGCCAAGCAGTTTGATCCTCATTTGGGGTTTCTGGGCAGCACCATAGACAAAGTTTTTCTCCTGGGAGGCAGGCGGAGTGCTTCATTGTGGCCCCAGAATTCCCAGTAGGGAGGGTTTGTGGGCCAGGAGTGTGAGGACGGAAGTCTAGGAACACAAGCTAAAGTGAGGATTGGAGCCAAGGGCAGAGCAGGCCCACTAGGCAGAGGCTGAATCAAAATCTCCTGCATCTGAAGTCAGGCTGAGGATCAGACGTTGGCTGAGGCTGGAGTATGTGTCCATGATGGCACCTTCATGAAGCGGGGGCCTCATGAGGCCAAGGAAGTTTTTCCACGCTGAGTTTGGAGGTTGCCCCAAACCACCAGGTTTCCTTCTGTGGGACATTCGAGTCCTGTTGCATGGCTCCAGGACATATCATACGGAAGGACTGGAGAGCACGGTTCGAAGGATGGATCCCTGTACAGCATGCCTCGCATTCCCATTGGCCATTAGCCACAAGATATGTTTGATCTGCTGCCTCTGGGGCACGCTAACCAGGGGGCTGAGTTGAAATGGCCTCTCCTGAGGATGCGTCATAATGTGCGTTTGGGTCCATGGAAACCTTGGAATGTGCTGGTTGTTCAGTGGCCCTGCGGAACTCTCCTACCTGAAGGGTTTGATACATCCCCAGTCAGTAAGCTCCCCATGTGGAGACGAGAGAGGTTTGGTTTGGTGCCTCAGAAAAGCCCCGTGTGCTGGTCAACGAAAACAGACCTCTGAGGACGGACACATGGAAACCAAAGCTAAGGTTCAGATTAGGGCCTGGGGGCCTGTCCATTTCAACCTTCTGTCTCTGGGGACACTGTCTGAGAGTCTAAGTGGAGATAGTTGCTCCGCTGGTGTCAGAGAGCCCCTCTTAGTCCATGGTGGCCTACACTATTGATGGCCTCAGGGGCCTTAGAGCTTTTCCCTAACCTGTAGGGTTGTGGTCAATGGATTGGGCACAATTTCCTTGGAAAGTGCAGGCACAATCTTTCGCTGTGGCTCCAGAGGCCCTAGCCTGACGGTTGTGTGGGTCCAGGCTGAGGGCACAGAAGTCTGAAAACACAAACTCAGCTTATGAGTGGCGCCTAGGGTATGGCAGGCCGGATGTACAGCCCGAGAGGGAGCTCCTGGGCCTCTGAAACAAGGGCGAGTGGGAGGCGTTCCTTCAGGCTTTTGTCTCTGGATGTTGTGTCCGAGATAGCCGTGGATTGGAGGGGTGGCCTCAGGGACTGTGGACGAGTATCCCTCTCTGGGGATTTGTCCCAGCTCCCAAGAGTTTGGGGTCATTTTGGGGGAAGGGTGGAGTCGTGTTGTCTGGCTCATGTGTCTCTCCAAGAAAGGGATTCCAGAGCAGAGCCCCAGGTACGGGCGGGGCGACTGGAAAACTCAAACACTGGTGAGGATTGGGTGCATAGGGGCTTGGCAAGCCCCATATGCGGGCTCTTGGCCCAGGCCCTGACAGGCCTTCCTTTGACATGGGGCTCATGCTGAGGGTCAGAGTGTGAATTTGTGCCCAAGCAGCACTCAAGTTTGGGCGTGGCATCAGGGACCAGGAAGGTTTCTCCCACCCTGAAGGTGTGACTCCATGCCAAGAGCAAGCTTTACAGCCACGGGGAAGGAGGAGTTCTGTGTTGTGCTTGCGATACCCAGCTGTGTGGAGAATTGATATAATGTCTAGGTTCAGATATCTGAAAACCAAGGTTAGGAAGAGGTGACGGCATAAGACCATGGCGTGTCCGAAGTGCTGGGTGTGCGGCCAGCTGTCTCCTTGTCTGTCTGGACGTCTGCTTCAGGCTGTGTCAGACAGAGCATGAGTGCCCAGAGCAGCCTATCCAGTTCGGGTACCGTCGAGGCCCGAGCAGGTTGATCCTCATCTGGGTTTTCTGGAGAGAGCCCCACAGGGAAACGTTTTTCTTCCCTTGGGCAGACCCTGGGCTGGGTTGTGGTTCTGGAGTTCCTAGTCCGGAGGGCTTGTTTGCCAGGAGTGTGAGGAAGGAAGTCTGAAAACACAAGCTAGCGTGAGGTTTGGGACTGATGGCACGGCAGGCCCACTCTGAGAGGCTGAATCGAGATCTCCTGCACTGAGGTCATTTCAACTATGAGACGTGCCTCAGGCTAGAGTTTTTGTCCAGCATGGCCTCTTCCTGAATGGTGTGGGGGCCTCATGAGGCCAGGAAGGTTTGCCTACGATGGGATTTGTGAACTACTCCAAACCTCAAGGTTTCCTTCTGCACGAAAGTCGAGCGCTATTGGATGGTTCCAGGAGGCCCCATACGGAAAGCCTCGAGAGCAGGTGTCTAAGCGTGGATGCCTGGGAACGCCACCTCATATTCCCACTCTTTAGTCAGGACAAGGCAGGCTCAATCTGCGGGCTCCTGGGTGAGCTACCCAGAGGGGAGAGTTGAAATGGACTCTCCTGAAGATGAGTCCTACTGTGGCTTGGTGGCCTGGGAGACCTTGGAATGTGGAGGTGGCTCAGGGACTCTGCAGGATTCTCCAACCTGAGGTGTTTGACACGGCTCCAACAAGGAAGCTTCCCATGTGGAGACGAGAGAAGTTCTGTTCAGTGCCTCAGGAAAGCCCCATATCCTGTTCTTCGAACAAAAGCCTCTGAGGAGTGACACCTGGAAAACAAAGCAAGAGTTGAGATTAGGGCCTGAGTGCCTGTCCGGCTCAACCTTCTATCTCTGTTGACATCTGTGTGCATGCCTTCATGTAGCTAGCAGCTCAGCTTGTGTCTGAAGGCCCCTGTGTGTGCAGGGAGGCTCCCGGTAATGGTATGTCCTCGGGGGCCTTGAGGTTTCTCATATTCTGGAGGTGTGTGGCCAAAGGAATGGACAGAGTTTCCCAGGAGAGAGCAGGCATGGTCCTGTGGTATGGCTCCAGAGGACCCAGCCTAGAGGCTGTGTTTGCCAGGGCTGTGGGGACAGATGTCTGAAAAAGCAAACTTGGCTCAGGTAGGGGCCAAGGTAATGGCAGGCCTGATCTCCAGTCCGAGAGGGGAGATCCTCTGGATATCAAAGGAGGGCAAGTGGGAGGCAGTCGCTCAGGCTTTTGTCTCTGGGTGTTGCGTTCACAGTGGCCGTTCAGGGTAGGGGTTGCTTCAGGGGCCGAGGAAGAGCCTTCCTCTCGGGGGATTGTCCAAGCTCCCAAGTGTTTGGGTTCATTCTGTGGGAAGGGAAGAGTACTGTTTTCTGCCACAGGGGACCCCCCAGGAGAGGGACTCTAGAGCACAGCAGTGGGTTCCCTCAACTGGAATACACACCATCTAGTTAGTCCTGCGTGCCTATGGGCATGGCAAGCCACATATGCGGGCTCTTGGTCCAATCACTGAGAGGCGTTACTTGAATAAGGTACTCACGCTGAGGGTCACAATGTGTGTTTGTGCCCAAGGCGGCCCTCACACATGGGCGTGGCCTCATGGGCCATGCCGTTTTCTCCTACACTGAAGGTTTGACTCACTGCCAGCAGCAAGGTTTCTTGCCATGGGGAAGGAGGGGTTCTGACTTGTGCATCAGGTTCCCCCCTGTGCAGGGATTGGAGATAAGGTCTAGGTTCTGATGACTGAAAACCCAGGAGGGAATGGATGGTGGCCTAAGGCAGTGGCGGGTCCAATGTGCTGGGTGTGCAGCCAGCTGTGTCGGTGTCTGTTGGAAGGTCTGGGCTCAGGCTATTTGCGACAGAGCATCAGTGTTTAAGGTAGCCTATGCAATTGGGGTGTTGCCGAGGGCCAAGCAGTTTGATCCTCATTTGGGGTTTCTGGGCAGCACCATAGACAAAGTTTTTCTCCTGGGAGGCAGGCGGAGTGCTTCATTGTGGCCCCAGAATTCCCAGTAGGGAGGGTTTGTGGGCCAGGAGTGTGAGGACGGAAGTCTAGGAACACAAGCTAAAGTGAGGATTGGAGCCAAGGGCAGAGCAGGCCCACTAGGCAGAGGCTGAATCAAAATCTCCTGCATCTGAAGTCAGGCTGAGGATCAGACGTTGGCTGAGGCTGGAGTATGTGTCCATGATGGCACCTTCATGAAGCGGGGGCCTCATGAGGCCAAGGAAGTTTTCCCACGCTGAGTTTGGAGGTTGCCCCAAACCACCAGGTTTCCTTCTGTGGGACATTCGAGTCCTGTTGCATGGCTCCAGGACATACCATACGGAAGGACTGGAGAGCACGGTTCGAAGGATGGATCCCTGTACAGCATGCCTCGCATTCCCATTGGCCATTAGCCACAAGATATGTTTGATCTGCTGCCTCTGGGGCACGCTAACCAGGGGGCTGAGTTGAAATGGCCTCTCCTGAGGATGCGTCATAATGTGCGTTTGGGTCCATGGAAACCTTGGAATGTGCTGGTTGTTCAGTGGCCCTGCGGAACTCTCCTACCTGAAGGGTTTGATACATCCCCAGTCAGTAAGCTCCCCATGTGGAGACGAGAGAGGTTTGGTTTGGTGCCTCAGAAAAGCCCCGTGTGCTGGTCAACGAAAACAGACCTCTGAGGACGGACACATGGAAAACAAAGCTAAGGTTCAGATTAGGGCCTGGGGGCCTGTCCATTTCAACCTTCTGTCTCTGGGGACACTGTCTGAGAGTCTAAGTGGAGATAGTTGCTCCGCTGGTGTCAGAGAGCCCCTCTTAGTCCATGGTGGCCTACACTATTGATGGCCTCAGGGGCCTTAGAGCTTTTCCCTAACCTGTAGGGTTGTGGTCAATGGATTGGGCACAATTTCCTTGGAAAGTGCAGGCACAATCTTTCGCTGTGGCTCCAGAGGCCCTAGCCTGACGGTTGTGTGGGTCCAGGCTGAGGGCACAGAAGTCTGAAAACACAAACTCAGCTTATGAGTGGCGCCTAGGGTATGGCAGGCCGGATATACAGCCCGAGAGGGAGCTCCTGGGCCTCTGAAACAAGGGCGAGTGGGAGGCGTTCCTTCAGGCTTTTGTCTCTGGATGTTGTGTCCGAGATAGCCGTGGATTGGAGGGGTGGCCTCAGGGACTGTGGACGAGTATCCCTCTCTGGGGATTTGTCCCAGCTCCCAAGAGTTTGGGGTCATTTTGTGGGAAGGGTGGAGTCCTGTTGTCTGGCTCATGTGTCTCTCCAAGAAAGGGATTCCAGAGCAGAGCCCCAGGTACGGGCGGGGCGACTGGAAAACTCAAACACTGGTGAGGATTGGGTGCATAGGGGCTTGGCAAGCCCCATATGCGGGCTCTTGGCCCAGGCCCTGACAGGCCTTCCTTTGACATGGGGCTCATGCTGAGGGTCAGAGTGTGAATTTGTGCCCAAGCAGCACTCAAGTTTGGGCGTGGCATCAGGGACCAGGAAGGTTTCTCCCACCCTGAAGGTGTGACTCCATGCCAAGAGCAAGCTTTACAGCCACGGGGAAGGAGGAGTTCTGTGTTGTGCTTGCGATACCCAGCTGTGTGGAGAATTGATATAATGTCTAGGTTCAGATATCTGAAAACCAAGGTTAGGAAGAGGTGACGGCATAAGACCATGGCGTGTCCGAAGTGCTGGGTGTGCGGCCAGCTGTCTCCTTGTCTGTCTGGACGTCTGCTTCAGGCTGTGTCAGACAGAGCATGAGTGCCCAGAGCAGCCTATCCAGTTCGGGTACCGTCGAGGCCCGAGCAGGTTGATCCTCATCTGGGTTTTCTGGAGAGAGCCCCACAGGGAAACGTTTTTCTTCCCTTGGGCAGACCCTGGGCTGGGTTGTGGTTCTGGAGTTCCTAGTCCGGAGGGCTTGTTTGCCAGGAGTGTGAGGAAGGAAGTCTGAAAACACAAGCTAGCGTGAGGTTTGGGACCGATGGCACGGCAGGCCCACTCTGAGAGGCTGAATCGAGATCTCCTGCACTGAGGTCATTTCAACTATGAGACGTGCCTCAGGCTAGAGTTTTTGTCCAGCATGGCCTCTTCCTGAATGGTGTGGGGGCCTCATGAGGCCAGGAAGGTTTGCCTACGATGGGATTTGTGAACTACTCCAAACCTCAAGGTTTCCTTCTGCACGAAAGTCGAGTGCTATTGGATGGTTCCAGGAGGCCCCATACGGAAAGCCTCGAGAGCAGGTGTCTAAGCGTGGATGCCTGGGAACGCCACCTCATATTCCCACTCTTTAGTCAGGACAAGGCAGGCTCAATCTGCGGGCTCCTGGGTGAGCTACCCAGAGGGGAGAGTTGAAATGGACTCTCCTGAAGATGAGTCCTACTGTGGCTTGGTGGCCTGGGAGACCTTGGAATGTGGAGGTGGCTCAGGGACTCTGCAGGATTCTCCAACCTGAGGTGTTTGACACGGCTCCAACAAGGAAGCTTCCCATGTGGAGACGAGAGAAGTTCTGTTCAGTGCCTCAGGAAAGCCCCATATCCTGTTCTTCGAACAAAAGCCTCTGAGGAGTGACACCTGGAAAACAAAGCAAGAGTTGAGATTAGGGCCTGAGTGCCTGTCCGGCTCAACCTTCTATCTCTGTTGACATCTGTGTGCATGCCTTCATGTAGCTAGCAGCTCAGCTTGTGTCTGAAGGCCCCTGTGTGTGCAGGGAGGCTCCCGGTAATGGTATGTCCTCGGGGGCCTTGAGGTTTCTCATATTCTGGAGGTGTGTGGCCAAAGGAATGGACAGAGTTTCCCAGGAGAGAGCAGGCATGGTCCTGTGGTATGGCTCCAGAGGACCCAGCCTAGAGGCTGTGTTTGCCAGGGCTGTGGGGACAGATGTCTGAAAAAGCAAACTTGGCTCAGGTAGGGGCCAAGGTAATGGCAGGCCTGATCTCCAGTCCGAGAGGGGAGATCCTCTGGATATCAAAGGAGGGCAAGTGGGAGGCAGTCGCTCAGGCTTTTGTCTCTGGGTGTTGCGTTCACAGTGGCCGTTCAGGGTAGGGGTTGCTTCAGGGGCCGAGGAAGAGCCTTCCTCTCGGGGGATTGTCCAAGCTCCCAAGTGTTTGGGTTCATTCTGTGGGAAGGGAAGAGTACTGTTTTCTGCCACAGGGGACCCCCCAGGAGAGGGACTCTAGAGCACAGCAGTGGGTTCCCTCAACTGGAATACACACCATCTAGTTAGTCCTGCGTGCCTATGGGCATGGCAAGCCATATATGCGGGCTCTTGGTCCAATCACTGAGAGGCTTTACTTGAATAAGGTACTCACGCTGAGGGTCACAATGTGTGTTTGTGCCCAAGGCGGCCCTCACACATGGGCGTGGCCTGATGGGCCATGCCGTTTTCTCCTACACTGAAGGTTTGACTCACTGCCAGCAGCAAGGTTTCTTGCCATGGGGAAGGAGGGGTTCTGACTTGTGCATCAGGTTCCCCCCTGTGCAGGGATTGGAGATAAGGTCTAGGTTCTGATGACTGAAAACCCAGGTTGGGAATGGATGGTGGCCTAAGGCAGTGGCGGGTCCAATGTGCTGGGTGTGCAGCCAGCTGTGTCGGTGTCTGTTGGAAGGTCTGGGCTCAGGCTATTTGCGACAGAGCATCATTGGTTAAGGTAGCCTATGCAATTGGGGTGTTGCCGAGGGCCAAGCAGTTTGATCCTCATTTGGGGTTTCTGGGCAGCACCATAGACAAAGTTTTTCTCCTGGGAGGCAGGCGGAGTGCTTCATTGTGGCCCCAGAATTCCCAGTAGGGAGGGTTTGTGGGCCAGGAGTGTGAGGACGGAAGTCTAGGAACACAAGCTAAAGTGAGGATTGGAGCCAAGGGCAGAGCAGGCCCACTAGGCAGAGGCTGAATCAAAATCTCCTGCATCTGAAGTCAGGCTGAGGATCAGACGTTGGCTGAGGCTGGAGTATGTGTCCATGATGGCACCTTCATGAAGCGGGGGCCTCATGAGGCCAAGGAAGTTTTCCCACGCTGAGTTTGGAGGTTGCCCCAAACCACCAGGTTTCCTTCTGTGGGACATTCGAGTCCTGTTGCATGGCTCCAGGACATACCATACGGAAGGACTGGAGAGCACGGTTCGAAGGATGGATCCCTGTACAGCATGCCTCGCATTCCCATTGGCCATTAGCCACAAGATATGTTTGATCTGCTGCCTCTGGGGCACGCTAACCAGGGGGCTGAGTTGAAATGGCCTCTCCTGAGGATGCGTCATAATGTGCGTTTGGGTCCATGGAAACCTTGGAATGTGCTGGTTGTTCAGTGGCCCTGCGGAACTCTCCTACCTGAAGGGTTTGATACATCCCCAGTCAGTAAGCTCCCCATGTGGAGACGAGAGAGGTTTGGTTTGGTGCCTCAGAAAAGCCCCGTGTGCTGGTCAACGAAAACAGACCTCTGAGGACGGACACATGGAAAACAAAGCTAAGGTTCAGATTAGGGCCTGGGGGCCTGTCCATTTCAACCTTCTGTCTCTGGGGACACTGTCTGAGAGTCTAAGTGGAGATAGTTGCTCCGCTGGTGTCAGAGAGCCCCTCTTAGTCCATGGTGGCCTACACTATTGATGGCCTCAGGGGCCTTAGAGCTTTTCCCTAACCTGTAGGGTTGTGGTCAATGGATTGGGCACAATTTCCTTGGAAAGTGCAGGCACAATCTTTCGCTGTGGCTCCAGAGGCCCTAGCCTGACGGTTGTGTGGGTCCAGGCTGAGGGCACAGAAGTCTGAAAACACAAACTCAGCTTATGAGTGGCGCCTAGGGTATGGCAGGCCGGATATACAGCCCGAGAGGGAGCTCCTGGGCCTCTGAAACAAGGGCGAGTGGGAGGCGTTCCTTCAGGCTTTTGTCTCTGGATGTTGTGTCCGAGATAGCCGTGGATTGGAGGGGTGGCCTCAGGGACTGTGGACGAGTATCCCTCTCTGGGGATTTGTCCCAGCTCCCAAGAGTTTGGGGTCATTTTGTGGGAAGGGTGGAGTCCTGTTGTCTGGCTCATGTGTCTCTCCAAGAAAGGGATTCCAGAGCAGAGCCCCAGGTACGGGCGGGGCGACTGGAAAACTCAAACACTGGTGAGGATTGGGTGCATAGGGGCTTGGCAAGCCCCATATGCGGGCTCTTGGCCCAGGCCCTGACAGGCCTTCCTTTGACATGGGGCTCATGCTGAGGGTCAGAGTGTGAATTTGTGCCCAAGCAGCACTCAAGTTTGGGCGTGGCATCAGGGACCAGGAAGGTTTCTCCCACCCTGAAGGTGTGACTCCATGCCAAGAGCAAGCTTTACAGCCACGGGGAAGGAGGAGTTCTGTGTTGTGCTTGCGATACCCAGCTGTGTGGAGAATTGATATAATGTCTAGGTTCAGATATCTGAAAACCAAGGTTAGGAAGAGGTGACGGCATAAGACCATGGCGTGTCCGAAGTGCTGGGTGTGCGGCCAGCTGTCTCCTTGTCTGTCTGGACGTCTGCTTCAGGCTGTGTCAGACAGAGCATGAGTGCCCAGAGCAGCCTATCCAGTTCGGGTACCGTCGAGGCCCGAGCAGGTTGATCCTCATCTGGGTTTTCTGGAGAGAGCCCCACAGGGAAACGTTTTTCTTCCCTTGGGCAGACCCTGGGCTGGGTTGTGGTTCTGGAGTTCCTAGTCCGGAGGGCTTGTTTGCCAGGAGTGTGAGGAAGGAAGTCTGAAAACACAAGCTAGCGTGAGGTTTGGGACCGATGGCACGGCAGGCCCACTCTGAGAGGCTGAATCGAGATCTCCTGCACTGAGGTCATTTCAACTATGAGACGTGCCTCAGGCTAGAGTTTTTGTCCAGCATGGCCTCTTCCTGAATGGTGTGGGGGCCTCATGAGGCCAGGAAGGTTTGCCTACGATGGGATTTGTGAACTACTCCAAACCTCAAGGTTTCCTTCTGCACGAAAGTCGAGCGCTATTGGATGGTTCCAGGAGGCCCCATACGGAAAGCCTCGAGAGCAGGTGTCTAAGCGTGGATGCCTGGGAACGCCACCTCATATTCCCACTCTTTAGTCAGGACAAGGCAGGCTCAATCTGCGGGCTCCTGGGTGAGCTACCCAGAGGGGAGAGTTGAAATGGACTCTCCTGAAGATGAGTCCTACTGTGGCTTGGTGGCCTGGGAGACCTTGGAATGTGGAGGTGGCTCAGGGACTCTGCAGGATTCTCCAACCTGAGGTGTTTGACACGGCTCCAACAAGGAAGCTTCCCATGTGGAGACGAGAGAAGTTCTGTTCAGTGCCTCAGGAAAGCCCCATATCCTGTTCTTCGAACAAAAGCCTCTGAGGAGTGACACCTGGAAAACAAAGCAAGAGTTGAGATTAGGGCCTGAGTGCCTGTCCGGCTCAACCTTCTATCTCTGTTGACATCTGTGTGCATGCCTTCATGTAGCTAGCAGCTCAGCTTGTGTCTGAAGGCCCCTGTGTGTGCAGGGAGGCTCCCGGTAATGGTATGTCCTCGGGGGCCTTGAGGTTTCTCATATTCTGGAGGTGTGTGGCCAAAGGAATGGACAGAGTTTCCCAGGAGAGAGCAGGCATGGTCCTGTGGTATGGCTCCAGAGGACCCAGCCTAGAGGCTGTGTTTGCCAGGGCTGTGGGGACAGATGTCTGAAAAAGCAAACTTGGCTCAGGTAGGGGCCAAGGTAATGGCAGGCCTGATCTCCAGTCCGAGAGGGGAGATCCTCTGGATATCAAAGGAGGGCAAGTGGGAGGCAGTCGCTCAGGCTTTTGTCTCTGGGTGTTGCGTTCACAGTGGCCGTTCAGGGTAGGGGTTGCTTCAGGGGCCGAGGAAGAGCCTTCCTCTCGGGGGATTGTCCAAGCTCCCAAGTGTTTGGGTTCATTCTGTGGGAAGGGAAGAGTACTGTTTTCTGCCACAGGGGACCCCCCAGGAGAGGGACTCTAGAGCACAGCAGTGGGTTCCCTCAACTGGAATACACACCATCTAGTTAGTCCTGCGTGCCTATGGGCATGGCAAGCCACATATGCGGGCTCTTGGTCCAATCACTGAGAGGCGTTACTTGAATAAGGTACTCACGCTGAGGGTCACAATGTGTGTTTGTGCCCAAGGCGGCCCTCACACATGGGCGTGGCCTCATGGGCCATGCCGTTTTCTCCTACACTGAAGGTTTGACTCACTGCCAGCAGCAAGGTTTCTTGCCATGGGGAAGGAGGGGTTCTGACTTGTGCATCAGGTTCCCCCCTGTGCAGGGATTGGAGATAAGGTCTAGGTTCTGATGACTGAAAACCCAGGTTGGGAATGGATGGTGGCCTAAGGCAGTGGCGGGTCCAATGTGCTGGGTGTGCAGCCAGCTGTGTCGGTGTCTGTTGGAAGGTCTGGGCTCAGGCTATTTGCGACAGAGCATCAGTGTTTAAGGTAGCCTATGCAATTGGGGTGTTGCCGAGGGCCAAGCAGTTTGATCCTCATTTGGGGTTTCTGGGCAGCACCATAGACAAAGTTTTTCTCCTGGGAGGCAGGCGGAGTGCTTCATTGTGGCCCCAGAATTCCCAGTAGGGAGGGTTTGTGGGCCAGGAGTGTGAGGACGGAAGTCTAGGAACACAAGCTAAAGTGAGGATTGGAGCCAAGGGCAGAGCAGGCCCACTAGGCAGAGGCTGAATCAAAATCTCCTGCATCTGAAGTCAGGCTGAGGATCAGACGTTGGCTGAGGCTGGAGTATGTGTCCATGATGGCACCTTCATGAAGCGGGGGCCTCATGAGGCCAAGGAAGTTTTTCCACGCTGAGTTTGGAGGTTGCCCCAAACCACCAGGTTTCCTTCTGTGGGACATTCGAGTCCTGTTGCATGGCTCCAGGACATATCATACGGAAGGACTGGAGAGCACGGTTCGAAGGATGGATCCCTGTACAGCATGCCTCGCATTCCCATTGGCCATTAGCCACAAGATATGTTTGATCTGCTGCCTCTGGGGCACGCTAACCAGGGGGCTGAGTTGAAATGGCCTCTCCTGAGGATGCGTCATAATGTGCGTTTGGGTCCATGGAAACCTTGGAATGTGCTGGTTGTTCAGTGGCCCTGCGGAACTCTCCTACCTGAAGGGTTTGATACATCCCCAGTCAGTAAGCTCCCCATGTGGAGACGAGAGAGGTTTGGTTTGGTGCCTCAGAAAAGCCCCGTGTGCTGGTCAACGAAAACAGACCTCTGAGGACGGACACATGGAAACCAAAGCTAAGGTTCAGATTAGGGCCTGGGGGCCTGTCCATTTCAACCTTCTGTCTCTGGGGACACTGTCTGAGAGTCTAAGTGGAGATAGTTGCTCCGCTGGTGTCAGAGAGCCCCTCTTAGTCCATGGTGGCCTACACTATTGATGGCCTCAGGGGCCTTAGAGCTTTTCCCTAACCTGTAGGGTTGTGGTCAATGGATTGGGCACAATTTCCTTGGAAAGTGCAGGCACAATCTTTCGCTGTGGCTCCAGAGGCCCTAGCCTGACGGTTGTGTGGGTCCAGGCTGAGGGCACAGAAGTCTGAAAACACAAACTCAGCTTATGAGTGGCGCCTAGGGTATGGCAGGCCGGATGTACAGCCCGAGAGGGAGCTCCTGGGCCTCTGAAACAAGGGCGAGTGGGAGGCGTTCCTTCAGGCTTTTGTCTCTGGATGTTGTGTCCGAGATAGCCGTGGATTGGAGGGGTGGCCTCAGGGACTGTGGACGAGTATCCCTCTCTGGGGATTTGTCCCAGCTCCCAAGAGTTTGGGGTCATTTTGGGGGAAGGGTGGAGTCGTGTTGTCTGGCTCATGTGTCTCTCCAAGAAAGGGATTCCAGAGCAGAGCCCCAGGTACGGGCGGGGCGACTGGAAAACTCAAACACTGGTGAGGATTGGGTGCATAGGGGCTTGGCAAGCCCCATATGCGGGCTCTTGGCCCAGGCCCTGACAGGCCTTCCTTTGACATGGGGCTCATGCTGAGGGTCAGAGTGTGAATTTGTGCCCAAGCAGCACTCAAGTTTGGGCGTGGCATCAGGGACCAGGAAGGTTTCTCCCACCCTGAAGGTGTGACTCCATGCCAAGAGCAAGCTTTACAGCCACGGGGAAGGAGGAGTTCTGTGTTGTGCTTGCGATACCCAGCTGTGTGGAGAATTGATATAATGTCTAGGTTCAGATATCTGAAAACCAAGGTTAGGAAGAGGTGACGGCATAAGACCATGGCGTGTCCGAAGTGCTGGGTGTGCGGCCAGCTGTCTCCTTGTCTGTCTGGACGTCTGCTTCAGGCTGTGTCAGACAGAGCATGAGTGCCCAGAGCAGCCTATCCAGTTCGGGTACCGTCGAGGCCCGAGCAGGTTGATCCTCATCTGGGTTTTCTGGAGAGAGCCCCACAGGGAAACGTTTTTCTTCCCTTGGGCAGACCCTGGGCTGGGTTGTGGTTCTGGAGTTCCTAGTCCGGAGGGCTTGTTTGCCAGGAGTGTGAGGAAGGAAGTCTGAAAACACAAGCTAGCGTGAGGTTTGGGACTGATGGCACGGCAGGCCCACTCTGAGAGGCTGAATCGAGATCTCCTGCACTGAGGTCATTTCAACTATGAGACGTGCCTCAGGCTAGAGTTTTTGTCCAGCATGGCCTCTTCCTGAATGGTGTGGGGGCCTCATGAGGCCAGGAAGGTTTGCCTACGATGGGATTTGTGAACTACTCCAAACCTCAAGGTTTCCTTCTGCACGAAAGTCGAGCGCTATTGGATGGTTCCAGGAGGCCCCATACGGAAAGCCTCGAGAGCAGGTGTCTAAGCGTGGATGCCTGGGAACGCCACCTCATATTCCCACTCTTTAGTCAGGACAAGGCAGGCTCAATCTGCGGGCTCCTGGGTGAGCTACCCAGAGGGGAGAGTTGAAATGGACTCTCCTGAAGATGAGTCCTACTGTGGCTTGGTGGCCTGGGAGACCTTGGAATGTGGAGGTGGCTCAGGGACTCTGCAGGATTCTCCAACCTGAGGTGTTTGACACGGCTCCAACAAGGAAGCTTCCCATGTGGAGACGAGAGAAGTTCTGTTCAGTGCCTCAGGAAAGCCCCATATCCTGTTCTTCGAACAAAAGCCTCTGAGGAGTGACACCTGGAAAACAAAGCAAGAGTTGAGATTAGGGCCTGAGTGCCTGTCCGGCTCAACCTTCTATCTCTGTTGACATCTGTGTGCATGCCTTCATGTAGCTAGCAGCTCAGCTTGTGTCCGAAGGCCCCTGTGTGTGCAGGGAGGCTCACAGTAATGGTATGTCCTCGGGGGCCTTGAGGTTTCTCATATTCTGGAGGTGTGTGGCCAAAGGAATGGACAGAGTTTCCCAGGAGAGAGCAGGCATGGTCCTGTGGTATGGCTCCAGAGGACCCAGCCTAGAGGCTGTGTTTGCCAGGGCTGTGGGGACAGATGTCTGAAAAAGCAAACTTGGCTCAGGTAGGGGCCAAGGTAATGGCAGGCCTGATCTCCAGTCCGAGAGGGGAGATCCTCTGGATATCAAAGGAGGGCAAGTGGGAGGCAGTCGCTCAGGCTTTTGTCTCTGGGTGTTGCGTTCACAGTGGCCGTTCAGGGTAGGGGTTGCTTCAGGGGCCGAGGAAGAGCCTTCCTCTCGGGGGATTGTCCAAGCTCCCAAGTGTTTGGGTTCATTCTGTGGGAAGGGAAGAGTACTGTTTTCTGCCACAGGGGACCCCCCAGGAGAGGGACTCTAGAGCACAGCAGTGGGTTCCCTCAACTGGAATACACACCATCTAGTTAGTCCTGCGTGCCTATGGGCATGGCAAGCCACATATGCGGGCTCTTGGTCCAATCACTGAGAGGCGTTACTTGAATAAGGTACTCACGCTGAGGGTCACAATGTGTGTTTGTGCCCAAGGCGGCCCTCACACATGGGCGTGGCCTCATGGGCCATGCCGTTTTCTCCTACACTGAAGGTTTGACTCACTGCCAGCAGCAAGGTTTCTTGCCATGGGGAAGGAGGGGTTCTGACTTGTGCATCAGGTTCCCCCCTGTGCAGGGATTGGAGATAAGGTCTAGGTTCTGATGACTGAAAACCCAGGAGGGAATGGATGGTGGCCTAAGGCAGTGGCGGGTCCAATGTGCTGGGTGTGCAGCCAGCTGTGTCGGTGTCTGTTGGAAGGTCTGGGCTCAGGCTATTTGCGACAGAGCATCAGTGTTTAAGGTAGCCTATGCAATTGGGGTGTTGCCGAGGGCCAAGCAGTTTGATCCTCATTTGGGGTTTCTGGGCAGCACCATAGACAAAGTTTTTCTCCTGGGAGGCAGGCGGAGTGCTTCATTGTGGCCCCAGAATTCCCAGTAGGGAGGGTTTGTGGGCCAGGAGTGTGAGGACGGAAGTCTAGGAACACAAGCTAAAGTGAGGATTGGAGCCAAGGGCAGAGCAGGCCCACTAGGCAGAGGCTGAATCAAAATCTCCTGCATCTGAAGTCAGGCTGAGGATCAGACGTTGGCTGAGGCTGGAGTATGTGTCCATGATGGCACCTTCATGAAGCGGGGGCCTCATGAGGCCAAGGAAGTTTTCCCACGCTGAGTTTGGAGGTTGCCCCAAACCACCAGGTTTCCTTCTGTGGGACATTCGAGTCCTGTTGCATGGCTCCAGGACATACCATACGGAAGGACTGGAGAGCACGGTTCGAAGGATGGATCCCTGTACAGCATGCCTCGCATTCCCATTGGCCATTAGCCACAAGATATGTTTGATCTGCTGCCTCTGGGGCACGCTAACCAGGGGGCTGAGTTGAAATGGCCTCTCCTGAGGATGCGTCATAATGTGCGTTTGGGTCCATGGAAACCTTGGAATGTGCTGGTTGTTCAGTGGCCCTGCGGAACTCTCCTACCTGAAGGGTTTGATACATCCCCAGTCAGTAAGCTCCCCATGTGGAGACGAGAGAGGTTTGGTTTGGTGCCTCAGAAAAGCCCCGTGTGCTGGTCAACGAAAACAGACCTCTGAGGACGGACACATGGAAAACAAAGCTAAGGTTCAGATTAGGGCCTGGGGGCCTGTCCATTTCAACCTTCTGTCTCTGGGGACACTGTCTGAGAGTCTAAGTGGAGATAGTTGCTCCGCTGGTGTCAGAGAGCCCCTCTTAGTCCATGGTGGCCTACACTATTGATGGCCTCAGGGGCCTTAGAGCTTTTCCCTAACCTGTAGGGTTGTGGTCAATGGATTGGGCACAATTTCCTTGGAAAGTGCAGGCACAATCTTTCGCTGTGGCTCCAGAGGCCCTAGCCTGACGGTTGTGTGGGTCCAGGCTGAGGGCACAGAAGTCTGAAAACACAAACTCAGCTTATGAGTGGCGCCTAGGGTATGGCAGGCCGGATATACAGCCCGAGAGGGAGCTCCTGGGCCTCTGAAACAAGGGCGAGTGGGAGGCGTTCCTTCAGGCTTTTGTCTCTGGATGTTGTGTCCGAGATAGCCGTGGATTGGAGGGGTGGCCTCAGGGACTGTGGACGAGTATCCCTCTCTGGGGATTTGTCCCAGCTCCCAAGAGTTTGGGGTCATTTTGTGGGAAGGGTGGAGTCCTGTTGTCTGGCTCATGTGTCTCTCCAAGAAAGGGATTCCAGAGCAGAGCCCCAGGTACGGGCGGGGCGACTGGAAAACTCAAACACTGGTGAGGATTGGGTGCATAGGGGCTTGGCAAGCCCCATATGCGGGCTCTTGGCCCAGGCCCTGACAGGCCTTCCTTTGACATGGGGCTCATGCTGAGGGTCAGAGTGTGAATTTGTGCCCAAGCAGCACTCAAGTTTGGGCGTGGCATCAGGGACCAGGAAGGTTTCTCCCACCCTGAAGGTGTGACTCCATGCCAAGAGCAAGCTTTACAGCCACGGGGAAGGAGGAGTTCTGTGTTGTGCTTGCGATACCCAGCTGTGTGGAGAATTGATATAATGTCTAGGTTCAGATATCTGAAAACCAAGGTTAGGAAGAGGTGACGGCATAAGACCATGGCGTGTCCGAAGTGCTGGGTGTGCGGCCAGCTGTCTCCTTGTCTGTCTGGACGTCTGCTTCAGGCTGTGTCAGACAGAGCATGAGTGCCCAGAGCAGCCTATCCAGTTCGGGTACCGTCGAGGCCCGAGCAGGTTGATCCTCATCTGGGTTTTCTGGAGAGAGCCCCACAGGGAAACGTTTTTCTTCCCTTGGGCAGACCCTGGGCTGGGTTGTGGTTCTGGAGTTCCTAGTCCGGAGGGCTTGTTTGCCAGGAGTGTGAGGAAGGAAGTCTGAAAACACAAGCTAGCGTGAGGTTTGGGACCGATGGCACGGCAGGCCCACTCTGAGAGGCTGAATCGAGATCTCCTGCACTGAGGTCATTTCAACTATGAGACGTGCCTCAGGCTAGAGTTTTTGTCCAGCATGGCCTCTTCCTGAATGGTGTGGGGGCCTCATGAGGCCAGGAAGGTTTGCCTACGATGGGATTTGTGAACTACTCCAAACCTCAAGGTTTCCTTCTGCACGAAAGTCGAGTGCTATTGGATGGTTCCAGGAGGCCCCATACGGAAAGCCTCGAGAGCAGGTGTCTAAGCGTGGATGCCTGGGAACGCCACCTCATATTCCCACTCTTTAGTCAGGACAAGGCAGGCTCAATCTGCGGGCTCCTGGGTGAGCTACCCAGAGGGGAGAGTTGAAATGGACTCTCCTGAAGATGAGTCCTACTGTGGCTTGGTGGCCTGGGAGACCTTGGAATGTGGAGGTGGCTCAGGGACTCTGCAGGATTCTCCAACCTGAGGTGTTTGACACGGCTCCAACAAGGAAGCTTCCCATGTGGAGACGAGAGAAGTTCTGTTCAGTGCCTCAGGAAAGCCCCATATCCTGTTCTTCGAACAAAAGCCTCTGAGGAGTGACACCTGGAAAACAAAGCAAGAGTTGAGATTAGGGCCTGAGTGCCTGTCCGGCTCAACCTTCTATCTCTGTTGACATCTGTGTGCATGCCTTCATGTAGCTAGCAGCTCAGCTTGTGTCTGAAGGCCCCTGTGTGTGCAGGGAGGCTCCCGGTAATGGTATGTCCTCGGGGGCCTTGAGGTTTCTCATATTCTGGAGGTGTGTGGCCAAAGGAATGGACAGAGTTTCCCAGGAGAGAGCAGGCATGGTCCTGTGGTATGGCTCCAGAGGACCCAGCCTAGAGGCTGTGTTTGCCAGGGCTGTGGGGACAGATGTCTGAAAAAGCAAACTTGGCTCAGGTAGGGGCCAAGGTAATGGCAGGCCTGATCTCCAGTCCGAGAGGGGAGATCCTCTGGATATCAAAGGAGGGCAAGTGGGAGGCAGTCGCTCAGGCTTTTGTCTCTGGGTGTTGCGTTCACAGTGGCCGTTCAGGGTAGGGGTTGCTTCAGGGGCCGAGGAAGAGCCTTCCTCTCGGGGGATTGTCCAAGCTCCCAAGTGTTTGGGTTCATTCTGTGGGAAGGGAAGAGTACTGTTTTCTGCCACAGGGGACCCCCCAGGAGAGGGACTCTAGAGCACAGCAGTGGGTTCCCTCAACTGGAATACACACCATCTAGTTAGTCCTGCGTGCCTATGGGCATGGCAAGCCATATATGCGGGCTCTTGGTCCAATCACTGAGAGGCTTTACTTGAATAAGGTACTCACGCTGAGGGTCACAATGTGTGTTTGTGCCCAAGGCGGCCCTCACACATGGGCGTGGCCTGATGGGCCATGCCGTTTTCTCCTACACTGAAGGTTTGACTCACTGCCAGCAGCAAGGTTTCTTGCCATGGGGAAGGAGGGGTTCTGACTTGTGCATCAGGTTCCCCCCTGTGCAGGGATTGGAGATAAGGTCTAGGTTCTGATGACTGAAAACCCAGGTTGGGAATGGATGGTGGCCTAAGGCAGTGGCGGGTCCAATGTGCTGGGTGGGCAGCCAGCTGTGTCGGTGTCTGTTGGAAGGTCTGGGCTCAGGCTATTTGCGACAGAGCATCATTGGTTAAGGTAGCCTATGCAATTGGGGTGTTGCCGAGGGCCAAGCAGTTTGATCCTCATTTGGGGTTTCTGGGCAGCACCATAGACAAAGTTTTTCTCCTGGGAGGCAGGCGGAGTGCTTCATTGTGGCCCCAGAATTCCCAGTAGGGAGGGTTTGTGGGCCAGGAGTGTGAGGACGGAAGTCTAGGAACACAAGCTAAAGTGAGGATTGGAGCCAAGGGCAGAGCAGGCCCACTAGGCAGAGGCTGAATCAAAATCTCCTGCATCTGAAGTCAGGCTGAGGATCAGACGTTGGCTGAGGCTGGAGTATGTGTCCATGATGGCACCTTCATGAAGCGGGGGCCTCATGAGGCCAAGGAAGTTTTCCCACGCTGAGTTTGGAGGTTGCCCCAAACCACCAGGTTTCCTTCTGTGGGACATTCGAGTCCTGTTGCATGGCTCCAGGACATACCATACGGAAGGACTGGAGAGCACGGTTCGAAGGATGGATCCCTGTACAGCATGCCTCGCATTCCCATTGGCCATTAGCCACAAGATATGTTTGATCTGCTGCCTCTGGGGCACGCTAACCAGGGGGCTGAGTTGAAATGGCCTCTCCTGAGGATGCGTCATAATGTGCGTTTGGGTCCATGGAAACCTTGGAATGTGCTGGTTGTTCAGTGGCCCTGCGGAACTCTCCTACCTGAAGGGTTTGATACATCCCCAGTCAGTAAGCTCCCCATGTGGAGACGAGAGAGGTTTGGTTTGGTGCCTCAGAAAAGCCCCGTGTGCTGGTCAACGAAAACAGACCTCTGAGGACGGACACATGGAAACCAAAGCTAAGGTTCAGATTAGGGCCTGGGGGCCTGTCCATTTCAACCTTCTGTCTCTGGGGACACTGTCTGAGAGTCTAAGTGGAGATAGTTGCTCCGCTGGTGTCAGAGAGCCCCTCTTAGTCCATGGTGGCCTACACTATTGATGGCCTCAGGGGCCTTAGAGCTTTTCCCTAACCTGTAGGGTTGTGGTCAATGGATTGGGCACAATTTCCTTGGAAAGTGCAGGCACAATCTTTCGCTGTGGCTCCAGAGGCCCTAGCCTGACGGTTGTGTGGGTCCAGGCTGAGGGCACAGAAGTCTGAAAACACAAACTCAGCTTATGAGTGGCGCCTAGGGTATGGCAGGCCGGATGTACAGCCCGAGAGGGAGCTCCTGGGCCTCTGAAACAAGGGCGAGTGGGAGGCGTTCCTTCAGGCTTTTGTCTCTGGATGTTGTGTCCGAGATAGCCGTGGATTGGAGGGGTGGCCTCAGGGACTGTGGACGAGTATCCCTCTCTGGGGATTTGTCCCAGCTCCCAAGAGTTTGGGGTCATTTTGTGGGAAGGGTGGAGTCCTGTTGTCTGGCTCATGTGTCTCTCCAAGAAAGGGATTCCAGAGCAGAGCCCCAGGTACGGGCGGGGCGACTGGAAAACTCAAACACTGGTGAGGATTGGGTGCATAGGGGCTTGGCAAGCCCCATATGCGGGCTCTTGGCCCAGGCCCTGACAGGCCTTCCTTTGACATGGGGCTCATGCTGAGGGTCAGAGTGTGAATTTGTGCCCAAGCAGCACTCAAGTTTGGGCGTGGCATCAGGGACCAGGAAGGTTTCTCCCACCCTGAAGGTGTGACTCCATGCCAAGAGCAAGCTTTACAGCCACGGGGAAGGAGGAGTTCTGTGTTGTGCTTGCGATACCCAGCTGTGTGGAGAATTGATATAATGTCTAGGTTCAGATATCTGAAAACCAAGGTTAGGAAGAGGTGACGGCATAAGACCATGGCGTGTCCGAAGTGCTGGGTGTGCGGCCAGCTGTCTCCTTGTCTGTCTGGACGTCTGCTTCAGGCTGTGTCAGACAGAGCATGAGTGCCCAGAGCAGCCTATCCAGTTCGGGTACCGTCGAGGCCCGAGCAGGTTGATCCTCATCTGGGTTTTCTGGAGAGAGCCCCACAGGGAAACGTTTTTCTTCCCTTGGGCAGACCCTGGGCTGGGTTGTGGTTCTGGAGTTCCTAGTCCGGAGGGCTTGTTTGCCAGGAGTGTGAGGAAGGAAGTCTGAAAACACAAGCTAGCGTGAGGTTTGGGACCGATGGCACGGCAGGCCCACTCTGAGAGGCTGAATCGAGATCTCCTGCACTGAGGTCATTTCAACTATGAGACGTGCCTCAGGCTAGAGTTTTTGTCCAGCATGGCCTCTTCCT
This sequence comes from Mustela nivalis, assembly GCF_964662115.1. Taxonomy (NCBI): domain Eukaryota; kingdom Metazoa; phylum Chordata; class Mammalia; order Carnivora; family Mustelidae; genus Mustela; species Mustela nivalis. The sequence goes on from NW_028135945.1 coordinate 184,514, forward strand.
GAATGGTGTGGGGGCCTCATGAGGCCAGGAAGGTTTGCCTACGATGGGATTTGTGAACTACTCCAAACCTCAAGGTTTCCTTCTGCACGAAAGTCGAGCGCTATTGGATGGTTCCAGGAGGCCCCATACGGAAAGCCTCGAGAGCAGGTGTCTAAGCGTGGATGCCTGGGAACGCCACCTCATATTCCCACTCTTTAGTCAGGACAAGGCAGGCTCAATCTGCGGGCTCCTGGGTGAGCTACCCAGAGGGGAGAGTTGAAATGGACTCTCCTGAAGATGAGTCCTACTGTGGCTTGGTGGCCTGGGAGACCTTGGAATGTGGAGGTGGCTCAGGGACTCTGCAGGATTCTCCAACCTGAGGTGTTTGACACGGCTCCAACAAGGAAGCTTCCCATGTGGAGACGAGAGAAGTTCTGTTCAGTGCCTCAGGAAAGCCCCATATCCTGTTCTTCGAACAAAAGCCTCTGAGGAGTGACACCTGGAAAACAAAGCAAGAGTTGAGATTAGGGCCTGAGTGCCTGTCCGGCTCAACCTTCTATCTCTGTTGACATCTGTGTGCATGCCTTCATGTAGCTAGCAGCTCAGCTTGTGTCTGAAGGCCCCTGTGTGTGCAGGGAGGCTCCCGGTAATGGTATGTCCTCGGGGGCCTTGAGGTTTCTCATATTCTGGAGGTGTGTGGCCAAAGGAATGGACAGAGTTTCCCAGGAGAGAGCAGGCATGGTCCTGTGGTATGGCTCCAGAGGACCCAGCCTAGAGGCTGTGTTTGCCAGGGCTGTGGGGACAGATGTCTGAAAAAGCAAACTTGGCTCAGGTAGGGGCCAAGGTAATGGCAGGCCTGATCTCCAGTCCGAGAGGGGAGATCCTCTGGATATCAAAGGAGGGCAAGTGGGAGGCAGTCGCTCAGGCTTTTGTCTCTGGGTGTTGCGTTCACAGTGGCCGTTCAGGGTAGGGGTTGCTTCAGGGGCCGAGGAAGAGCCTTCCTCTCGGGGGATTGTCCAAGCTCCCAAGTGTTTGGGTTCATTCTGTGGGAAGGGAAGAGTACTGTTTTCTGCCACAGGGGACCCCCCAGGAGAGGGACTCTAGAGCACAGCAGTGGGTTCCCTCAACTGGAATACACACCATCTAGTTAGTCCTGCGTGCCTATGGGCATGGCAAGCCACATATGCGGGCTCTTGGTCCAATCACTGAGAGGCGTTACTTGAATAAGGTACTCACGCTGAGGGTCACAATGTGTGTTTGTGCCCAAGGCGGCCCTCACACATGGGCGTGGCCTCATGGGCCATGCCGTTTTCTCCTACACTGAAGGTTTGACTCACTGCCAGCAGCAAGGTTTCTTGCCATGGGGAAGGAGGGGTTCTGACTTGTGCATCAGGTTCCCCCCTGTGCAGGGATTGGAGATAAGGTCTAGGTTCTGATGACTGAAAACCCAGGTTGGGAATGGATGGTGGCCTAAGGCAGTGGCGGGTCCAATGTGCTGGGTGTGCAGCCAGCTGTGTCGGTGTCTGTTGGAAGGTCTGGGCTCAGGCTATTTGCGACAGAGCATCATTGGTTAAGGTAGCCTATGCAATTGGGGTGTTGCCGAGGGCCAAGCAGTTTGATCCTCATTTGGGGTTTCTGGGCAGCACCATAGACAAAGTTTTTCTCCTGGGAGGCAGGCGGAGTGCTTCATTGTGGCCCCAGAATTCCCAGTAGGGAGGGTTTGTGGGCCAGGAGTGTGAGGACGGAAGTCTAGGAACACAAGCTAAAGTGAGGATTGGAGCCAAGGGCAGAGCAGGCCCACTAGGCAGAGGCTGAATCAAAATCTCCTGCATCTGAAGTCAGGCTGAGGATCAGACGTTGGCTGAGGCTGGAGTATGTGTCCATGATGGCACCTTCATGAAGCGGGGGCCTCATGAGGCCAAGGAAGTTTTTCCACGCTGAGTTTGGAGGTTGCCCAAAAACCACCAGGTTTCCTTCTGTGGGACATTCGAGTCCTGTTGCATGGCTCCAGGACATACCATACGGAAGGACTGGAGAGCACGGTTCGAAGGATGGATCCCTGTACAGCATGCCTCGCATTCCCATTGGCCATTAGCCACAAGATATGTTTGATCTGCTGCCTCTGGGGCACGCTAACCAGGGGGCTGAGTTGAAATGGCCTCTCCTGAGGATGCGTCATAATGTGCGTTTGGGTCCATGGAAACCTTGGAATGTGCTGGTTGTTCAGTGGCCCTGCGGAACTCTCCTACCTGAAGGGTTTGATACATCCCCAGTCAGTAAGCTCCCCATGTGGAGACGAGAGAGGTTTGGTTTGGTGCCTCAGAAAAGCCCCGTGTGCTGGTCAACGAAAACAGACCTCTGAGGACGGACACATGGAAACCAAAGCTAAGGTTCAGATTAGGGCCTGGGGGCCTGTCCATTTCAACCTTCTGTCTCTGGGGACACTGTCTGAGAGTCTAAGTGGAGATAGTTGCTCCGCTGGTGTCAGAGAGCCCCTCTTAGTCCATGGTGGCCTACACTATTGATGGCCTCAGGGGCCTTAGAGCTTTTCCCTAACCTGTAGGGTTGTGGTCAATGGATTGGGCACAATTTCCTTGGAAAGTGCAGGAACAATCTTTCGCTGTGGCTCCAGAGGCCCTAGCCTGACGGTTGTGTGGGTCCAGGCTGAGGGCACAGAAGTCTGAAAACACAAACTCAGCTTATGAGTGGCGCCTAGGGTATGGCAGGCCGGATGTACAGCCCGAGAGGGAGCTCCTGGGCCTCTGAAACAAGGGCGAGTGGGAGGCGTTCCTTCAGGCTTTTGTCTCTGGATGTTGTGTCCGAGATAGCCGTGGATTGGAGGGGTGGCCTCAGGGACTGTGGACGAGTATCCCTCTCTGGGGATTTGTCCCAGCTCCCAAGAGTTTGGGGTCATTTTGTGGGAAGGGTGGAGTCCTGTTGTCTGGCTCATGTGTCTCTCCAAGAAAGGGATTCCAGAGCAGAGCCCCAGGTACGGGCGGGGCGACTGGAAAACTCAAACACTGGTGAGGATTGGGTGCATAGGGGCTTGGCAAGCCCCATATGCGGGCTCTTGGCCCAGGCCCTGACAGGCCTTCCTTTGACATGGGGCTCATGCTGAGGGTCAGAGTGTGAATTTGTGCCCAAGCAGCACTCAAGTTTGGGCGTGGCATCAGGGACCAGGAAGGTTTCTCCCACCCTGAAGGTGTGACTCCATGCCAAGAGCAAGCTTTACAGCCACGGGGAAGGAGGAGTTCTGTGTTGTGCTTGCGATACCCAGCTGTGTGGAGAATTGATATAATGTCTAGGTTCAGATATCTGAAAACCAAGGTTAGGAAGAGGTGACGGCATAAGACCATGGCGTGTCCGAAGTGCTGGGTGTGCGGCCAGCTGTCTCCTTGTCTGTCTGGACGTCTGCTTCAGGCTGTGTCAGACAGAGCATGAGTGCCCAGAGCAGCCTATCCAGTTCGGGTACCGTCGAGGCCCGAGCAGGTTGATCCTCATCTGGGTTTTCTGGAGAGAGCCCCACAGGGAAACGTTTTTCTTCCCTTGGGCAGACCCTGGGCTGGGTTGTGGTTCTGGAGTTCCTAGTCCGGAGGGCTTGTTTGCCAGGAGTGTGAGGAAGGAAGTCTGAAAACACAAGCTAGCGTGAGGTTTGGGACCGATGGCACGGCAGGCCCACTCTGAGAGGCTGAATCGAGATCTCCTGCACTGAGGTCATTTCAACTATGAGACGTGCCTCAGGCTAGAGTTTTTGTCCAGCATGGCCTCTTCCTGAATGGTGTGGGGGCCTCATGAGGCCAGGAAGGTTTGCCTACGATGGGATTTGTGAACTACTCCAAACCTCAAGGTTTCCTTCTGCACGAAAGTCGAGCGCTATTGGATGGTTCCAGGAGGCCCCATACGGAAAGCCTCGAGAGCAGGTGTCTAAGCGTGGATGCCTGGGAACGCCACCTCATATTCCCACTCTTTAGTCAGGACAAGGCAGGCTCAATCTGCGGGCTCCTGGGTGAGCTACCCAGAGGGGAGAGTTGAAATGGACTCTCCTGAAGATGAGTCCTACTGTGGCTTGGTGGCCTGGGAGACCTTGGAATGTGGAGGTGGCTCAGGGACTCTGCAGGATTCTCCAACCTGAGGTGTTTGACACGGCTCCAACAAGGAAGCTTCCCATGTGGAGACGAGAGAAGTTCTGTTCAGTGCCTCAGGAAAGCCCCATATCCTGTTCTTCGAACAAAAGCCTCTGAGGAGTGACACCTGGAAAACAAAGCAAGAGTTGAGATTAGGGCCTGAGTGCCTGTCCGGCTCAACCTTCTATCTCTGTTGACATCTGTGTGCATGCCTTCATGTAGCTAGCAGCTCAGCTTGTGTCTGAAGGCCCCTGTGTGTGCAGGGAGGCTCCCGGTAATGGTATGTCCTCGGGGGCCTTGAGGTTTCTCATATTCTGGAGGTGTGTGGCCAAAGGAATGGACAGAGTTTCCCAGGAGAGAGCAGGCATGGTCCTGTGGTATGGCTCCAGAGGACCCAGCCTAGAGGCTGTGTTTGCCAGGGCTGTGGGGACAGATGTCTGAAAAAGCAAACTTGGCTCAGGTAGGGGCCAAGGTAATGGCAGGCCTGATCTCCAGTCCGAGAGGGGAGATCCTCTGGATATCAAAGGAGGGCAAGTGGGAGGCAGTCGCTCAGGCTTTTGTCTCTGGGTGTTGCGTTCACAGTGGCCGTTCAGGGTAGGGGTTGCTTCAGGGGCCGAGGAAGAGCCTTCCTCTCGGGGGATTGTCCAAGCTCCCAAGTGTTTGGGTTCATTCTGTGGGAAGGGAAGAGTACTGTTTTCTGCCACAGGGGACCCCCCAGGAGAGGGACTCTAGAGCACAGCAGTGGGTTCCCTCAACTGGAATACACACCATCTAGTTAGTCCTGCGTGCCTATGGGCATGGCAAGCCACATATGCGGGCTCTTGGTCCAATCACTGAGAGGCGTTACTTGAATAAGGTACTCACGCTGAGGGTCACAATGTGTGTTTGTGCCCAAGGCGGCCCTCACACATGGGCGTGGCCTCATGGGCCATGCCGTTTTCTCCTACACTGAAGGTTTGACTCACTGCCAGCAGCAAGGTTTCTTGCCATGGGGAAGGAGGGGTTCTGACTTGTGCATCAGGTTCCCCCCTGTGCAGGGATTGGAGATAAGGTCTAGGTTCTGATGACTGAAAACCCAGGTTGGGAATGGATGGTGGCCTAAGGCAGTGGCGGGTCCAATGTGCTGGGTGTGCAGCCAGCTGTGTCGGTGTCTGTTGGAAGGTCTGGGCTCAGGCTATTTGCGACAGAGCATCAGTGGTTAAGGTAGCCTATGCAATTGGGGTGTTGCCGAGGGCCAAGCAGTTTGATCCTCATTTGGGGTTTCTGGGCAGCACCATAGACAAAGTTTTTCTCCTGGGAGGCAGGCGGAGTGCTTCATTGTGGCCCCAGAATTCCCAGTAGGGAGGGTTTGTGGGCCAGGAGTGTGAGGACGGAAGTCTAGGAACACAAGCTAAAGTGAGGATTGGAGCCAAGGGCAGAGCAGGCCCACTAGGCAGAGGCTGAATCAAAATCTCCTGCATCTGAAGTCAGGCTGAGGATCAGACGTTGGCTGAGGCTGGAGTATGTGTCCATGATGGCACCTTCATGAAGCGGGGGCCTCATGAGGCCAAGGAAGTTTTTCCACGCTGAGTTTGGAGGTTGCCCAAAAACCACCAGGTTTCCTTCTGTGGGACATTCGAGTCCTGTTGCATGGCTCCAGGACATACCATACGGAAGGACTGGAGAGCACGGTTCGAAGGATGGATCCCTGTACAGCATGCCTCGCATTCCCATTGGCCATTAGCCACAAGATATGTTTGATCTGCTGCCTCTGGGGCACGCTAACCAGGGGGCTGAGTTGAAATGGCCTCTCCTGAGGATGCGTCATAATGTGCGTTTGGGTCCATGGAAACCTTGGAATGTGCTGGTTGTTCAGTGGCCCTGCGGAACTCTCCTACCTGAAGGGTTTGATACATCCCCAGTCAGTAAGCTCCCCATGTGGAGACGAGAGAGGTTTGGTTTGGTGCCTCAGAAAAGCCCCGTGTGCTGGTCAACGAAAACAGACCTCTGAGGACGGACACATGGAAACCAAAGCTAAGGTTCAGATTAGGGCCTGGGGGCCTGTCCATTTCAACCTTCTGTCTCTGGGGACACTGTCTGAGAGTCTAAGTGGAGATAGTTGCTCCGCTGGTGTCAGAGAGCCCCTCTTAGTCCATGGTGGCCTACACTATTGATGGCCTCAGGGGCCTTAGAGCTTTTCCCTAACCTGTAGGGTTGTGGTCAATGGATTGGGCACAATTTCCTTGGAGAGGGCAGGCACAATCTTTCGCTGTGGCTCCAGAGGCCCTAGCCTGACGGTTGTGTGGGTCCAGGCTGAGGGCACAGAAGTCTGAAAACACAAACTCAGCTTATGAGTGGCGCCTAGGGTATGGCAGGCCGGATGTACAGCCCGAGAGGGAGCTCCTGGGCCTCTGAAACAAGGGCGAGTGGGAGGCGTTCCTTCAGGCTTTTGTCTCTGGATGTTGTGTCCGAGATAGCCGTGGATTGGAGGGGTGGCCTCAGGGACTGTGGACGAGTATCCCTCTCTGGGGATTTGTCCCAGCTCCCAAGAGTTTGGGGTCATTTTGTGGGAAGGGTGGAGTCCTGTTGTCTGGCTCATGTGTCTCTCCAAGAAAGGGATTCCAGAGCAGAGCCCCAGGTACGGGCGGGGCGACTGGAAAACTCAAACACTGGTGAGGATTGGGTGCATAGGGGCTTGGCAAGCCCCATATGCGGGCTCTTGGCCCAGGCCCTGACAGGCCTTCCTTTGACATGGGGCTCATGCTGAGGGTCAGAGTGTGAATTTGTGCCCAAGCAGCACTCAAGTTTGGGCGTGGCATCAGGGACCAGGAAGGTTTCTCCCACCCTGAAGGTGTGACTCCATGCCAAGAGCAAGCTTTACAGCCACGGGGAAGGAGGAGTTCTGTGTTGTGCTTGCGATACCCAGCTGTGTGGAGAATTGATATAATGTCTAGGTTCAGATATCTGAAAACCAAGGTTAGGAAGAGGTGGCGGCATAAGACCATGGCGTGTCCGAAGTGCTGGGTGTGCGGCCAGCTGTCTCCTTGTCTGTATGGACGTCTGCTTCAGGCTGTGTCAGACAGAGCATGAGTGCCCAGAGCAGCCTATCCAGTTCGGGTACCGTCGAGGCCCGAGCAGGTTGATCCTCATCTGGGTTTTCTGGAGAGAGCCCCACAGGGAAACGTTTTTCTTCCCTTGGGCAGACCCTGGGCTGGGTTGTGGTTCTGGAGTTCCTAGTCCGGAGGGCTTGTTTGCCAGGAGTGTGAGGAAGGAAGTCTGAAAACACAAGCTAGCGTGAGGTTTGGGACCGATGGCACGGCAGGCCCACTCTGAGAGGCTGAATCGAGATCTCCTGCACTGAGGTCATTTCAACTCTGAGACGTGCCTCAGGCTAGAGTTTTTGTCCAGCATGGCCTCTTCCTGAATGGTGTGGGGGCCTCATGAGGCCAGGAAGGTTTGCCTACGATGGGATTTGTGAACTACTCCAAACCTCAAGGTTTCCTTCTGCACGAAAGTCGAGCGCTATTGGATGGTTCCAGGAGGCCCCATACGGAAAGCCTCGAGAGCAGGTGTCTAAGCGTGGATGCCTGGGAACGCCACCTCATATTCCCACTCTTTAGTCAGGACAAGGCAGGCTCAATCTGCGGGCTCCTGGGTGAGCTACCCAGAGGGGAGAGTTGAAATGGACTCTCCTGAAGATGAGTCCTACTGTGGCTTGGTGGCCTGGGAGACCTTGGAATGTGGAGGTGGCTCAGGGACTCTGCAGGATTCTCCAACCTGAGGTGTTTGACACGGCTCCAACAAGGAAGCTTCCCATGTGGAGACGAGAGAAGTTCTGTTCAGTGCCTCAGGAAAGCCCCATATCCTGTTCTTCGAACAAAAGCCTCTGAGGAGTGACACCTGGAAAACAAAGCAAGAGTTGAGATTAGGGCCTGAGTGCCTGTCCGGCTCAACCTTCTATCTCTGTTGACATCTGTGTGCATGCCTTCATGTAGCTAGCAGCTCAGCTTGTGTCTGAAGGCCCCTGTGTGTGCAGGGAGGCTCCCGGTAATGGTATGTCCTCGGGGGCCTTGAGGTTTCTCATATTCTGGAGGTGTGTGGCCAAAGGAATGGACAGAGTTTCCCAGGAGAGAGCAGGCATGGTCCTGTGGTATGGCTCCAGAGGACCCAGCCTAGAGGCTGTGTTTGCCAGGGCTGTGGGGACAGATGTCTGAAAAAGCAAACTTGGCTCAGGTAGGGGCCAAGGTAATGGCAGGCCTGATCTCCAGTCCGAGAGGGGAGATCCTCTGGATATCAAAGGAGGGCAAGTGGGAGGCAGTCGCTCAGGCTTTTGTCTCTGGGTGTTGCGTTCACAGTGGCCGTTCAGGGTAGGGGTTGCTTCAGGGGCCGAGGAAGAGCCTTCCTCTCGGGGGATTGTCCAAGCTCCCAAGTGTTTGGGTTCATTCTGTGGGAAGGGAAGAGTACTGTTTTCTGCCACAGGGGACCCCCCAGGAGAGGGACTCTAGAGCACAGCAGTGGGTTCCCTCCACTGGAATACACACCATCTAGTTAGTCCTGCGTGCCTATGGGCATGGCAAGCCACATATGCGGGCTCTTGGTCCAATCACTGAGAGGCGTTACTTGAATAAGGTACTCACGCTGAGGGTCACAATGTGTGTTTGTGCCCAAGGCGGCCCTCACACATGGGCGTGGCCTCATGGGCCATGCCGTTTTCTCCTACACTGAAGGTTTGACTCACTGCCAGCAGCAAGGTTTCTTGCCATGGGGAAGGAGGGGTTCTGACTTGTGCATCAGGTTCCCCCCTGTGCAGGGATTGGAGATAAGGTCTAGGTTCTGATGACTGAAAACCCAGGTTGGGAATGGATGGTGGCCTAAGGCAGTGGCGGGTCCAATGTGCTGGGTGTGCAGCCAGCTGTGTCGGTGTCTGTTGGAAGGTCTGGGCTCAGGCTATTTGCGACAGAGCATCAGTGGTTAAGGTAGCCTATGCAATTGGGGTGTTGCCGAGGGCCAAGCAGTTTGATCCTCATTTGGGGTTTCTGGGCAGCACCATAGACAAAGTTTTTCTCCTGGGAGGCAGGCGGAGTGCTTCATTGTGGCCCCAGAATTCCCAGTAGGGAGGGTTTGTGGGCCAGGAGTGTGAGGACGGAAGTCTAGGAACACAAGCTAAAGTGAGGATTGGAGCCAAGGGCAGAGCAGGCCCACTAGGCAGAGGCTGAATCAAAATCTCCTGCATCTGAAGTCAGGCTGAGGATCAGACGTTGGCTGAGGCTGGAGTATGTGTCCATGTTGGCACCTTCATGAAGCGGGGGCCTCATGAGGCCAAGGAAGTTTTTCCACGCTGAGTTTGGAGGTTGCCCAAAAACCACCAGGTTTCCTTCTGTGGGACATTCGAGTCCTGTTGCATGGCTCCAGGACATACCATACGGAAGGACTGGAGAGCACGGTTCGAAGGATGGATCCCTGTACAGCATGCCTCGCATTCCCATTGGCCATTAGCCACAAGATATGTTTGATCTGCTGCCTCTGGGGCACGCTAACCAGGGGGCTGAGTTGAAATGGCCTCTCCTGAGGATGCGTCATAATGTGCGTTTGGGTCCATGGAAACCTTGGAATGTGCTGGTTGTTCAGTGGCCCTGCGGAACTCTCCTACCTGAAGGGTTTGATACATCCCCAGTCAGTAAGCTCCCCATGTGGAGACGAGAGAGGTTTGGTTTGGTGCCTCAGAAAAGCCCCGTGTGCTGGTCAACGAAAACAGACCTCTGAGGACGGACACATGGAAACCAAAGCTAAGGTTCAGATTAGGGCCTGGGGGCCTGTCCATTTCAACCTTCTGTCTCTGGGGACACTGTCTGAGAGTCTAAGTGGAGATAGTTGCTCCGCTGGTGTCAGAGAGCCCCTCTTAGTCCATGGTGGCCTACACTATTGATGGCCTCAGGGGCCTTAGAGCTTTTCCCTAACCTGTAGGGTTGTGGTCAATGGATTGGGCACAATTTCCTTGGAGAGGGCAGGCACAATCTTTCGCTGTGGCTCCAGAGGCCCTAGCCTGACGGTTGTGTGGGTCCAGGCTGAGGGCACAGAAGTCTGAAAACACAAACTCAGCTTATGAGTGGCGCCTAGGGTATGGCAGGCCGGATGTACAGCCCGAGAGGGAGCTCCTGGGCCTCTGAAACAAGGGCGAGTGGGAGGCGTTCCTTCAGGCTTTTGTCTCTGGATGTTGTGTCCGAGATAGCCGTGGATTGGAGGGGTGGCCTCAGGGACTGTGGACGAGTATCCCTCTCTGGGGATTTGTCCCAGCTCCCAAGAGTTTGGGGTCATTTTGTGGGAAGGGTGGAGTCCTGTTGTCTGGCTCATGTGTCTCTCCAAGAAAGGGATTCCAGAGCAGAGCCCCAGGTACGGGCGGGGCGACTGGAAAACTCAAACACTGGTGAGGATTGGGTGCATAGGGGCTTGGCAAGCCCCATATGCGGGCTCTTGGCCCAGGCCCTGACAGGCCTTCCTTTGACATGGGGCTCATGCTGAGGGTCAGAGTGTGAATTTGTGCCCAAGCAGCACTCAAGTTTGGGCGTGGCATCAGGGACCAGGAAGGTTTCTCCCACCCTGAAGGTGTGACTCCATGCCAAGAGCAAGCTTTACAGCCACGGGGAAGGAGGAGTTCTGTGTTGTGCTTGCGATACCCAGCTGTGTGGAGAATTGATATAATGTCTAGGTTCAGATATCTGAAAACCAAGGTTAGGAAGAGGTGGCGGCATAAGACCATGGCGTGTCCGAAGTGCTGGGTGTGCGGCCAGCTGTCTCCTTGTCTGTCTGGACGTCTGCTTCAGGCTGTGTCAGACAGAGCATGAGTGCCCAGAGCAGCCTATCCAGTTCGGGTACCGTCGAGGCCCGAGCAGGTTGATCCTCATCTGGGTTTTCTGGAGAGAGCCCCACAGGGAAACGTTTTTCTTCCCTTGGGCAGACCCTGGGCTGGGTTGTGGTTCTGGAGTTCCTAGTCCGGAGGGCTTGTTTGCCAGGAGTGTGAGGAAGGAAGTCTGAAAACACAAGCTAGCGTGAGGTTTGGGACCGATGGCACGGCAGGCCCACTCTGAGAGGCTGAATCGAGATCTCCTGCACTGAGGTCATTTCAACTCTGAGACGTGCCTCAGGCTAGAGTTTTTGTCCAGCATGGCCTCTTCCTGAATGGTGTGGGGGCCTCATGAGGCCAGGAAGGTTTGCCTACGATGGGATTTGTGAACTACTCCAAACCTCAAGGTTTCCTTCTGCACGAAAGTCGAGCGCTATTGGATGGTTCCAGGAGGCCCCATACGGAAAGCCTCGAGAGCAGGTGTCTAAGCGTGGATGCCTGGGAACGCCACCTCATATTCCCACTCTTTAGTCAGGACAAGGCAGGCTCAATCTGCGGGCTCCTGGGTGAGCTACCCAGAGGGGAGAGTTGAAATGGACTCTCCTGAAGATGAGTCCTACTGTGGCTTGGTGGCCTGGGAGACCTTGGAATGTGGAGGTGGCTCAGGGACTCTGCAGGATTCTCCAACCTGAGGTGTTTGACACGGCTCCAACAAGGAAGCTTCCCATGTGGAGACGAGAGAAGTTCTGTTCAGTGCCTCAGGAAAGCCCCATATCCTGTTCTTCGAACAAAAGCCTCTGAGGAGTGACACCTGGAAAACAAAGCAAGAGTTGAGATTAGGGCCTGAGTGCCTGTCCGGCTCAACCTTCTATCTCTGTTGACATCTGTGTGCATGCCTTCATGTAGCTAGCAGCTCAGCTTGTGTCTGAAGGCCCCTGTGTGTGCAGGGAGGCTCCCGGTAATGGTATGTCCTCGGGGGCCTTGAGGTTTCTCATATTCTGGAGGTGTGTGGCCAAAGGAATGGACAGAGTTTCCCAGGAGAGAGCAGGCATGGTCCTGTGGTATGGCTCCAGAGGACCCAGCCTAGAGGCTGTGTTTGCCAGGGCTGTGGGGACAGATGTCTGAAAAAGCAAACTTGGCTCAGGTAGGGGCCAAGGTAATGGCAGGCCTGATCTCCAGTCCGAGAGGGGAGATCCTCTGGATATCAAAGGAGGGCAAGTGGGAGGCAGTCGCTCAGGCTTTTGTCTCTGGGTGTTGCGTTCACAGTGGCCGTTCAGGGTAGGGGTTGCTTCAGGGGCCGAGGAAGAGCCTTCCTCTCGGGGGATTGTCCAAGCTCCCAAGTGTTTGGGTTCATTCTGTGGGAAGGGAAGAGTACTGTTTTCTGCCACAGGGGACCCCCCAGGAGAGGGACTCTAGAGCACAGCAGTGGGTTCCCTCCACTGGAATACACACCATCTAGTTAGTCCTGCGTGCCTATGGGCATGGCAAGCCACATATGCGGGCTCTTGGTCCAATCACTGAGAGGCGTTACTTGAATAAGGTACTCACGCTGAGGGTCACAATGTGTGTTTGTGCCCAAGGCGGCCCTCACACATGGGCGTGGCCTCATGGGCCATGCCGTTTTCTCCTACACTGAAGGTTTGACTCACTGCCAGCAGCAAGGTTTCTTGCCATGGGGAAGGAGGGGTTCTGACTTGTGCATCAGGTTCCCCCCTGTGCAGGGATTGGAGATAAGGTCTAGGTTCTGATGACTGAAAACCCAGGTTGGGAATGGATGGTGGCCTAAGGCAGTGGCGGGTCCAATGTGCTGGGTGTGCAGCCAGCTGTGTCGGTGTCTGTTGGAAGGTCTGGGCTCAGGCTATTTGCGACAGAGCATCAGTGGTTAAGGTAGCCTATGCAATTGGGGTGTTGCCGAGGGCCAAGCAGTTTGATCCTCATTTGGGGTTTCTGGGCAGCACCATAGACAAAGTTTTTCTCCTGGGAGGCAGGCGGAGTGCTTCATTGTGGCCCCAGAATTCCCAGTAGGGAGGGTTTGTGGGCCAGGAGTGTGAGGACGGAAGTCTAGGAACACAAGCTAAAGTGAGGATTGGAGCCAAGGGCAGAGCAGGCCCACTAGGCAGAGGCTGAATCAAAATCTCCTGCATCTGAAGTCAGGCTGAGGATCAGACGTTGGCTGAGGCTGGAGTATGTGTCCATGATGGCACCTTCATGAAGCGGGGGCCTCATGAGGCCAAGGAAGTTTTTCCACGCTGAGTTTGGAGGTTGCCCAAAAACCACCAGGTTTCCTTCTGTGGGACATTCGAGTCCTGTTGCATGGCTCCAGGACATACCATACGGAAGGACTGGAGAGCACGGTTCGAAGGATGGATCCCTGTACAGCATGCCTCGCATTCCCATTGGCCATTAGCCACAAGATATGTTTGATCTGCTGCCTCTGGGGCACGCTAACCAGGGGGCTGAGTTGAAATGGCCTCTCCTGAGGATGCGTCATAATGTGCGTTTGGGTCCATGGAAACCTTGGAATGTGCTGGTTGTTCAGTGGCCCTGCGGAACTCTCCTACCTGAAGGGTTTGATACATCCCCAGTCAGTAAGCTCCCCATGTGGAGACGAGAGAGGTTTGGTTTGGTGCCTCAGAAAAGCCCCGTGTGCTGGTCAACGAAAACAGACCTCTGAGGACGGACACATGGAAACCAAAGCTAAGGTTCAGATTAGGGCCTGGGGGCCTGTCCATTTCAACCTTCTGTCTCTGGGGACACTGTCTGAGAGTCTAAGTGGAGATAGTTGCTCCGCTGGTGTCAGAGAGCCCCTCTTAGTCCATGGTGGCCTACACTATTGATGGCCTCAGGGGCCTTAGAGCTTTTCCCTAACCTGTAGGGTTGTGGTCAATGGATTGGGCACAATTTCCTTGGAGAGGGCAGGCACAATCTTTCGCTGTGGCTCCAGAGGCCCTAGCCTGACGGTTGTGTGGGTCCAGGCTGAGGGCACAGAAGTCTGAAAACACAAACTCAGCTTATGAGTGGCGCCTAGGGTATGGCAGGCCGGATGTACAGCCCGAGAGGGAGCTCCTGGGCCTCTGAAACAAGGGCGAGTGGGAGGCGTTCCTTCAGGCTTTTGTCTCTGGATGTTGTGTCCGAGATAGCCGTGGATTGGAGGGGTGGCCTCAGGGACTGTGGACGAGTATCCCTCTCTGGGGATTTGTCCCAGCTCCCAAGAGTTTGGGGTCATTTTGTGGGAAGGGTGGAGTCCTGTTGTCTGGCTCATGTGTCTCTCCAAGAAAGGGATTCCAGAGCAGAGCCCCAGGTACGGGCGGGGCGACTGGAAAACTCAAACACTGGTGAGGATTGGGTGCATAGGGGCTTGGCAAGCCCCATATGCGGGCTCTTGGCCCAGGCCCTGACAGGCCTTCCTTTGACATGGGGCTCATGCTGAGGGTCAGAGTGTGAATTTGTGCCCAAGCAGCACTCAAGTTTGGGCGTGGCATCAGGGACCAGGAAGGTTTCTCCCACCCTGAAGGTGTGACTCCATGCCAAGAGCAAGCTTTACAGCCACGGGGAAGGAGGAGTTCTGTGTTGTGCTTGCGATACCCAGCTGTGTGGAGAATTGATATAATGTCTAGGTTCAGATATCTGAAAACCAAGGTTAGGAAGAGGTGACGGCATAAGACCATGGCGTGTCCGAAGTGCTGGGTGTGCGGCCAGCTGTCTCCTTGTCTGTCTGGACGTCTGCTTCAGGCTGTGTCAGACAGAGCATGAGTGCCCAGAGCAGCCTATCCAGTTCGGGTACCGTCGAGGCCCGAGCAGGTTGATCCTCATCTGGGTTTTCTGGAGAGAGCCCCACAGGGAAACGTTTTTCTTCCCTTGGGCAGACCCTGGGCTGGGTTGTGGTTCTGGAGTTCCTAGTCCGGAGGGCTTGTTTGCCAGGAGTGTGAGGAAGGAAGTCTGAAAACACAAGCTAGCGTGAGGTTTGGGACCGATGGCACGGCAGGCCCACTCTGAGAGGCTGAATCGAGATCTCCTGCACTGAGGTCATTTCAACTCTGAGACGTGCCTCAGGCTAGAGTTTTTGTCCAGCATGGCCTCTTCCTGAATGGTGTGGGGGCCTCATGAGGCCAGGAAGGTTTGCCTACGATGGGATTTGTGAACTACTCCAAACCTCAAGGTTTCCTTCTGCACGAAAGTCGAGCGCTATTGGATGGTTCCAGGAGGCCCCATACGGAAAGCCTCGAGAGCAGGTGTCTAAGCGTGGATGCCTGGGAACGCCACCTCATATTCCCACTCTTTAGTCAGGACAAGGCAGGCTCAATCTGCGGGCTCCTGGGTGAGCTACCCAGAGGGGAGAGTTGAAATGGACTCTCCTGAAGATGAGTCCTACTGTGGCTTGGTGGCCTGGGAGACCTTGGAATGTGGAGGTGGCTCAGGGACTCTGCAGGATTCTCCAACCTGAGGTGTTTGACACGGCTCCAACAAGGAAGCTTCCCATGTGGAGACGAGAGAAGTTCTGTTCAGTGCCTCAGGAAAGCCCCATATCCTGTTCTTCGAACAAAAGCCTCTGAGGAGTGACACCTGGAAAACAAAGCAAGAGTTGAGATTAGGGCCTGAGTGCCTGTCCGGCTCAACCTTCTATCTCTGTTGACATCTGTGTGCATGCCTTCATGTAGCTAGCAGCTCAGCTTGTGTCTGAAGGCCCCTGTGTGTGCAGGGAGGCTCCCGGTAATGGTATGTCCTCGGGGGCCTTGAGGTTTCTCATATTCTGGAGGTGTGTGGCCAAAGGAATGGACAGAGTTTCCCAGGAGAGAGCAGGCATGGTCCTGTGGTATGGCTCCAGAGGACCCAGCCTAGAGGCTGTGTTTGCCAGGGCTGTGGGGACAGATGTCTGAAAAAGCAAACTTGGCTCAGGTAGGGGCCAAGGTAATGGCAGGCCTGATCTCCAGTCCGAGAGGGGAGATCCTCTGGATATCAAAGGAGGGCAAGTGGGAGGCAGTCGCTCAGGCTTTTGTCTCTGGGTGTTGCGTTCACAGTGGCCGTTCAGGGTAGGGGTTGCTTCAGGGGCCGAGGAAGAGCCTTCCTCTCGGGGGATTGTCCAAGCTCCCAAGTGTTTGGGTTCATTCTGTGGGAAGGGAAGAGTACTGTTTTCTGCCACAGGGGACCCCCCAGGAGAGGGACTCTAGAGCACAGCAGTGGGTTCCCTCCACTGGAATACACACCATCTAGTTAGTCCTGCGTGCCTATGGGCATGGCAAGCCACATATGCGGGCTCTTGGTCCAATCACTGAGAGGCGTTACTTGAATAAGGTACTCACGCTGAGGGTCACAATGTGTGTTTGTGCCCAAGGCGGCCCTCACACATGGGCGTGGCCTCATGGGCCATGCCGTTTTCTCCTACACTGAAGGTTTGACTCACTGCCAGCAGCAAGGTTTCTTGCCATGGGGAAGGAGGGGTTCTGACTTGTGCATCAGGTTCCCCCCTGTGCAGGGATTGGAGATAAGGTCTAGGTTCTGATGACTGAAAACCCAGGTTGGGAATGGATGGTGGCCTAAGGCAGTGGCGGGTCCAATGTGCTGGGTGTGCAGCCAGCTGTGTCGGTGTCTGTTGGAAGGTCTGGGCTCAGGCTATTTGCGACAGAGCATCAGTGGTTAAGGTAGCCTATGCAATTGGGGTGTTGCCGAGGGCCAAGCAGTTTGATCCTCATTTGGGGTTTCTGGGCAGCACCATAGACAAAGTTTTTCTCCTGGGAGGCAGGCGGAGTGCTTCATTGTGGCCCCAGAATTCCCAGTAGGGAGGGTTTGTGGGCCAGGAGTGTGAGGACGGAAGTCTAGGAACACAAGCTAAAGTGAGGATTGGAGCCAAGGGCAGAGCAGGCCCACTAGGCAGAGGCTGAATCAAAATCTCCTGCATCTGAAGTCAGGCTGAGGATCAGACGTTGGCTGAGGCTGGAGTATGTGTCCATGTTGGCACCTTCATGAAGCGGGGGCCTCATGAGGCCAAGGAAGTTTTCCCACGCTGAGTTTGGAGGTTGCCCCAAACCACCAGGTTTCCTTCTGTGGGACATTCGAGTCCTGTTGCATGGCTCCAGGACATACCATACGGAAGGACTGGAGAGCACGGTTCGAAGGATGGATCCCTGTACAGCATGCCTCGCATTCCCATTGGCCATTAGCCACAAGATATGTTTGATCTGCTGCCTCTGGGGCACGCTAACCAGGGGGCTGAGTTGAAATGGCCTCTCCTGAGGATGCGTCATAATGTGCGTTTTGGTCCATGGAAACCTTGGAATGTGCTGGTTGTTCAGTGGCCCTGCGGAACTCTCCTACCTGAAGGGTTTGATACATCCCCAGTCAGTAAGCTCCCCATGTGGAGACGAGAGAGGTTTGGTTTGGTGCCTCAGAAAAGCCCCGTGTGCTGGTCAACGAAAACAGACCTCTGAGGACGGACACATGGAAACCAAAGCTAAGGTTCAGATTAGGGCCTGGGGGCCTGTCCATTTCAACCTTCTGTCTCTGGGGACACTGTCTGAGAGTCTAAGTGGAGATAGTTGCTCCGCTGGTGTCAGAGAGCCCCTCTTAGTCCATGGTGGCCTACACTATTGATGGCCTCAGGGGCCTTAGAGCTTTTCCCTAACCTGTAGGGTTGTGGTCAATGGATTGGGCACAATTTCCTTGGAGAGGGCAGGCACAATCTTTCGCTGTGGCTCCAGAGGCCCTAGCCTGACGGTTGTGTGGGTCCAGGCTGAGGGCACAGAAGTCTGAAAACACAAACTCAGCTTATGAGTGGCGCCTAGGGTATGGCAGGCCGGATGTACAGCCCGAGAGGGAGCTCCTGGGCCTCTGAAACAAGGGCGAGTGGGAGGCGTTCCTTCAGGCTTTTGTCTCTGGATGTTGTGTCCGAGATAGCCGTGGATTGGAGGGGTGGCCTCAGGGACTGTGGACGAGTATCCCTCTCTGGGGATTTGTCCCAGCTCCCAAGAGTTTGGGGTCATTTTGTGGGAAGGGTGGAGTCCTGTTGTCTGGCTCATGTGTCTCTCCAAGAAAGGGATTCCAGAGCAGAGCCCCAGGTACGGGCGGGGCGACTGGAAAACTCAAACACTGGTGAGGATTGGGTGCATAGGGGCTTGGCAAGCCCCATATGCGGGCTCTTGGCCCAGGCCCTGACAGGCCTTCCTTTGACATGGGGCTCATGCTGAGGGTCAGAGTGTGAATTTGTGCCCAAGCAGCACTCAAGTTTGGGCGTGGCATCAGGGACCAGGAAGGTTTCTCCCACCCTGAAGGTGTGACTCCATGCCAACAGCAAGCTTTACAGCCACGGGGAAGGAGGAGTTCTGTGTTGTGCTTGCGATACCCAGCTGTGTGGAGAATTGATATAATGTCTAGGTTCAGATATCTGAAAACCAAGGTTAGGAAGAGGTGACGGCATAAGACCATGGCGTGTCCGAAGTGCTGGGTGTGCGGCCAGCTGTCTCCTTGTCTGTCTGGACGTCTGCTTCAGGCTGTGTCAGACAGAGCATGAGTGCCCAGAGCAGCCTATCCAGTTCGGGTACCGTCGAGGCCCGAGCAGGTTGATCCTCATCTGGGTTTTCTGGAGAGAGCCCCACAGGGAAACGTTTTTCTTCCCTTGGGCAGACCCTGGGCTGGGTTGTGGTTCTGGAGTTCCTAGTCCGCAGGGCTTGTTTGCCAGGAGTGTGAGGAAGGAAGTCTGAAAACACAAGCTAGCGTGAGGTTTGGGACCGATGGCACGGCAGGCCCACTCTGAGAGGCTGAATCGAGATCTCCTGCACTGAGGTCATTTCAACTATGAGACGTGCCTCAGGCTAGAGTTTTTGTCCAGCATGGCCTCTTCCTGAATGGTGTGGGGGCCTCATGAGGCCAGGAAGGTTTGCCTACGATGGGATTTGTGAACTACTCCAAACCTCAAGGTTTCCTTCTGCACGAAAGTCGAGTGCTATTGGATGGTTCCAGGAGGCCCCATACGGAAAGCCTCGAGAGCAGGTGTCTAAGCGTGGATGCCTGGGAACGCCACCTCATATTCCCACTCTTTAGTCAGGACAAGGCAGGCTCAATCTGCGGGCTCCTGGGTGAGCTACCCAGAGGGGAGAGTTGAAATGGACTCTCCTGAAGATGAGTCCTACTGTGGCTTGGTGGCCTGGGAGACCTTGGAATGTGGAGGTGGCTCAGGGACTCTGCAGGATTCTCCAACCTGAGGTGTTTGACACGGCTCCAACAAGGAAGCTTCCCATGTGGAGACGAGAGAAGTTCTGTTCAGTGCCTCAGGAAAGCCCCATATCCTGTTCTTCGAACAAAAGCCTCTGAGGAGTGACACCTGGAAAACAAAGCAAGAGTTGAGATTAGGGCCTGAGTGCCTGTCCGGCTCAACCTTCTATCTCTGTTGACATCTGTGTGCATGCCTTCATGTAGCTAGCAGCTCAGCTTGTGTCTGAAGGCCCCTGTGTGTGCAGGGAGGCTCCCGGTAATGGTATGTCCTCGGGGGCCTTGAGGTTTCTCATATTCTGGAGGTGTGTGGCCAAAGGAATGGACAGAGTTTCCCAGGAGAGAGCAGGCATGGTCCTGTGGTATGGCTCCAGAGGACCCAGCCTAGAGGCTGTGTTTGCCAGGGCTGTGGGGACAGATGTCTGAAAAAGCAAACTTGGCTCAGGTAGGGGCCAAGGTAATGGCAGGCCTGATCTCCAGTCCGAGAGGGGAGATCCTCTGGATATCAAAGGAGGGCAAGTGGGAGGCAGTCGCTCAGGCTTTTGTCTCTGGGTGTTGCGTTCACAGTGGCCGTTCAGGGTAGGGGTTGCTTCAGGGGCCGAGGAAGAGCCTTCCTCTCGGGGGATTGTCCAAGCTCCCAAGTGTTTGGGTTCATTCTGTGGGAAGGGAAGAGTACTGTTTTCTGCCACAGGGGACCCCCCAGGAGAGGGACTCTAGAGCACAGCAGTGGGTTCCCTCCACTGGAATACACACCATCTAGTTAGTCCTGCGTGCCTATGGGCATGGCAAGCCACATATGCGGGCTCTTGGTCCAATCACTGAGAGGCGTTACTTGAATAAGGTACTCACGCTGAGGGTCACAATGTGTGTTTGTGCCCAAGGCGGCCCTCACACATGGGCGTGGCCTCATGGGCCATGCCGTTTTCTCCTACACTGAAGGTTTGACTCACTGCCAGCAGCAAGGTTTCTTGCCATGGGGAAGGAGGGGTTCTGACTTGTGCATCAGGTTCCCCCCTGTGCAGGGATTGGAGATAAGGTCTAGGTTCTGATGACTGAAAACCCAGGTTGGGAATGGATGGTGGCCTAAGGCAGTGGCGGGTCCAATGTGCTGGGTGTGCAGCCAGCTGTGTCGGTGTCTGTTGGAAGGTCTGGGCTCAGGCTATTTGCGACAGAGCATCAGTGGTTAAGGTAGCCTATGCAATTGGGGTGTTGCCGAGGGCCAAGCAGTTTGATCCTCATTTGGGGTTTCTGGGCAGCACCATAGACAAAGTTTTTCTCCTGGGAGGCAGGCGGAGTGCTTCATTGTGGCCCCAGAATTCCCAGTAGGGAGGGTTTGTGGGCCAGGAGTGTGAGGACGGAAGTCTAGGAACACAAGCTAAAGTGAGGATTGGAGCCAAGGGCAGAGCAGGCCCACTAGGCAGAGGCTGAATCAAAATCTCCTGCATCTGAAGTCAGGCTGAGGATCAGACGTTGGCTGAGGCTGGAGTATGTGTCCATGTTGGCACCTTCATGAAGCGGGGGCCTCATGAGGCCAAGGAAGTTTTCCCACGCTGAGTTTGGAGGTTGCCCCAAACCACCAGGTTTCCTTCTGTGGGACATTCGAGTCCTGTTGCATGGCTCCAGGACATACCATACGGAAGGACTGGAGAGCACGGTTCGAAGGATGGATCCCTGTACAGCATGCCTCGCATTCCCATTGGCCATTAGCCACAAGATATGTTTGATCTGCTGCCTCTGGGGCACGCTAACCAGGGGGCTGAGTTGAAATGGCCTCTCCTGAGGATGCGTCATAATGTGCGTTTGGGTCCATGGAAACCTTGGAATGTGCTGGTTGTTCAGTGGCCCTGCGGAACTCTCCTACCTGAAGGGTTTGATACATCCCCAGTCAGTAAGCTCCCCATGTGGAGACGAGAGAGGTTTGGTTTGGTGCCTCAGAAAAGCCCCGTGTGCTGGTCAACGAAAACAGACCTCTGAGGACGGACACATGGAAACCAAAGCTAAGGTTCAGATTAGGGCCTGGGGGCCTGTCCATTTCAACCTTCTGTCTCTGGGGACACTGTCTGAGAGTCTAAGTGGAGATAGTTGCTCCGCTGGTGTCAGAGAGCCCCTCTTAGTCCATGGTGGCCTACACTATTGATGGCCTCAGGGGCCTTAGAGCTTTTCCCTAACCTGTAGGGTTGTGGTCAATGGATTGGGCACAATTTCCTTGGAGAGGGCAGGCACAATCTTTCGCTGTGGCTCCAGAGGCCCTAGCCTGACGGTTGTGTGGGTCCAGGCTGAGGACACAGAAGTCTGAAAACACAAACTCAGCTTATGAGTGGCGCCTAGGGTATGGCAGGCCGGATGTACAGCCCGAGAGGGAGCTCCTGGGCCTCTGAAACAAGGGCGAGTGGGAGGCGTTCCTTCAGGCTTTTGTCTCTGGATGTTGTGTCCGAGATAGCCGTGGATTGGAGGGGTGGCCTCAGGGACTGTGGACGAGTATCCCTCTCTGGGGATTTGTCCCAGCTCCCAAGAGTTTGGGGTCATTTTGTGGGAAGGGTGGAGTCCTGTTGTCTGGCTCATGTGTCTCTCCAAGAAAGGGATTCCAGAGCAGAGCCCCAGGTACGGGCGGGGCGACTGGAAAACTCAAACACTGGTGAGGATTGGGTGCATAGGGGCTTGGCAAGCCCCATATGCGGGCTCTTGGCCCAGGCCCTGACAGGCCTTCCTTTGACATGGGGCTCATGCTGAGGGTCAGAGTGTGAATTTGTGCCCAAGCAGCACTCAAGTTTGGGCGTGGCATCAGGGACCAGGAAGGTTTCTCCCACCCTGAAGGTGTGACTCCATGCCAACAGCAAGCTTTACAGCCACGGGGAAGGAGGAGTTCTGTGTTGTGCTTGCGATACCCAGCTGTGTGGAGAATTGATATAATGTCTAGGTTCAGATATCTGAAAACCAAGGTTAGGAAGAGGTGACGGCATAAGACCATGGCGTGTCCGAAGTGCTGGGTGTGCGGCCAGCTGTCTCCTTGTCTGTCTGGACGTCTGCTTCAGGCTGTGTCAGACAGAGCATGAGTGCCCAGAGCAGCCTATCCAGTTCGGGTACCGTCGAGGCCCGAGCAGGTTGATCCTCATCTGGGTTTTCTGGAGAGAGCCCCACAGGGAAACGTTTTTCTTCCCTTGGGCAGACCCTGGGCTGGGTTGTGGTTCTGGAGTTCCTAGTCCGCAGGGCTTGTTTGCCAGGAGTGTGAGGAAGGAAGTCTGAAAACACAAGCTAGCGTGAGGTTTGGGACCGATGGCACGGCAGGCCCACTCTGAGAGGCTGAATCGAGATCTCCTGCACTGAGGTCATTTCAACTATGAGACGTGCCTCAGGCTAGAGTTTTTGTCCAGCATGGCCTCTTCCTGAATGGTGTGGGGGCCTCATGAGGCCAGGAAGGTTTGCCTACGATGGGATTTGTGAACTACTCCAAACCTCAAGGTTTCCTTCTGCACGAAAGTCGAGTGCTATTGGATGGTTCCAGGAGGCCCCATACGGAAAGCCTCGAGAGCAGGTGTCTAAGCGTGGATGCCTGGGAACGCCACCTCATATTCCCACTCTTTAGTCAGGACAAGGCAGGCTCAATCTGCGGGCTCCTGGGTGAGCTACCCAGAGGGGAGAGTTGAAATGGACTCTCCTGAAGATGAGTCCTACTGTGGCTTGGTGGCCTGGGAGACCTTGGAATGTGGAGGTGGCTCAGGGACTCTGCAGGATTCTCCAACCTGAGGTGTTTGACACGGCTCCAACAAGGAAGCTTCCCATGTGGAGACGAGAGAAGTTCTGTTCAGTGCCTCAGGAAAGCCCCATATCCTGTTCTTCGAACAAAAGCCTCTGAGGAGTGACACCTGGAAAACAAAGCAAGAGTTGAGATTAGGGCCTGAGTGCCTGTCCGGCTCAACCTTCTATCTCTGTTGACATCTGTGTGCATGCCTTCATGTAGCTAGCAGCTCAGCTTGTGTCTGAAGGCCCCTGTGTGTGCAGGGAGGCTCCCGGTAATGGTATGTCCTCGGGGGCCTTGAGGTTTCTCATATTCTGGAGGTGTGTGGCCAAAGGAATGGACAGAGTTTCCCAGGAGAGAGCAGGCATGGTCCTGTGGTATGGCTCCAGAGGACCCAGCCTAGAGGCTGTGTTTGCCAGGGCTGTGGGGACAGATGTCTGAAAAAGCAAACTTGGCTCAGGTAGGGGCCAAGGTAATGGCAGGCCTGATCTCCAGTCCGAGAGGGGAGATCCTCTGGATATCAAAGGAGGGCAAGTGGGAGGCAGTCGCTCAGGCTTTTGTCTCTGGGTGTTGCGTTCACAGTGGCCGTTCAGGGTAGGGGTTGCTTCAGGGGCCGAGGAAGAGCCTTCCTCTCGGGGGATTGTCCAAGCTCCCAAGTGTTTGGGTTCATTCTGTGGGAAGGGAAGAGTACTGTTTTCTGCCACAGGGGACCCCCCAGGAGAGGGACTCTAGAGCACAGCAGTGGGTTCCCTCCACTGGAATACACACCATCTAGTTAGTCCTGCGTGCCTATGGGCATGGCAAGCCACATATGCGGGCTCTTGGTCCAATCACTGAGAGGCGTTACTTGAATAAGGTACTCACGCTGAGGGTCACAATGTGTGTTTATGCCCAAGGCGGCCCTCACACATGGGCGTGGCCTCATGGGCCATGCCGTTTTCTCCTACACTGAAGGTTTGACTCACTGCCAGCAGCAAGGTTTCTTGCCATGGGGAAGGAGGGGTTCTGACTTGTGCATCAGGTTCCCCCCTGTGCAGGGATTGGAGATAAGGTCTAGGTTCTGATGACTGAAAACCCAGGTTGGGAATGGATGGTGGCCTAAGGCAGTGGCGGGTCCAATGTGCTGGGTGTGCAGCCAGCTGTGTCGGTGTCTGTTGGAAGGTCTGGGCTCAGGCTATTTGCGACAGAGCATCAGTGTTTAAGGTAGCCTATGCAATTGGGGTGTTGCCGAGGGCCAAGCAGTTTGATCCTCATTTGGGGTTTCTGGGCAGCACCATAGACAAAGTTTTTCTCCTGGGAGGCAGGCGGAGTGCTTCATTGTGGCCCCAGAATTCCCAGTAGGGAGGGTTTGTGGGCCAGGAGTGTGAGGACGGAAGTCTAGGAACACAAGCTAAAGTGAGGATTGGAGCCAAGGGCAGAGCAGGCCCACTAGGCAGAGGCTGAATCAAAATCTCCTGCATCTGAAGTCAGGCTGAGGATCAGACGTTGGCTGAGGCTGGAGTATGTGTCCATGATGGCACCTTCATGAAGCGGGGGCCTCATGAGGCCAAGGAAGTTTTTCCACGCTGAGTTTGGAGGTTGCCCCAAACCACCAGGTTTCCTTCTGTGGGACATTCGAGTCCTGTTGCATGGCTCCAGGACATACCATACGGAAGGACTGGAGAGCACGGTTCGAAGGATGGATCCCTGTACAGCATGCCTCGCATTCCCATTGGCCATTAGCCACAAGATATGTTTGATCTGCTGCCTCTGGGGCACGCTAACCAGGGGGCTGAGTTGAAATGGCCTCTCCTGAGGATGCGTCATAATGTGCGTTTGGGTCCATGGAAACCTTGGAATGTGCTGGTTGTTCAGTGGCCCTGCGGAACTCTCCTACCTGAAGGGTTTGATACATCCCCAGTCAGTAAGCTCCCCATGTGGAGACGAGAGAGGTTTGGTTTGGTGCCTCAGAAAAGCCCCGTGTGCTGGTCAACGAAAACAGACCTCTGAGGACGGACACATGGAAACCAAAGCTAAGGTTCAGATTAGGGCCTGGGGGCCTGTCCATTTCAACCTTCTGTCTCTGGGGACACTGTCTGAGAGTCTAAGTGGAGATAGTTGCTCCGCTGGTGTCAGAGAGCCCCTCTTAGTCCATGGTGGCCTACACTATTGATGGCCTCAGGGGCCTTAGAGCTTTTCCCTAACCTGTAGGGTTGTGGTCAATGGATTGGGCACAATTTCCTTGGAAAGTGCAGGCACAATCTTTCGCTGTGGCTCCAGAGGCCCTATCCTGACGGTTGTGTGGGTCCAGGCTGAGGGCACAGAAGTCTGAAAACACAAACTCAGCTTATGAGTGGCGCCTAGGGTATGGCAGGCCGGATGTACAGCCCGAGAGGGAGCTCCTGGGCCTCTGAAACAAGGGCGAGTGGGAGGCGTTCCTTCAGGCTTTTGTCTCTGGATGTTGTGTCCGAGATAGCCGTGGATTGGAGGGGTGGCCTCAGGGACTGTGGACGAGTATCCCTCTCTGGGGATTTGTCCCAGCTCCCAAGAGTTTGGGGTCATTTTGTGGGAAGGGTGGAGACCTGTTGTCTGGCTCATGTGTCTCTCCAAGAAAGGGATTCCAGAGCAGAGCCCCAGGTATGGGCGGGGCGACTGGAAAACTCAAACACTGGTGAGGATTTGGTGCATAGGGGCTTGGCAAGCCCCATATGCGGGCTCTTGGCCCAGGCCCTGACAGGCCTTCCTTTGACATGGGGCTCATGCTGAGGGTCAGAGTGTGAATTTGTGCCCAAGCAGCACTCAAGTTTGGGCGTGGCATCAGGGACCAGGAAGGTTTCTCCCACCCTGAAGGTGTGACTCCATGCCAAGAGCAAGCTTTACAGCCACGGGGAAGGAGGATTTCTGTGTTGTGCTTGCGATACCCAGCTGTGTGGAGAATTGATATAATGTCTAGGTTCAGATATCTGAAAACCAAGGTTAGGAAGAGGTGACGGCATAAGACCATGGCGTGTCCGAAGTGCTGGGTGTGCGGCCAGCTGTCTCCTTGTCTGTCTGGACGTCTGCTTCAGGCTGTGTCAGACAGAGCATGAGTGCCCAGAGCAGCCTATCCAGTTCGGGTACCGTCGAGGCCCGAGCAGGTTGATCCTCATCTGGGTTTTCTGGAGAGAGCCCCACAGGGAAACGTTTTTCTTCCCTTGGGCAGACCCTGGGCTGGGTTGTGGTTCTGGAGTTCCTAGTCCGGAGGGCTTGTTTGCCAGGAGTGTGAGGAAGGAAGTCTGAAAACACAAGCTAGCGTGAGGTTTGGGACCGATGGCACGGCAGGCCCACTCTGAGAGGCTGAATCGAGATCTCCTGCACTGAGGTCATTTCAACTATGAGACGTGCCTCAGGCTAGAGTTTTTGTCCAGCATGGCCTCTTCCTGAATGGTGTGGGGGCCTCATGAGGCCAGGAAGGTTTGCCTACGATGGGATTTGTGAACTACTCCAAACCTCAAGGTTTCCTTCTGCACGAAAGTCGAGTGCTATTGGATGGTTCCAGGAGGCCCCATACGGAAAGCCTCGAGAGCAGGTGTCTAAGCGTGGATGCCTGGGAACGCCACCTCATATTCCCACTCTTTAGTCAGGACAAGGCAGGCTCAATCTGCGGGCTCCTGGGTGAGCTACCCAGAGGGGAGAGTTGAAATGGACTCTCCTGAAGATGAGTCCTACTGTGGCTTGGTGGCCTGGGAGACCTTGGAATGTGGAGGTGGCTCAGGGACTCTGCAGGATTCTCCAACCTGAGGTGTTTGACACGGCTCCAACAAGGAAGCTTCCCATGTGGAGACGAGAGAAGTTCTGTTCAGTGCCTCAGGAAAGCCCCATATCCTGTTCTTCGAACAAAAGCCTCTGAGGAGTGACACCTGGAAAACAAAGCAAGAGTTGAGATTAGGGCCTGAGTGCCTGTCCGGCTCAACCTTCTATCTCTGTTGACATCTGTGTGCATGCCTTCATGTAGCTAGCAGCTCAGCTTGTGTCTGAAGGCCCCTGTGTGTGCAGGGAGGCTCCCGGTAATGGTATGTCCTCGGGGGCCTTGAGGTTTCTCATATTCTGGAGGTGTGTGGCCAAAGGAATGGACAGAGTTTCCCAGGAGAGAGCAGGCATGGTCCTGTGGTATGGCTCCAGAGGACCCAGCCTAGAGGCTGTGTTTGCCAGGGCTGTGGGGACAGATGTCTGAAAAAGCAAACTTGGCTCAGGTAGGGGCCAAGGTAATGGCAGGCCTGATCTCCAGTCCGAGAGGGGAGATCCTCTGGATATCAAAGGAGGGCAAGTGGGAGGCAGTCGCTCAGGCTTTTGTCTCTGGGTGTTGCGTTCACAGTGGCCGTTCAGGGTAGGGGTTGCTTCAGGGGCCGAGGAAGAGCCTTCCTCTCGGGGGATTGTCCAAGCTCCCAAGTGTTTGGGTTCATTCTGTGGGAAGGGAAGAGTACTGTTTTCTGCCACAGGGGACCCCCCAGGAGAGGGACTCTAGAGCACAGCAGTGGGTTCCCTCAACTGGAATACACACCATCTAGTTAGCCCTGCGTGCCTATGGGCATGGCAAGCCACATATGCGGGCTCTTGGTCCAATCACTGAGAGGCGTTACTTGAATAAGGTACTCACGCTGAGGGTCACAATGTGTGTTTGTGCCCATGGCGGCCCTAACACATGGGCGTGGCCTCATGGGCCATGCCGTTTTCTCCTACACTGAAGGTTTGACTCACTGCCAGCAGCAAGGTTTCTTGCCATGGGGAAGGAGGGGTTCTGACTTGTGCATCAGGTTCCGCCCTGTGCAGGGATTGGAGATAAGGTCTAGGTTCTGATGACTGAAAACCCAGTTTGGGAATGGATGGTGGCCTAAGGCAGTGGCGGGTCCAATGTGCTGGGTGTGCAGCCAACTGTGTCGGTGTCTGTTGGAAGGTCTGGGCTCAGGCTATTTGCGACAGAGCATCAGTGTTTAAGGTAGCCTATGCAATTGGGGTGCTGCCGAGGGCCAAGCAGTTTGATCCTCATTTGGGGTTTCTGGGCAGCACCATAGACAAAGTTTTTCTCCTGGGAGGCAGGCGGAGTGCTTCATTGTGGCCCCAGAATTCCCAGTAGGGAGGGTTTGCGGGCCAGGAGTGTGAGGACGGAAGTCTAGGAACACAAGCTAAAGTGAGGATTGGAGCCAAGGGCAGAGCAGGCCCACTAGGCAGAGGCTGAATCAAAATCTCCTGCATCTGAAGTCAGGCTGAGGATCAGACGTTGGCTGAGGCTGGAGTATGTGTCCATGTTGGCACCTTCATGAAGCGGGGGCCTCATGAGGCCAAGGAAGTTTTCCCACGCTGAGTTTGGAGGTTGCCCCAAACCACCAGGTTTCCTTCTGTGGGACATTCGAGTCCTGTTGCATGGCTCCAGGACATACCATACGGAAGGACTGGAGAGCACGGTTCGAAGGATGGATCCCTGTACAGCATGCCTCGCATTCCCATTGGCCATTAGCCACAAGATATGTTTGATCTGCTGCCTCTGGGGCACGCTAACCAGGGGGCTGAGTTGAAATGGCCTCTCCTCAGGATGCGTCTTAATGTGCTTTTGGGTCCATGGAAACCTTGGAATGTGCTGGTTGTTCAGTGGCCCTGCGGAACTCTCCTACCTGAAGGGTTTGATACAACCCCAGTAAGTAAGTTCCCCATGTGGAGACGAGAGAGGTTTGGTTTGGTGCCTCAGAAAAGCCCCGTGTGCTGGTCTACGAAAACAGACCTCTGAGGACGGACACATGGAAACCAAAGCTAAGGTTCAGATTAGGGCCTGGGGGCCTGTCCATTTCAACCTTCTGTCTCTGGGGACACTGTCTGAGAGTCTAAGTGGAGATAGTTGCTCCGCTGGTGTCAGAGAGCCCCTCTTAGTCCATGGTGGCCTACACTATTGATGGCCTCAGGGGCCTTGGAGCTTTTCCCTAACCTGTAGGATTGTGGTCAATGGATTGGGCAAAATTTCCTTGGAGAGGGCAGGCACAATCTTTCGCTGTGGCTCCAGAGGCCCTAGCCTGGCGGTTGTGTGGGTCCAGGCTGAGGGCACAGAAGTCTGAAAACACAAACTCAGCTTATGAGTGGCGCCTAGGGTATGGCAGGCCGGATGTACAGCCCGAGAGGGAGCTCCTGGGCCTCTGAAACAAGGGCGAGAAGGGGCGTTCCTTCAGGCTTTTGTCTCTGGATGTTGTGTCCGAGATAGCCGTGGATTGGAGGGGTGGCCTCAGGGACTGTGGACGAGTATCCCTCTCTGGGGATTTGTCCCAGCTCCCAAGAGTTTGGGGTCATTTTGGGGGAAGGGTGGAGTCGTGTTGTCTGGCTCATGTGTCTCTCCAAGAAAGGGATTCCAGAGCAGAGCCCCAGGTACGGGCGGGGCGACTGGAAAACTCAAACACTGGTGAGGATTGGGTGCATAGGGGCTTGGCAAGCCCCATATGCGGACTCTTGGCCCAGGCCCTGACAGGCCTTCCTTTGACATGGGGCTCATGCTGAGGGTCAGAGTGTGAATTTGTGCCCAAGCAGCACTCAAGTTTGGGCATGGCATCAGGGACCAGGAAGGTTTCTCCCACCCTGAAGGTGTGACTCCATGCCAAGAGCAAGCTTTACAGCCACGGGGAAGGAGGAGTTCTGTGTTGTGCGTGCGATACCCAGCTGTGTGGAGAATTGATATAATGTCTAGGTTCAGATATCTGAAAACCAAGGTTAGGAAGAGGTGACGGCATAAGACCATGGCGTGTCCGAAGTGCTGGGTGTGCAGCCAGCTGTCTCCTTGTCTGTCTGGACGTCTGGCTTCAGGCTGTGTCAGACAGAGCATGAGTGCCCAGAGCAGCCTATCCAGTTCGGGTACCGTCGAGGCCCGAGCAGGTTGATCCTCATCTGGGTTTTCTGGAGAGAGCCCCACAGGGAAAGTTTTTCTTCCCTTGGGCAGACCCTGGGCTGGGTTGTGGTTCTGGAGTTCCTAGTCCGGAGGGCTTGTTTGCCAGGAGTGTGAGGAAGGAAGTCTGAAAACACAAGCTAGCGTGAGGTTTGGGACCGATGGCACGGCAGGCCCACTCTGAGAGGCTGAATCGAGATCTCCTGCACTGAGGTCATTTCAACTATGAGACGTGCCTCAGGCTAGAGTTTTTGTCCAGCATGGCCTCTTCCTGAATGGTGTGGGGGCCTCATGAGGCCAGGAAGGTTTGCCTACGATGGGATTTGTGAACTACTCCAAACCTCAAGGTTTCCTTCTGCACGAAAGTCGAGCGCTATTGGATGGTTCCAGGAGGCCCCATACGGAAAGCCTCGAGAGCAGGTGTCTAAGCGTGGATGCCTGGGAACGCCACCTCCTATTCCCACTCTTTAGTCAGGACAAGGCAGGCTCAATCTGCGGGCTCCTGGGTGAGCTACCCAGAGGGGAGAGTTGAAATGGACTCTCCTGAAGATGAGTCCTACTGTGGCTTGGTGGCCTGGGAGACCTTGGAATGTGGAGGTGGCTCAGGGACTCTGCAGGATTCTGAACCTGAGGTGTTTGACACGGCTCCAACAAGGAAGCTTCCCATGTGGAGACGAGAGAAGTTCTGTTCAGTGCCTCAGGAAAGCCCCATATCCTGTTCTTCGAACAAAAGCCTCTGAGGAGTGACACCTGGAAAACAAAGCAAGAGTTGAGATTAGGGCCTGAGTGCCTGTCCGGCTCAACCTTCTATCTCTGTTGACATCTGTGTGCATGCCTTCATGTAGCTAGCAGCTCAGCTTGTGTCTGAAGGCCCCTGTGTGTGCAGGGAGGCTCCCGGTAATGGTATGTCCTCGGGGGCCTTGAGGTTTCTCATATTCTGGAGGTGTGTGGCCAAAGGAATGGACAGAGTTTCCCAGGAGAGAGCAGGCATGGTCCTGTGGTATGGCTCCAGAGGACCCAGCCTAGAGGCTGTGTTTGCCAGGGCTGTGGGGACAGATGTCTGAAAAAGCAAACTTGGCTCAGGTAGGGGCCAAGGTAATGGCAGGCCTGATCTCCAGTCCGAGAGGGGAGATCCTCTGGATATCAAAGGAGGGCAAGTGGGAGGCAGTCGCTCAGGCTTTTGTCTCTGGGTGTTGCGTTCACAGTGGCCGTTCAGGGTAGGGGTTGCTTCAGGGGCCGAGGAAGAGCCTTCCTCTCGGGGGATTGTCCAAGCTCCCAAGTGTTTGGGTTCATTCTGTGGGAAGGGAAGAGTACTGTTTTCTGCCACAGGGGACCCCCCAGGAGAGGGACTCTAGAGCACAGCAGTGGGTTCCCTCAACTGGAATACACACCATCTAGTTAGTCCTGCGTGCCTATGGGCATGGCAAGCCATATATGCGGGCGCTTGGTCCAATCACTGAGAGGCGTTACTTGAATAAGGTACTCACGCTGAGGGTCACAATGTGTGTTTGTGCCCAAGGCGGCCCTCACACATGGGCGTGGCCTCATGGGCCATGCCGTTTTCTCCTACACTGAAGGTTTGACTCACTGCCAGCAGCAAGGTTTCTTGCCATGGGGAAGGAGGGGTTCTGACTTGTGCATCAGGTTCCCCCCTGTGCAGGGATTGGAGATAAGGTCTAGGTTCTGATGACTGAAAACCCAGGTTGGGAATGGATGGTGGCCTAAGGCAGTGGCGGGTCCAATGTGCTGGGTGTGCAGCCAGCTGTGTCGGTGTCTGTTGGAAGGTCTGGGCTCAGGCTATTTGCGACAGAGCATCAGTGGTTAAGGTAGCCTATGCAATTGGGGTGTTGCCGAGGGCCAAGCAGTTTGATCCTCATTTGGGGTTTCTGGGCAGCACCATAGACAAAGTTTTTCTCCTGGGAGGCAGGCGGAGTGCTTCATTGTGGCCCCAGAATTCCCAGTAGGGAGGGTTTGTGGGCCAGGAGTGTGAGGACGGAAGTCTAGGAACACAAGCTAAAGTGAGGATTGGAGCCAAGGGCAGAGCAGGCCCACTAGGCAGACGCTGAATCAAAATCTCCTGCATCTGAAGTCAGGCTGAGGATCAGACGTTGGCTGAGGCTGGAGTATGTGTCAATGATGGCACCTTCATGAAGCGGGGGCCTCATGAGGCCAAGGAAGTTTTTCCACGCTGAGTTTGGAGGTTGCCCCAAACCACCAGGTTTCCTTCTGTGGGACATTCGAGTCCTGTTGCATGGCTCCAGGACATACCATACGGAAGGACTGGAGAGCACGGTTCGAAGGATGGATCCCTGTACAGCATGCCTCGCATTCCCATTGGCCATTAGCCACAAGATATGTTTGATCTGCTGCCTCTGGGGCACGCTAACCAGGGGGCTGAGTTGAAATGGCCTCTCCTGAGGATGCGTCATAATGTGCGTTTGGGTCCATGGAAACCTTGGAATGTGCTGGTTGTTCAGTGGCCCTGCGGAACTCTCCTACCTGAAGGGTTTGATACATCCCCAGTCAGTAAGCTCCCCATGTGGAGACGAGAGAGGTTTGGTTTGGTGCCTCAGAAAAGCCCCGTGTGCTGGTCAACGAAAACAGACCTCTGAGGACGGACACATGGAAACCAAAGCTAAGGTTCAGATTAGGGCCTGGGGGCCTGTCCATTTCAACCTTCTGTCTCTGGGGACACTGTCTGAGAGTCTAAGTGGAGATAGTTGCTCCGCTGGTGTCAGAGAGCCCCTCTTAGTCCATGGTGGCCTACACTATTGATGGCCTCAGGGGCCTTAGAGCTTTTCCCTAACTTGTAGGGTTGTGGTCAATGGATTGGGCACAATTTCCTTGGAGAGGGCAGGCACAATCTTTCGCTGTGGCTCCAGAGGCCCTAGCCTGACGGTTGTGTGGGTCCAGGCTGAGGGCACAGAAGTCTGAAAACACAAACTCAGCTATGAGTGGCGCCTAGGGTATGGCAGGCCGGATGTACAGCCCGAGAGGGAGCTCCTGGGCCTCTGAAACAAGGGCGAGTGGGAGGCGTTCCTTCAGGCTTTTGTCTCTGGATGTTGTGTCCGAGATAGCCGTGGATTGGAGGGGTGGCCTCAGGGACTGTGGACGAGTATCTCTCTCTGGGGTTTTGTCCCGGCTCCCAAGAGTTTGGGGTCATTTTGTGGGAAGGGTGGAGTCCTGTTGTCTGGCTCATGTGTCTCTCCAAGAAAGGGATTCCAGAGCAGAGCCCCAGGTACGGGCGGGGCGACTGGAAAACTCAAACACTGGTGAGGATTGGGTGCATAGGGGCTTGGCAAGCCCCATATGCGGGCTCTTGGCCCAGGCCCTGACAGGCCTTCCTTTGACATGGGGCTCATGCTGAGGGTCAGAGTGTGAATTTGTGCCCAAGCAGCACTCAAGTTTGGGCGTGGCATCAGGGACCAGGAAGGTTTCTCCCACCCTGAAGGTGTGACTCCATGCCAAGAGCAAGCTTTACAGCCACGGGGAAGGAGGAGTTCTGTGTTGTGCTTGCGATACCCAGCTGTGTGGAGAATTGATATAATGTCTAGGTTCAGATATCTGAAAACCAAGGTTAGGAAGAGGTGACGGCATAAGACCATGGCGTGTCCGAAGTGCTGGGTGTGCGGCCAGCTGTCTCCTTGTCTGTCTGGACGTCTGCTTCAGGCTGTGTCAGACAGAGCATGAGTGCCCAGAGCAGCCTATCCAGTTCGGGTACCGTCGAGGCCCGAGCAGGTTGATCCTCATCTGGGTTTTCTGGAGAGAGCCCCACAGGGAAACGTTTTTCTTCCCTTGGGCAGACCCTGGGCTGGGTTGTGGTTCTGGAGTTCCTAGTCCGGAGGGCTTGTTTGCCAGGAGTGTGAGGAAGGAAGTCTGAAAACACAAGCTAGCGTGAGGTTTGGGACCGATGGCACGGCAGGCCCACTCTGAGAGGCTGAATCGAGATCTCCTGCACTGAGGTCATTTCAACTATGAGACGTGCCTCAGGCTAGAGTTTTTGTCCAGCATGGCCTCTTCCTGAATGGTGTGGGGGCCTCATGAGGCCAGGAAGGTTTGCCTACGATGGGATTTGTGAACTACTCTAAACCTCAAGGTTTCCTTCTGCACGAAAGTCGAGCGCTATTGGATGGTTCCAGGAGGCCCCATACGGAAAGCCTCGAGAGCAGGTGTCTAAGCGTGGATGCCTGGGAACGCCACATCATATTCCCACTCTTTAGTCAGGACAAGGCAGGCTCAATCTGCGGGCTCCTGGGTGAGCTACCCAGAGGGGAGAGTTGAAATGGACTCTCCTGAAGATGAGTCCTACTGTGGCTTGGTGGCCTGGGAGACCTTGGAATGTGGAGGTGGCTCAGGGACTCTGCAGGATTCTCCAACCTGAGGTGTTTGACACGGCTCCAACAAGGAAGCTTCCCATGTGGAGACGAGAGAAGTTCTGTTCAGTGCCTCAGGAAAGCCCCATATCCTGTTCTTCGAACAAAAGCCTCTGAGGAGTGACACCTGGAAAACAAAGCAAGAGTTGAGATTAGGGCCTGAGTGCCTGTCCGGCTCAACCTTCTATCTCTGTTGACATCTGTGTGCATGCCTTCATGTAGCTAGCAGCTCAGCTTGTGTCTGAAGGCCCCTGTGTGTGCAGGGAGGCTCCCGGTAATGGTATGTCCTCGGGGGCCTTGAGGTTTCTCATATTCTGGAGGTGTGTGGCCAAAGGAATGGACAGAGTTTCCCAGGAGAGAGCAGGCATGGTCCTGTGGTATGGCTCCAGAGGACCCAGCCTAGAGGCTGTGTTTGCCAGGGCTGTGGGGACAGATGTCTGAAAAAGCAAACTTGGCTCAGGTAGGCGCCAAGGTAATGGCAGGCCTGATCTCCAGTCCGAGAGGGGAGATCCTCTGGATATCAAAGGAGGGCAAGTGGGAGGCAGTCGCTCAGGCTTTTGTCTCTGGGTGTTGCGTTCACAGTGGCCGTTCAGGGTAGGGGTTGCTTCAGGGGCCGAGGAAGAGCCTTCCTCTCGGGGGATTGTCCAAGCTCCCAAGTGTTTGGGTTCATTCTGTGGGAAGGGAAGAGTACTGTTTTCTGCCACAGGGGACCCCCCAGGAGAGGGACTCTAGAGCACAGCAGTGGGTTCCCTCACTGGAATACACACCATCTAGTTAGTCCTGCGTGCCTATGGGCATGGCAAGCCACATATGCGGGCTCTTGGTCCAATCACTGAGAGGCGTTACTTGAATAAGGTACTCACGCTGAGGGTCACAATGTGTGTTTGTGCCCAAGGCGGCCCTCACACATGGGCGTGGCCTCATGGGCCATGCCGTTTTCTCCTACACTGAAGGTTTGACTCACTGCCAGCAGCAAGGTTTCTTGCCATGGGGAAGGAGGGGTTCTGACTTGTGCATCAGGTTCCCCCCTGTGCAGGGATTGGAGATAAGGTCTAGGTTCTGATGACTGAAAACCCAGGTTGGGAATGGATGGTGGCCTAAGGCAGTGGCGGGTCCAATGTGCTGGGTGTGCAGCCAGCTGTGTCGGTGTCTGTTGGAAGGTCTGGGCTCAGGCTATTTGCGACAGAGCATCAGTGGTTAAGGTAGCCTATGCAATTGGGGTGTTGCCGAGGGCCAAGCAGTTTGATCCTCATTTGGGGTTTCTGGGCAGCACCATAGACAAAGTTTTTCTCCTGGGAGGCAGGCGGAGTGCTTCATTGTGGCCCCAGAATTCCCAGTAGGGAGGGTTTGTGGGCCAGGAGTGTGAGGACGGAAGTCTAGGAACACAAGCTAAAGTGAGGATTGGAGCCAAGGGCAGAGCAGGCCCACTAGGCAGACGCTGAATCAAAATCTCCTGCATCTGAAGTCAGGCTGAGGATCAGACGTTGGCTGAGGCTGGAGTATGTGTCCATGATGGCACCTTCATGAAGCGGGGCCCTCATGAGGCCAAGGAAGTTTTTCCACGCTGAGTTTGGAGGTTGCCCCAAACCACCAGGTTTCCTTCTGTGGGACATTCGAGTCCTGTTGCATGGCTCCAGGACATACCATACGGAAGGACTGGAGAGCACGGTTCGAAGGATGGATCCCTGTACAGCATGCCTCGCATTCCCATTGGCCATTAGCCACAAGATATGTTTGATCTGCTGCCTCTGGGGCACGCTAACCAGGGGGCTGAGTTGAAATGGCCTCTCCTGAGGATGCGTCATAATGTGCGTTTGGGTCCATGGAAACCTTGGAATGTGCTGGTTGTTCAGTGGCCCTGCGGAACTCTCCTACCTGAAGGGTTTGATACATCCCCAGTCAGTAAGCTCCCCATGTGGAGACGAGAGAGGTTTGGTTTGGTGCCTCAGAAAAGCCCCGTGTGCTGGTCAACGAAAACAGACCTCTGAGGACGGACACATGGAAACCAAAGCTAAGGTTCAGATTAGGGCCTGGGGGCCTGTCCATTTCAACCTTCTGTCTCTGGGGACACTGTCTGAGAGTCTAAGTGGAGATAGTTGCTCCGCTGGTGTCAGAGAGCCCCTCTTAGTCCATGGTGGCCTACACTATTGATGGCCTCAGGGGCCTTAGAGCTTTTCCCTAACCTGTAGGGTTGTGGTCAATGGATTGGGCACAATTTCCTTGGAAAGTGCAGGCACAATCTTTCGCTGTGGCTCCAGAGGCCCTATCCTGACGGTTGTGTGGGTCCAGGCTGAGGGCACAGAAGTCTGAAAACACAAACTCAGCTTATGAGTGGCGCCTAGGGTATGGCAGGCCGGATGTACAGCCCGAGAGGGAGCTCCTGGGCCTCTGAAACAAGGGCGAGTGGGAGGCGTTCCTTCAGGCTTTTGTCTCTGGATGTTGTGTCCGAGATAGCCGTGGATTGGAGGGGTGGCCTCAGGGACTGTGGACGAGTATCCCTCTCTGGGGATTTGTCCCAGCTCCCAAGAGTTTGGGGTCATTTTGTGGGAAGGGTGGAGACCTGTTGTCTGGCTCATGTGTCTCTCCAAGAAAGGGATTCCAGAGCAGAGCCCCAGGTACGGGCGGGGCGACTGGAAAACTCAAACACTGGTGAGTATTGGGTGCATAGGGGCTTGGCAAGCCCCATATGCGGGCTCTTGGCCCAGGCCCTGACAGGCCTTCCTTTGACATGGGGCTCATGCTGAGGGTCAGAGTGTGAATTTGTGCCCAAGCAGCACTCAAGTTTGGGCGTGGCATCAGGGACCAGGAAGGTTTCTCCCACCCTGAAGGTGTGACTCCATGCCAAGAGTAAGCTTTACAGCCACGGGGAAGGAGGAGTTCTGTGTTGTGCTTGCGATACCCAGCTGTGTGGAGAATTGATATAATGTCTAGGTTCAGATATCTGAAAACCAAGGTTAGGAAGAGGTGACGGCATAAGACCATGGCGTGTCCGAAGTGCTGGGTGTGCGGCCAGCTGTCTCCTTGTCTGTCTGGACGTCTGCTTCAGGCTGTGTCAGACAGAGCATGAGTGCCCAGAGCAGCCTATCCAGTTCGGGTACCGTCGAGGCCCGAGCAGGTTGATCCTCATCTGGGTTTTCTGGAGAGAGCCCCACAGGGAAACGTTTTTCTTCCCTTGGGCAGACCCTGGGCTGGGTTGTGGTTCTGGAGTTCCTAGTCCGGAGGGCTTGTTTGCCAGGAGTGTGAGGAAGGAAGTCTGAAAACACAAGCTAGCGTGAGGTTTGGGACCGATGGCACGGCAGGCCCACTCTGAGAGGCTGAATCGAGATCTCCTGCACTGAGGTCATTTCAACTATGAGACGTGCCTCAGGCTAGAGTTTTTGTCCAGCATGGCCTCTTCCTGAATGGTGTGGGGGCCTCATGAGGCCAGGAAGGTTTGCCTACGATGGGATTTGTGAACTACTCCAAACCTCAAGGTTTCCTTCTGCACGAAAGTCGAGTGCTATTGGATGGTTCCAGGAGGCCCCATACGGAAAGCCTCGAGAGCAGGTGTCTAAGCGTGGATGCCTGGGAACGCCACCTCATATTCCCACTCTTTAGTCAGGACAAGGCAGGCTCAATCTGCGGGCTCCTGGGTGAGCTACCCAGAGGGGAGAGTTGAAATGGACTCTCCTGAAGATGAGTCCTACTGTGGCTTGGTGGCCTGGGAGACCTTGGAATGTGGAGGTGGCTCAGGGACTCTGCAGGATTCTCCAACCTGAGGTGTTTGACACGGCTCCAACAAGGAAGCTTCCCATGTGGAGACGAGAGAAGTTCTGTTCAGTGCCTCAGGAAAGCCCCATATCCTGTTCTTCGAACAAAAGCCTCTGAGGAGTGACACCTGGAAAACAAAGCAAGAGTTGAGATTAGGGCCTAAGGGCCTGTCCGGCTCAACCTTCTATCTCTGTTGACATCTGTGTGCATGCCTTCATGTAGCTAGCAGCTCAGCTTGTGTCTGAAGGCCCCTGTGTGTGCAGGGAGGCTCCCGGTAATGGTATGTCCTCGGGGGCCTTGAGGTTTCTCATATTCTGGAGGTGTGTGGCCAAAGGAATGGACAGAGTTTCCCAGGAGAGAGCAGGCATGGTCCTGTGGTATGGCTCCAGAGGACCCAGCCTAGAGGCTGTGTTTGCCAGGGCTGTGGGGACAGATGTCTGAAAAAGCAAACTTGGCTCAGGTAGGGGCCAAGGTAATGGCAGGCCTGATCTCCAGTCCGAGAGGGGAGATCCTCTGGATATCAAAGGAGGGCAAGTGGGAGGCAGTCGCTCAGGCTTTTGTCTCTGGGTGTTGCGTTCACAGTGGCCGTTCAGGGTAGGGGTTGCTTCAGGGGCCGAGGAAGAGCCTTCCTCTCGGGGGATTGTCCAAGCTCCCAAGTGTTTGGGTTCATTCTGTGGGAAGGGAAGAGTACTGTTTTCTGCCACAGGGGACCCCCCAGGAGAGGGACTCTAGAGCACAGCAGTGGGTTCCCTCAACTGGAATACACACCATCTAGTTAGTCCTGCGTGCCTATGGGCATGGCAAGCCACATATGCGGGCTCTTGGTCCAATCACTGAGAGGCGTTACTTGAATAAGGTACTCACGCTGAGGGTCACAATGTGTGTTTGTGCCCATGGCGGCCCTAACACATGGGCGTGGCGTCATGGGCCATGCCGTTTTCTCCTACACTGAAGGTTTGACTCACTGCCAGCAGCAAGGTTTCTTGCCATGGGGAAGGAGGGGTTCTGACTTGTGCATCAGGTTCCGCCCTGTGCAGGGATTGGAGATAAGGTCTAGGTTCTGATGACTGAAAACCCAGGTTGGGAATGGATGGTGGCCTAAGGCAGTGGCGCGTCCAATGTGCTGGGTGTGCAGCCAACTGTGTCGGTGTCTGTTGGAAGGTCTGGGCTCAGGCTATTTGCGACAGAGCATCAGTGTTTAAGGTAGCCTATGCAATTGGGGTGTTGCCGAGGGCCAAGCAGTTTGATCCTCATTTGGGGTTTCTGGGCAGCACCATAGACAAAGTTTTTCTCCTGGGAGGCAGGCGGAGTGCTTCATTGTGGCCCCAGAATTCCCAGTAGGGAGGGTTTGCGGGCCAGGAGTGTGAGGACGGAAGTCTAGGAACACAAGCTAAAGTGAGGATTGGAGCCAAGGGCAGAGCAGGCCCACTAGGCAGAGGCTGAATCAAAATCTCCTGCATCTGAAGTCAGGCTGAGGATCAGACGTTGGCTGAGGCTGGAGTATGTGTCCATGTTGGCACCTTCATGAAGCGGGGGCCTCATGAGGCCAAGGAAGTTTTCCCACGCTGAGTTTGGAGGTTGCCCCAAACCACCAGGTTTCCTTCTGTGGGACATTCGAGTCCTGTTGCATGGCTCCAGGACATACCATACGGAAGGCCTGTAGAGCACGGTTTGAAGGATGGATCCCTGTACAGCATGCCTCGCATTCCCATTGGCCATTAGCCACAAGATATGTTTGATCTGCTGCCTCTGGGGCACGCTAACCAGGGGGCTGAGTTGAAATGGCCTCTCCTGAGGATGCGTCATAATGTGCGTTTGGGTCCATGGAAACCTTGGAATGTGCTGGTTGTTCAGTGGCCCTGCGGAACTCTCCTACCTGAAGGGTTTGATACAACCCCAGTAAGTAAGTTCCCCATGTGGAGACGAGAGAGGTTTGGTTTGGTGCCTCAGAAAAGCCCCGTGTGCTGGTCTACGAAAACAGACCTCTGAGGACGGACACATGGAAACCAAAGCTAAGGTTCAGATTAGGGCCTGGGGGCATGTCCATTTCAACCTTCTGTCTCTGGGGACACTGTCTGAGAGTCTAAGTGGAGATAGTTGCTCCGCTGGTGTCAGAGAGCCCCTCTTAGTCCAGGGTCGCCTACACTATTGATGGCCTCAGGGGCCTTGGAGCTTTTCCCTAACCTGTAGGATTGTGGTCAATGGATTGGGCAAAATTTCCTTGGGAGGGCAGGCACAATCTTTCGCTGTGGCTCCAGAGGCCCTAGCCTGGCGGTTGTGTGGGTCCAGGCTGAGGGCACAGAAGTCTGAAATAACAAACTCAGCTTATGAGTGGCGCCTAGGGTATGGCAGGCCGGATGTACAGCCCGAGAGGGAGCTCCTGGGCCTCTGAAACAAGGGCGAGAAGGGGCGTTCCTTCAGGCTTTTGTCTCTGGATGTTGTGTCCGAGATAGCCGTGGATTGGAGGGGTGGCCTCAGGGACTGTGGACGAGTATCCCTCTCTGGGGATTTGTCCCAGCTCCCAAGAGTTTGGGGTCATTTTGTGGGAAGGGTGGAGACCTGTTGTCTGGCTCATGTGTCTCTCCAAGAAAGGGATTCCAGAGCAGAGCCCCAGGTACGGGCGGGGCGACTGGAAAACTCAAACACTGGTGAGTATTGGGTGCATAGGGGCTTGGCAAGCCCCATATGCGGGCTCTTGGCCCAGGCCCTGACAGGCCTTCCTTTGACATGGGGCTCATGCTGAGGGTCAGAGTGTGAATTTGTGCCCAAGCAGCACTCAAGTTTGGGCGTGGCATCAGGGACCAGGAAGGTTTCTCCCACCCTGAAGGTGTGACTCCATGCCAAGAGTAAGCTTTACAGCCACGGGGAAGGAGGAGTTCTGTGTTGTGCTTGCGATACCCAGCTGTGTGGAGAATTGATATAATGTCTAGGTTCAGATATCTGAAAACCAAGGTTAGGAAGAGGTGACGGCATAAGACCATGGCGTGTCCGAAGTGCTGGGTGTGCGGCCAGCTGTCTCCTTGTCTGTCTGGACGTCTGCTTCAGGCTGTGTCAGACAGAGCATGAGTGCCCAGAGCAGCCTATCCAGTTCGGGTACCGTCGAGGCCCGAGCAGGTTGATCCTCATCTGGGTTTTCTGGAGAGAGCCCCACAGGGAAACGTTTTTCTTCCCTTGGGCAGACCCTGGGCTGGGTTGTGGTTCTGGAGTTCCTAGTCCGGAGGGCTTGTTTGCCAGGAGTGTGAGGAAGGAAGTCTGAAAACACAAGCTAGCGTGAGGTTTGGGACCGATGGCACGGCAGGCCCACTCTGAGAGGCTGAATCGAGATCTCCTGCACTGAGGTCATTTCAACTATGAGACGTGCCTCAGGCTAGAGTTTTTGTCCAGCATGGCCTCTTCCTGAATGGTGTGGGGGCCTCATGAGGCCAGGAAGGTTTGCCTACGATGGGATTTGTGAACTACTCCAAACCTCAAGGTTTCCTTCTGCACGAAAGTCGAGTGCTATTGGATGGTTCCAGGAGGCCCCATACGGAAAGCCTCGAGAGCAGGTGTCTAAGCGTGGATGCCTGGGAACGCCACCTCATATTCCCACTCTTTAGTCAGGACAAGGCAGGCTCAATCTGCGGGCTCCTGGGTGAGCTACCCAGAGGGGAGAGTTGAAATGGACTCTCCTGAAGATGAGTCCTACTGTGGCTTGGTGGCCTGGGAGACCTTGGAATGTGGAGGTGGCTCAGGGACTCTGCAGGATTCTCCAACCTGAGGTGTTTGACACGGCTCCAACAAGGAAGCTTCCCATGTGGAGACGAGAGAAGTTCTGTTCAGTGCCTCAGGAAAGCCCCATATCCTGTTCTTCGAACAAAAGCCTCTGAGGAGTGACACCTGGAAAACAAAGCAAGAGTTGAGATTAGGGCCTAAGGGCCTGTCCGGCTCAACCTTCTATCTCTGTTGACATCTGTGTGCATGCCTTCATGTAGCTAGCAGCTCAGCTTGTGTCTGAAGGCCCCTGTGTGTGCAGGGAGGCTCCCGGTAATGGTATGTCCTCGGGGGCCTTGAGGTTTCTCATATTCTGGAGGTGTGTGGCCAAAGGAATGGACAGAGTTTCCCAGGAGAGAGCAGGCATGGTCCTGTGGTATGGCTCCAGAGGACCCAGCCTAGAGGCTGTGTTTGCCAGGGCTGTGGGGACAGATGTCTGAAAAAGCAAACTTGGCTCAGGTAGGGGCCAAGGTAATGGCAGGCCTGATCTCCAGTCCGAGAGGGGAGATCCTCTGGATATCAAAGGAGGGCAAGTGGGAGGCAGTCGCTCAGGCTTTTGTCTCTGGGTGTTGCGTTCACAGTGGCCGTTCAGGGTAGGGGTTGCTTCAGGGGCCGAGGAAGAGCCTTCCTCTCGGGGGATTGTCCAAGCTCCCAAGTGTTTGGGTTCATTCTGTGGGAAGGGAAGAGTACTGTTTTCTGCCACAGGGGACCCCCCAGGAGAGGGACTCTAGAGCACAGCAGTGGGTTCCCTCAACTGGAATACACACCATCTAGTTAGTCCTGCGTGCCTATGGGCATGGCAAGCCACATATGCGGGCTCTTGGTCCAATCACTGAGAGGCGTTACTTGAATAAGGTACTCACGCTGAGGGTCACAATGTGTGTTTGTGCCCATGGCGGCCCTAACACATGGGCGTGGCGTCATGGGCCATGCCGTTTTCTCCTACACTGAAGGTTTGACTCACTGCCAGCAGCAAGGTTTCTTGCCATGGGGAAGGAGGGGTTCTGACTTGTGCATCAGGTTCCGCCCTGTGCAGGGATTGGAGATAAGGTCTAGGTTCTGATGACTGAAAACCCAGGTTGGGAATGGATGGTGGCCTAAGGCAGTGGCGCGTCCAATGTGCTGGGTGTGCAGCCAACTGTGTCGGTGTCTGTTGGAAGGTCTGGGCTCAGGCTATTTGCGACAGAGCATCAGTGTTTAAGGTAGCCTATGCAATTGGGGTGTTGCCGAGGGCCAAGCAGTTTGATCCTCATTTGGGGTTTCTGGGCAGCACCATAGACAAAGTTTTTCTCCTGGGAGGCAGGCGGAGTGCTTCATTGTGGCCCCAGAATTCCCAGTAGGGAGGGTTTGCGGGCCAGGAGTGTGAGGACGGAAGTCTAGGAACACAAGCTAAAGTGAGGATTGGAGCCAAGGGCAGAGCAGGCCCACTAGGCAGAGGCTGAATCAAAATCTCCTGCATCTGAAGTCAGGCTGAGGATCAGACGTTGGCTGAGGCTGGAGTATGTGTCCATGTTGGCACCTTCATGAAGCGGGGGCCTCATGAGGCCAAGGAAGTTTTCCCACGCTGAGTTTGGAGGTTGCCCCAAACCACCAGGTTTCCTTCTGTGGGACATTCGAGTCCTGTTGCATGGCTCCAGGACATACCATACGGAAGGCCTGTAGAGCACGGTTTGAAGGATGGATCCCTGTACAGCATGCCTCGCATTCCCATTGGCCATTAGCCACAAGATATGTTTGATCTGCTGCCTCTGGGGCACGCTAACCAGGGGGCTGAGTTGAAATGGCCTCTCCTCAGGATGCGTCTTAATGTGCTTTTGGGTCCATGGAAACCTTGGAATGTGCTGGTTGTTCAGTGGCCCTGCGGAACTCTCCTACCTGAAGGGTTTGATACAACCCCAGTAAGTAAGTTCCCCATGTGGAGACGAGAGAGGTTTGGTTTGGTGC
This sequence comes from Mustela nivalis, assembly GCF_964662115.1. Taxonomy (NCBI): domain Eukaryota; kingdom Metazoa; phylum Chordata; class Mammalia; order Carnivora; family Mustelidae; genus Mustela; species Mustela nivalis. The sequence continues at coordinate 228,069 of NW_028135945.1, forward strand.
CTCAGAAAAGCCCCGTGTGCTGGTCTACGAAAACAGACCTCTGAGGACGGACACATGGAAACCAAAGCTAAGGTTCAGATTAGGGCCTGGGGGCCTGTCCATTTCAACCTTCTGTCTCTGGGGACACTGTCTGAGAGTCTAAGTGGAGATAGTTGCTCCGCTGGTGTCAGAGAGCCCCTCTTAGTCCAGGGTCGCCTACACTATTGATGGCCTCAGGGGCCTTGGAGCTTTTCCCTAACCTGTAGGATTGTGGTCAATGGATTGGGCAAAATTTCCTTGGGAGGGCAGGCACAATCTTTCGCTGTGGCTCCAGAGGCCCTAGCCTGGCGGTTGTGTGGGTCCAGGCTGAGGGCACAGAAGTCTGAAAACACAAACTCAGCTTATGAGTGGCGCCTAGGGTATGGCAGGCCGGATGTACAGCCCGAGAGGGAGCTCCTGGGCCTCTGAAACAAGGGCGAGAAGGGGCGTTCCTTCAGGCTTTTGTCTCTGGATGTTGTGTCCGAGATAGCCGTGGATTGGAGGGGTGGCCTCAGGGACTGTGGACGAGTATCCCTCTCTGGGGATTTGTCCCAGCTCCCAAGAGTTTGGGGTCATTTTGGGGGAAGGGTGGAGTCGTGTTGTCTGGCTCATGTGTCTCTCCAAGAAAGGGATTCCAGAGCAGAGCCCCAGGTACGGGCGGGGCGACTGGAAAACTCAAACACTGGTGAGGATTGGGTGCATAGGGGCTTGGCAAGCCCCATATGCGGGCTCTTGGCCCAGGCCCTGACAGGCCTTCCTTTGACATGGGGCTCATGCTGAGGGTCAGAGTGTGAATTTGTGCCCAAGCAGCACTCAAGTTTGGGCGTGGCATCAGGGACCAGGAAGGTTTCTCCCACCCTGAAGGTGTGACTCCATGCCAAGAGCAAGCTTTACAGCCACGGGGAAGGAGGAGTTCTGTGTTGTGCTTGCGATACCCAGCTGTGTGGAGAATTGATATAATGTCTAGGTTCAGATATCTGAAAACCAAGGTTAGGAAGAGGTGACGGCATAAGACCATGGCGTGTCCGAAGTGCTGGGTGTGCAGCCAGCTGTCTCCTTGTCTGTCTGGACGTCTGGCTTCAGGCTGTGTCAGACAGAGCATGAGTGCCCAGAGCAGCCTATCCAGTTCGGGTACCGTCGAGGCCCGAGCAGGTTGATCCTCATCTGGGTTTTCTGGAGAGAGCCCCACAGGGAAACGTTTTTCTTCCCTTGGGCAGACCCTGGGCTGGGTTGTGGTTCTGGAGTTCCTAGTCCGGAGGGCTTGTTTGCCAGGAGTGTGAGGAAGGAAGTCTGAAAACACAAGCTAGCGTGAGGTTTGGGACCGATGGCACGGCAGGCCCATTCTGAGAGGCTGAATCGAGATCTCCTGCACTGAGGTCATTTCAACTATGAGACGTGCCTCAGGCTAGAGTTTTTGTCCAGCATGGCCTCTTCCTGAATGGTGTGGGGGCCTCATGAGGCCAGGAAGGTTTGCCTACGATGGGATTTGTGAACTACTCCAAACCTCAAGGTTTCCTTCTGCACGAAAGTCGAGCGCTATTGGATGGTTCCAGGAGGCCCCATACGGAAAGCCTCGAGAGCAGGTGTCTAAGCGTGGATGCCTGGGAACGCCACCTCATATTCCCACTCTTTAGTCAGGACAAGGCAGGCTCAATCTGTGGGCTCCTGGGTGAGCTACCCAGAGGGGAGAGTTGAAATGGACTCTCCTGAAGATGAGTCCTACTGTGGCTTGGTGGCCTGGGAGACCTTGGAATGTGGAGGTGGCTCAGGGACTCTGCAGGATTCTCCAACCTGAGGTGTTTGACACGGCTCCAACAAGGAAGCTTCCCATGTGGAGACGAGAGAAGTTCTGTTCAGTGCCTCAGGAAAGCCCCATATCCTGTTCTTCGAACAAAAGCCTCTGAGGAGTGACACCTGGAAAACAAAGCAAGAGTTGAGATTAGGGCCTGAGTGCCTGTCCGGCTCAACCTTCTATCTCTGTTGACATCTGTGTGCATGCCTTCATGTAGCTAGCAGCTCAGCTTGTGTCTGAAGGCCCCTGTGTGTGCAGGGAGGCTCCCGGTAATGGTATGTCCTCGGGGGCCTTGAGGTTTCTCATATTCTGGAGGTGTGTGGCCAAAGGAATGGACAGAGTTTCCCAGGAGAGAGCAGGCATGGTCCTGTGGTATGGCTCCAGAGGACCCAGCCTAGAGGCTGTGTTTGCCAGGGCTGTGGGGACAGATGTCTGAAAAAGCAAACTTGGCTCAGGTAGGGGCCAAGGTAATGGCAGGCCTGATCTCCAGTCCGAGAGGGGAGATCCTCTGGATATCAAAGGAGGGCAAGTGGGAGGCAGTCGCTCAGGCTTTTGTCTCTGGGTGTTGCGTTCACAGTGGCCGTTCAGGGTAGGGGTTGCTTCAGGGGCCGAGGAAGAGCCTTCCTCTCGGGGGATTGTCCAAGCTCCCAAGTGTTTGGGTTCATTCTGTGGGAAGGGAAGAGTACTGTTTTCTGCCACAGGGGACCCCCCAGGAGAGGGACTCTAGAGCACAGCAGTGGGTTCCCTCAACTGGAATACACACCATCTAGTTAGTCCTGCGTGCCTATGGGCATGGCAAGCCACATATGCGGGCGCTTGGTCCAATCACTGAGAGGCGTTACTTGAATAAGGTACTCATGCTGAGGGTCACAATGTGTGTTTGTGCCCAAGGCGGCCCTCACACATGGGCGTGGCCTCATGGGCCATGCCGTTTTCTCCTACACTGAAGGTTTGACTCACTGCCAGCAGCAAGGTTTCTTGCCATGGGGAAGGAGGGGTTCTGACTTGTGCATCAGGTTCCCCCCTGTGCAGGGATTGGAGATAAGGTCTAGGTTCTGATGACTGAAAACCCAGGTTGGGAATGGATGGTGGCCTAAGGCAGTGGCGGGTCCAATGTGCTGGGTGTGCAGCCAGCTGTGTCGGTGTCTGTTGGAAGGTCTGGGCTCAGGCTATTTGCGACAGAGCATCAGTGTTTAAGGTAGCCTATGCAATTGGGGTGTTGCCGAGGGCCAAGCAGTTTGATCCTCATTTGGGGTTTCTGGGCAGCACCATAGACAAAGTTTTTCTCCTGGGAGGCAGGCGGAGTGCTTCATTGTGGCCCCAGAATTCCCAGTAGGGAGGGTTTGTGGGCCAGGAGTGTGAGGACGGAAGTCTAGGAACACAAGCTAAAGTGAGGATTGGAGCCAAGGGCAGAGCAGGCCCACTAGGCAGAGGCTGAATCAAAATCTCCTGCATCTGAAGTCAGGCTGAGGATCAGACGTTGGCTGAGGCTGGAGTATGTGTCCATGATGGCACCTTCATGAAGCGGGGGCCTCATGAGGCCAAGGAAGTTTTCCCACGCTGAGATAGGAGGTTGCCCCAAACCACCAGGTTTCCTTCTGTGGGACATTCGAGTCCTGTTGCATGGCTCCAGGACATACCATACGGAAGGACTGGAGAGCACGGTTCGAAGGATGGATCCCTGTACAGCATGCCTCGCATTCCCATTGGCCATTAGCCACAAGATATGTTTGATCTGCTGCCTCTGGGGCACGCTAACCAGGGGGCTGAGTTGAAATGGCCTCTCCTGAGGATGCGTCATAATGTGCGTTTGGGTCCATGGAAACCTTGGAATGTGCTGGTTGTTCAGTGGCCCTGCGGAACTCTCCTACCTGAAGGGTTTGATACATCCCCAGTAAGTAAGCTCCCCATGTGGAGGCGAGAGAGGTTTGGTTTGGTGCCTCAGAAAAGCCCCGTGTGCTGGTCTACGAAAACAGACCTCTGAGGACGGACACATGGAAACCAGAGCTAAGGTTCAGATTAGGGCCTGGGGTCCTGTCCATTTCAACCTTCTGTCTCTGGGGACACTGTCTGAGAGTCTAAGTGGAGATAGTTGCTCCGCTGGTGTCAGAGAGCCCCTCTTAGTCCAGGGTGGCCTACACTATTGATGGCCTCAGGGGCCTTGGAGCTTTTCCCTAACCTGTAGGGTTGTGGTCAATGGATTGGGCACAATTTCCTTGGAGAGGGCAGGCACAATCTTTCGCTGTGGCTCCAGAGGCCCTAGCCTGGCGGTTGTGTGGGTCCAGGCTGAGGGCACAGAAGTCTGAAAACACAAACTCAGCTTATGAGTGGCGCCTAGGGTATGGCAGGCCGGATGTACAGCCCGAGAGGGAGCTCCTGGGCCTCTGAAACAAGGGCGAGAAGGAGGCGTTCCTTCAGGCTTTTGTCTCTGGATGTTGTGTCCGAGATAGCCGTGGATTGGAGGGGTGGCCTCAGGGACTGTGGACGAGTATCCCTCTCTGGGGATTTGTCCCAGCTCCCAAGAGTTTGGGGTCATTTTGGGGGAAGGGTGGAGTCGTGTTGTCTGGCTCATGTGTCTCTCCAAGAAAGGGATTCCAGAGCAGAGCCCCAGGTACGGGCGGGGCGACTGGAAAACTCAAACACTGGTGAGGATTGGGTGCATAGGGGCTTGGCAAGCCCCATATGCGGGCTCTTGGCCCAGGCCCTGACAGGCCTTCCTTTGACATGGGGCTCATGCTGAGGGTCAGAGTGTGAATTTGTGCCCAAGCAGCACTCAAGTTTGGGCGTGGCATCAGGGACCAGGAAGGTTTCTCCCACCCTGAAGGTGTGACTCCATGCCAAGAGCAAGCTTTACAGCCACGGGGAAGGAGGAGTTCTGTGTTGTGCTTGCGATACCCAGCTGTGTGGAGAATTGATATAATGTCTAGGTTCAGATATCTGAAAACCAAGGTTAGGAAGAGGTGACGGCATAAGACCATGGCGTGTCCGAAGTGCTGGGTGTGCAGCCAGCTGTCTCCTTGTCTGTCTGGACGTCTGGCTTCAGGCTGTGTCAGACAGAGCATGAGTGCCCAGAGCAGCCTATCCAGTTCGGGTACCATCGAGGCCCGAGCAGGTTGATCCTCATCTGGGTTTTCTGGAGAGAGCCCCACAGGGAAACGTTTTTCTTCCCTTGGGCAGACCCTGGGCTGGGTTGTGGTTCTGGAGTTCCTAGTCCGGAGGGCTTGTTTGCCAGGAGTGTGAGGAAGGAAGTCTGAAAACACAAGCTAGCGTGAGGTTTGGGACCGATGGCACGGCAGGCCCATTCTGAGAGGCTGAATCGAGATCTCCTGCACTGAGGTCATTTCAACTATGAGACGTGCCTCAGGCTAGAGTTTTTGTCCAGCATGGCCTCTTCCTGAATGGTGTGGGGGCCTCATGAGGCCAGGAAGGTTTGCCTACGATGGGATTTGTGAACTACTCCAAACCTCAAGGTTTCCTTCTGCACGAAAGTCGAGCGCTATTGGATGGTTCCAGGAGGCCCCATACGGAAAGCCTCGAGAGCAGGTGTCTAAGCGTGGATGCCTGGGAACGCCACCTCATATTCCCACTCTTTAGTCAGGACAAGGCAGGCTCAATCTGTGGGCTCCTGGGTGAGCTACCCAGAGGGGAGAGTTGAAATGGACTCTCCTGAAGATGAGTCCTACTGTGGCTTGGTGGCCTGGGAGACCTTGGAATGTGGAGGTGGCTCAGGGACTCTGCAGGATTCTCCAACCTGAGGTGTTTGACACGGCTCCAACAAGGAAGCTTCCCATGTGGAGACGAGAGAAGTTCTGTTCAGTGCCTCAGGAAAGCCCCATATCCTGTTCTTCGAACCAAAGCCTCTGAGGAGTGACACCTGGAAAACAAAGCAAGAGTTGAGATTAGGGCCTGAGTGCCTGTCCGGCTCAACCTTCTATCTCTGTTGACATCTGTGTGCATGCCTTCATGTAGCTAGCAGCTCAGCTTGTGTCTGAAGGCCCCTGTGTGTGCAGGGAGGCTCCCGGTAATGGTATGTCCTCGGGGGCCTTGAGGTTTCTCATATTCTGGAGGTGTGTGGCCAAAGGAATGGACAGAGTTTCCCAGGAGAGAGCAGGCATGGTCCTGTGGTATGGCTCCAGAGGACCCAGCCTAGAGGCTGTGTTTGCCAGGGCTGTGGGGACAGATGTCTGAAAAAGCAAACTTGGCTCAGGTAGGGGCCAAGGTAATGGCAGGCCTGATCTCCAGTCCGAGAGGGGAGATCCTCTGGATATCAAAGGAGGGCAAGTGGGAGGCAGTCGCTCAGGCTTTTGTCTCTGGGTGTTGCGTTCACAGTGGCCGTTCAGGGTAGGGGTTGCTTCAGGGGCCGAGGAAGAGCCTTCCTCTCGGGGGATTGTCCAAGCTCCCAAGTGTTTGGGTTCATTCTGTGGGAAGGGAAGAGTACTGTTTTCTGCCACAGGGGACCCCCCAGGAGAGGGACTCTAGAGCACAGCAGTGGGTTCCCTCAACTGGAATACACACCATCTAGTTAGTCCTGCGTGCCTATGGGCATGGCAAGCCACATATGCGGGCGCTTGGTCCAATCACTGAGAGGCGTTACTTGAATAAGGTACTCATGCTGAGGGTCACAATGTGTGTTTGTGCCCAAGGCGGCCCTCACACATGGGCGTGGCCTCATGGGCCATGCCGTTTTCTCCTACACTGAAGGTTTGACTCACTGCCAGCAGCAAGGTTTCTTGCCATGGGGAAGGAGGGGTTCTGACTTGTGCATCAGGTTCCCCCCTGTGCAGGGATTGGAGATAAGGTCTAGGTTCTGATGACTGAAAACCCAGGTTGGGAATGGATGGTGGCCTAAGGCAGTGGCGGGTCCAATGTGCTGGGTGTGCAGCCAGCTGTGTCGGTGTCTGTTGGAAGGTCTGGGCTCAGGCTATTTGCGACAGAGCATCAGTGGTTAAGGTAGCCTATGCAATTGGGGTGTTGCCGAGGGCCAAGCAGTTTGATCCTCATTTGGGGTTTCTGGGCAGCACCATAGACAAAGTTTTTCTCCTGGGAGGCAGGCGGAGTGCTTCATTGTGGCCCCAGAATTCCCAGTAGGGAGGGTTTGTGGGCCAGGAGTGTGAGGACGGAAGTCTAGGAACACAAGCTAAAGTGAGGATTGGAGCCAAGGGCAGAGCAGGCCCACTAGGCAGACGCTGAATCAAAATCTCCTGCATCTGAAGTCAGGCTGAGGATCAGACGTTGGCTGAGGCTGGAGTATGTGTCCATGATGGCACCTTCATGAAGCGGGGGCCTCATGAGGCCAAGGAAGTTTTTCCACGCTGAGTTTGGAGGTTGCCCCAAACCACCAGGTTTCCTTCTGTGGGACATTCGAGTCCTGTTGCATGGCTCCAGGACATACCATACGGAAGGACTGGAGAGCACGGTTCGAAGGATGGATCCCTGTACAGCATGCCTCGCATTCCCATTGGCCATTAGCCACAAGATATGTTTGATCTGCTGCCTCTGGGGCACGCTAACCAGGGGGCTGAGTTGAAATGGCCTCTCCTGAGGATGCGTCATAATGTGCGTTTGGGTCCATGGAAACCTTGGAATGTGCTGGTTGTTCAGTGGCCCTGCGGAACTCTCCTACCTGAAGGGTTTGATACATCCCCAGTCAGTAAGCTCCCCATGTGGAGACGAGAGAGGTTTGGTTTGGTGCCTCAGAAAAGCCCCGTGTGCTGGTCAACGAAAACAGACCTCTGAGGACGGACACATGGAAACCAAAGCTAAGGTTCAGATTAGGGCCTGGGGGCCTGTCCATTTCAACCTTCTGTCTCTGGGGACACTGTCTGAGAGTCTAAGTGGAGATAGTTGCTCCGCTGGTGTCAGAGAGCCCCTCTTAGTCCATGGTGGCCTACACTATTGATGGCCTCAGGGGCCTTAGAGCTTTTCCCTAACTTGTAGGGTTGTGGTCAATGGATTGGGCACAATTTCCTTGGAGAGGGCAGGCACAATCTTTCGCTGTGGCTCCAGAGGCCCTAGCCTGACGGTTGTGTGGGTCCAGGCTGAGGGCACAGAAGTCTGAAAACACAAACTCAGCTATGAGTGGTGCCTAGGGTATGGCAGGCCGGATGTACAGCCCGAGAGGGAGCTCCTGGGCCTCTGAAACAAGGGCGAGTGGGAGGCGTTCCTTCAGGCTTTTGTCTCTGGATGTTGTGTCCGAGATAGCCGTGGATTGGAGGGGTGGCCTCAGGGACTGTGGACGAGTATCTCTCTCTGGGGTTTTGTCCCGGCTCCCAAGAGTTTGGGGTCATTTTGTGGGAAGGGTGGAGTCCTGTTGTCTGGCTCATGTGTCTCTCCAAGAAAGGGATTCCAGAGCAGAGCCCCAGGTACGGGCGGGGCGACTGGAAAACTCAAACACTGGTGAGGATTGGGTGCATAGGGGCTTGGCAAGCCCCATATGCGGGCTCTTGGCCCAGGCCCTGACAGGCCTTCCTTTGACATGGGGCTCATGCTGAGGGTCAGAGTGTGAATTTGTGCCCAAGCAGCACTCAAGTTTGGGCGTGGCATCAGGGACCAGGAAGGTTTCTCCCACCCTGAAGGTGTGACTCCATGCCAAGAGCAAGCTTTACAGCCACGGGGAAGGAGGAGTTCTGTGTTGTGCTTGCGATACCCAGCTGTGTGGAGAATTGATATAATGTCTAGGTTCAGATATCTGAAAACCAAGGTTAGGAAGAGGTGACGGCATAAGACCATGGCGTGTCCGAAGTGCTGGGTGTGCGGCCAGCTGTCTCCTTGTCTGTCTGGACGTCTGCTTCAGGCTGTGTCAGACAGAGCATGAGTGCCCAGAGCAGCCTATCCAGTTCGGGTACCGTCGAGGCCCGAGCAGGTTGATCCTCATCTGGGTTTTCTGGAGAGAGCCCCACAGGGAAACGTTTTTCTTCCCTTGGGCAGACCCTGGGCTGGGTTGTGGTTCTGGAGTTCCTAGTCCGGAGGGCTTGTTTGCCAGGAGTGTGAGGAAGGAAGTCTGAAAACACAAGCTAGCGTGAGGTTTGGGACCGATGGCACGGCAGGCCCACTCTGAGAGGCTGAATCGAGATCTCCTGCACTGAGGTCATTTCAACTATGAGACGTGCCTCAGGCTAGAGTTTTTGTCCAGCATGGCCTCTTCCTGAATGGTGTGGGGGCCTCATGAGGCCAGGAAGGTTTGCCTACGATGGGATTTGTGAACTACTCCAAACCTCAAGGTTTCCTTCTGCACGAAAGTCGAGCGCTATTGGATGGTTCCAGGAGGCCCCATACGGAAAGCCTCGAGAGCAGGTGTCTAAGCGTGGATGCCTGGGAACGCCACATCATATTCCCACTCTTTAGTCAGGACAAGGCAGGCTCAATCTGCGGGCTCCTGGGTGAGCTACCCAGAGGGGAGAGTTGAAATGGACTCTCCTGAAGATGAGTCCTACTGTGGCTTGGTGGCCTGGGAGACCTTGGAATGTGGAGGTGGCTCAGGGACTCTGCAGGATTCTCCAACCTGAGGTGTTTGACACGGCTCCAACAAGGAAGCTTCCCATGTGGAGACGAGAGAAGTTCTGTTCAGTGCCTCAGGAAAGCCCCATATCCTGTTCTTCGAACAAAAGCCTCTGAGGAGTGACACCTGGAAAACAAAGCAAGAGTTGAGATTAGGGCCTGAGTGCCTGTCCGGCTCAACCTTCTATCTCTGTTGACATCTGTGTGCATGCCTTCATGTAGCTAGCAGCTCAGCTTGTGTCTGAAGGCCCCTGTGTGTGCAGGGAGGCTCCCGGTAATGGTATGTCCTCGGGGGCCTTGAGGTTTCTCATATTCTGGAGGTGTGTGGCCAAAGGAATGGACAGAGTTTCCCAGGAGAGAGCAGGCATGGTCCTGTGGTATGGCTCCAGAGGACCCAGCCTAGAGGCTGTGTTTGCCAGGGCTGTGGGGACAGATGTCTGAAAAAGCAAACTTGGCTCAGGTAGGGGCCAAGGTAATGGCAGGCCTGATCTCCAGTCCGAGAGGGGAGATCCTCTGGATATCAAAGGAGGGCAAGTGGGAGGCAGTCGCTCAGGCTTTTGTCTCTGGGTGTTGCGTTCACAGTGGCCGTTCAGGGTAGGGGTTGCTTCAGGGGCCGAGGAAGAGCCTTCCTCTCGGGGGATTGTCCAAGCTCCCAAGTGTTTGGGTTCATTCTGTGGGAAGGGAAGAGTACTGTTTTCTGCCACAGGGGACCCCCCAGGAGAGGGACTCTAGAGCACAGCAGTGGGTTCCCTCAACTGGAATACACACCATCTAGTTAGTCCTGCGTGCCTATGGGCATGGCAAGCCACATATGCGGGCGCTTGGTCCAATCACTGAGAGGCGTTACTTGAATAAGGTACTCATGCTGAGGGTCACAATGTGTGTTTGTGCCCAAGGCGGCCCTCACACATGGGCGTGGCCTCATGGGCCATGCCGTTTTCTCCTACACTGAAGGTTTGACTCACTGCCAGCAGCAAGGTTTCTTGCCATGGGGAAGGAGGGGTTCTGACTTGTGCATCAGGTTCCCCCCTGTGCAGGGATTGGAGATAAGGTCTAGGTTCTGATGACTGAAAACCCAGGTTGGGAATGGATGGTGGCCTAAGGCAGTGGCGGGTCCAATGTGCTGGGTGTGCAGCCAGCTGTGTCGGTGTCTGTTGGAAGGTCTGGGCTCAGGCTATTTGCGACAGAGCATCAGTGGTTAAGGTAGCCTATGCAATTGGGGTGTTGCCGAGGGCCAAGCAGTTTGATCCTCATTTGGGGTTTCTGGGCAGCACCATAGACAAAGTTTTTCTCCTGGGAGGCAGGCGGAGTGCTTCATTGTGGCCCCAGAATTCCCAGTAGGGAGGGTTTGTGGGCCAGGAGTGTGAGGACGGAAGTCTAGGAACACAAGCTAAAGTGAGGATTGGAGCCAAGGGCAGAGCAGGCCCACTAGGCAGACGCTGAATCAAAATCTCCTGCATCTGAAGTCAGGCTGAGGATCAGACGTTGGCTGAGGCTGGAGTATGTGTCCATGATGGCACCTTCATGAAGCGGGGGCCTCATGAGGCCAAGGAAGTTTTTCCACGCTGAGTTTGGAGGTTGCCCCAAACCACCAGGTTTCCTTCTGTGGGACATTCGAGTCCTGTTGCATGGCTCCAGGACATACCATACGGAAGGACTGGAGAGCACGGTTCGAAGGATGGATCCCTGTACAGCATGCCTCGCATTCCCATTGGCCATTAGCCACAAGATATGTTTGATCTGCTGCCTCTGGGGCACGCTAACCAGGGGGCTGAGTTGAAATGGCCTCTCCTGAGGATGCGTCATAATGTGCGTTTGGGTCCATGGAAACCTTGGAATGTGCTGGTTGTTCAGTGGCCCTGCGGAACTCTCCTACCTGAAGGGTTTGATACATCCCCAGTCAGTAAGCTCCCCATGTGGAGACGAGAGAGGTTTGGTTTGGTGCCTCAGAAAAGCCCCGTGTGCTGGTCAACGAAAACAGACCTCTGAGGACGGACACATGGAAACCAAAGCTAAGGTTCAGATTAGGGCCTGGGGGCCTGTCCATTTCAACCTTCTGTCTCTGGGGACACTGTCTGAGAGTCTAAGTGGAGATAGTTGCTCCGCTGGTGTCAGAGAGCCCCTCTTAGTCCATGGTGGCCTACACTATTGATGGCCTCAGGGGCCTTAGAGCTTTTCCCTAACCTGTAGGGTTGTGGTCAATGGATTGGGCACAATTTCCTTGGAAAGTGCAGGCACAATCTTTCGCTGTGGCTCCAGAGGCCCTATCCTGACGGTTGTGTGGGTCCAGGCTGAGGGCACAGAAGTCTGAAAACACAAACTCAGCTTATGAGTGGCGCCTAGGGTATGGCAGGCCGGATGTACAGCCCGAGAGGGAGCTCCTGGGCCTCTGAAACAAGGGCGAGTGGGAGGCGTTCCTTCAGGCTTTTGTCTCTGGATGTTGTGTCCGAGATAGCCGTGGATTGGAGGGGTGGCCTCAGGGACTGTGGACGAGTATCCCTCTCTGGGGATTTGTCCCAGCTCCCAAGAGTTTGGGGTCATTTTGTGGGAAGGGTGGAGACCTGTTGTCTGGCTCATGTGTCTCTCCAAGAAAGGGATTCCAGAGCAGAGCCCCAGGTACGGGCGGGGCGACTGGAAAACTCAAACACTGGTGAGTATTGGGTGCATAGGGGCTTGGCAAGCCCCATATGCGGGCTCTTGGCCCAGGCCCTGACAGGCCTTCCTTTGACATGGGGCTCATGCTGAGGGTCAGAGTGTGAATTTGTGCCCAAGCAGCACTCAAGTTTGGGCGTGGCATCAGGGACCAGGAAGGTTTCTCCCACCCTGAAGGTGTGACTCCATGCCAAGAGCAAGCTTTACAGCCACGGGGAAGGAGGAGTTCTGTGTTGTGCTTGCGATACCCAGCTGTGTGGAGAATTGATATAATGTCTAGGTTCAGATATCTGAAAACCAAGGTTAGGAAGAGGTGACGGCATAAGACCATGGCGTGTCCGAAGTGCTGGGTGTGCGGCCAGCTGTCTCCTTGTCTGTCTGGACGTCTGCTTCAGGCTGTGTCAGACAGAGCATGAGTGCCCAGAGCAGCCTATCCAGTTCGGGTACCGTCGAGGCCCGAGCAGGTTGATCCTCATCTGGGTTTTCTGGAGAGAGCCCCACAGGGAAACGTTTTTCTTCCCTTGGGCAGACCCTGGGCTGGGTTGTGGTTCTGGAGTTCCTAGTCCGGAGGGCTTGTTTGCCAGGAGTGTGAGGAAGGAAGTCTGAAAACACAAGCTAGCGTGAGGTTTGGGACCGATGGCACGGCAGGCCCACTCTGAGAGGCTGAATCGAGATCTCCTGCACTGAGGTCATTTCAACTATGAGACGTGCCTCAGGCTAGAGTTTTTGTCCAGCATGGCCTCTTCCTGAATGGTGTGGGGGCCTCATGAGGCCAGGAAGGTTTGCCTACGATGGGATTTGTGAACTACTCCAAACCTCAAGGTTTCCTTCTGCACGAAAGTCGAGTGCTATTGGATGGTTCCAGGAGGCCCCATACGGAAAGCCTCGAGAGCAGGTGTCTAAGCGTGGATGCCTGGGAACGCCACCTCATATTCCCACTCTTTAGTCAGGACAAGGCAGGCTCAATCTGCGGGCTCCTGGGTGAGCTACCCAGAGGGGAGAGTTGAAATGGACTCTCCTGAAGATGAGTCCTACTGTGGCTTGGTGGCCTGGGAGACCTTGGAATGTGGAGGTGGCTCAGGGACTCTGCAGGATTCTCCAACCTGAGGTGTTTGACACGGCTCCAACAAGGAAGCTTCCCATGTGGAGACGAGAGAAGTTCTGTTCAGTGCCTCAGGAAAGCCCCATATCCTGTTCTTCGAACAAAAGCCTCTGAGGAGTGACACCTGGAAAACAAAGCAAGAGTTGAGATTAGGGCCTGAGTGCCTGTCCGGCTCAACCTTCTATCTCTGTTGACATCTGTGTGCATGCCTTCATGTAGCTAGCAGCTCAGCTTGTGTCTGAAGGCCCCTGTGTGTGCAGGGAGGCTCCCGGTAATGGTATGTCCTCGGGGGCCTTGAGGTTTCTCATATTCTGGAGGTGTGTGGCCAAAGGAATGGACAGAGTTTCCCAGGAGAGAGCAGGCATGGTCCTGTGGTATGGCTCCAGAGGACCCAGCCTAGAGGCTGTGTTTGCCAGGGCTGTGGGGACAGATGTCTGAAAAAGCAAACTTGGCTCAGGTAGGGGCCAAGGTAATGGCAGGCCTGATCTCCAGTCCGAGAGGGGAGATCCTCTGGATATCAAAGGAGGGCAAGTGGGAGGCAGTCGCTCAGGCTTTTGTCTCTGGGTGTTGCGTTCACAGTGGCCGTTCAGGGTAGGGGTTGCTTCAGGGGCCGAGGAAGAGCCTTCCTCTCGGGGGATTGTCCAAGCTCCCAAGTGTTTGGGTTCATTCTGTGGGAAGGGAAGAGTACTGTTTTCTGCCACAGGGGACCCCCCAGGAGAGGGACTCTAGAGCACAGCAGTGGGTTCCCTCAACTGGAATACACACCATCTAGTTAGTCCTGCGTGCCTATGGGCATGGCAAGCCACATATGCGGGCTCTTGGTCCAATCACTGAGAGGCGTTACTTGAATAAGGTACTCACGCTGAGGGTCACAATGTGTGTTTGTGCCCATGGCGGCCCTAACACATGGGCGTGGCGTCATGGGCCATGCCGTTTTCTCCTACACTGAAGGTTTGACTCACTGCCAGCAGCAAGGTTTCTTGCCATGGGGAAGGAGGGGTTCTGACTTGTGCATCAGGTTCCGCCCTGTGCAGGGATTGGAGATAAGGTCTAGGTTCTGATGACTGAAAACCCAGGTTGGGAATGGATGGTGGCCTAAGGCAGTGGCGCGTCCAATGTGCTGGGTGTGCAGCCAGCTGTGTCGGTGTCTGTTGGAAGGTCTGGGCTCAGGCTATTTGCGACAGAGCATCAGTGTTTAAGGTAGCCTATGCAATTGGGGTGTTGCCGAGGGCCAAGCAGTTTGATCCTCATTTGGGGTTTCTGGGCAGCACCATAGACAAAGTTTTTCTCCTGGGAGGCAGGCGGAGTGCTTCATTGTGGCCCCAGAATTCCCAGTAGGGAGGGTTTGCGGGCCAGGAGTGTGAGGACGGAAGTCTAGGAACACAAGCTAAAGTGAGGATTGGAGCCAAGGGCAGAGCAGGCCCACTAGGCAGAGGCTGAATCAAAATCTCCTGCATCTGAAGTCAGGCTGAGGATCAGACGTTGGCTGAGGCTGGAGTATGTGTCCATGTTGGCACCTTCATGAAGCGGGGGCCTCATGAGGCCAAGGAAGTTTTCCCACGCTGAGTTTGGAGGTTGCCCCAAACCACCAGGTTTCCTTCTGTGGGACATTCGAGTCCTGTTGCATGGCTCCAGGACATACCATACGGAAGGACTGTAGAGCACGGTTCGAAGGATGGATCCCTGTACAGCATGCCTCGCATTCCCATTGGCCATTAGCCACAAGATATGTTTGATCTGCTGCCTCTGGGGCACGCTAACCAGGGGGCTGAGTTGAAATGGCCTCTCCTCAGGATGCGTCTTAATGTCCTTTTGGGTCCATGGAAACCTTGGAATGTGCTGGTTGTTCAGTGGCCCTGCGGAACTCTCCTACCTGAAGGGTTTGATACAACCCCAGTAAGTAAGTTCCCCATGTGGAGACGAGAGAGGTTTGGTTTGGTGCCTCAGAAAAGCCCCGTGTGCTGGTCTATGAAAACAGACCTCTGAGGACGGACACATGGAAACCAAAGCTAAGGTTCAGATTAGGGCCTGGGGGCCTGTCCATTTCAACCTTCTGTCTCTGGGGACACTGTCTGAGAGTCTAAGTGGAGATAGTTGCTCCGCTGGTGTCAGAGAGCCCCTCTTAGTCCAGGGTCGCCTACACTATTGATGGCCTCAGGGGCCTTGGAGCTTTTCCCTAACCTGTAGGATTGTGGTCAATGGATTGGGCAAAATTTCCTTGGGAGGGCAGGCACAATCTTTCGCTGTGGCTCCAGAGGCCCTAGCCTGGCGGTTGTGTGGGTCCAGGCTGAGGGCACAGAAGTCTGAAAACACAAACTCAGCTTATGAGTGGCGCCTAGGGTATGGCAGGCCGGATGTACAGCCCGAGAGGGAGCTCCTGGGCCTCTGAAACAAGGGCGAGAAGGGGCGTTCCTTCAGGCTTTTGTCTCTGGATGTTGTGTCCGAGATAGCCGTGGATTGGAGGGGTGGCCTCAGGGACTGTGGACGAGTATCCCTCTCTGGGGATTTGTCCCAGCTCCCAAGAGTTTGGGGTCATTTTGGGGGAAGGGTGGAGTCGTGTTGTCTGGCTCATGTGTCTCTCCAAGAAAGGGATTCCAGAGCAGAGCCCCAGGTACGGGCGGGGCGACTGGAAAACTCAAACACTGGTGAGGATTGGGTGCATAGGGGCTTGGCAAGCCCCATATGCGGGCTCTTGGCCCAGGCCCTGACAGGCCTTCCTTTGACATGGGGCTCATGCTGAGGGTCAGAGTGTGAATTTGTGCCCAAGCAGCACTCAAGTTTGGGCGTGGCATCAGGGACCAGGAAGGTTTCTCCCACCCTGAAGGTGTGACTCCATGCCAAGAGCAAGCTTTACAGCCACGGGGAAGGAGGAGTTCTGTGTTGTGCTTGCGATACCCAGCTGTGTGGAGAATTGATATAATGTCTAGGTTCAGATATCTGAAAACCAAGGTTAGGAAGAGGTGACGGCATAAGACCATGGCGTGTCCGAAGTGCTGGGTGTGCAGCCAGCTGTCTCCTTGTCTGTCTGGACGTCTGGCTTCAGGCTGTGTCAGACAGAGCATGAGTGCCCAGAGCAGCCTATCCAGTTCGGGTACCGTCGAGGCCCGAGCAGGTTGATCCTCATCTGGGTTTTCTGGAGAGAGCCCCACAGGGAATCGTTTTTCTTCCCTTGGGCAGACCCTGGGCTGGGTTGTGGTTCTGGAGTTCCTAGTCCGGAGGGCTTGTTTGCCAGGAGTGTGAGGAAGGAAGTCTGAAAACACAAGCTAGCGTGAGGTTTGGGACCGATGGCACGGCAGGCCCATTCTGAGAGGCTGAATCGAGATCTCCTGCACTGAGGTCATTTCAACTATGAGACGTGCCTCAGGCTAGAGTTTTTGTCCAGCATGGCCTCTTCCTGAATGGTGTGGGGGCCTCATGAGGCCAGGAAGGTTTGCCTACGATGGGATTTGTGAACTACTCCAAACCTCAAGGTTTCCTTCTGCACGAAAGTCGAGCGCTATTGGATGGTTCCAGGAGGCCCCATACGGAAAGCCTCGAGAGCAGGTGTCTAAGCGTGGATGCCTGGGAACGCCACCTCATATTCCCACTCTTTAGTCAGGACAAGGCAGGCTCAATCTGTGGGCTCCTGGGTGAGCTACCCAGAGGGGAGAGTTGAAATGGACTCTCCTGAAGATGAGTCCTACTGTGGCTTGGTGGCCTGGGAGACCTTGGAATGTGGAGGTGGCTCAGGGACTCTGCAGGATTCTCCAACCTGAGGTGTTTGACACGGCTCCAACAAGGAAGCTTCCCATGTGGAGACGAGAGAAGTTCTGTTCAGTGCCTCAGGAAAGCCCCATATCCTGTTCTTCGAACAAAAGCCTCTGAGGAGTGACACCTGGAAAACAAAGCAAGAGTTGAGATTAGGGCCTAAGGGCCTGTCCGGCTCAACCTTCTATCTCTGTTGACATCTGTGTGCATGCCTTCATGTAGCTAGCAGCTCAGCTTGTGTCTGAAGGCCCCTGTGTGTGCAGGGAGGCTCCCGGTAATGGTATGTCCTCGGGGGCCTTGAGGTTTCTCATATTCTGGAGGTGTGTGGCCAAAGGAATGGACAGAGTTTCCCAGGAGAGAGCAGGCATGGTCCTGTGGTATGGCTCCAGAGGACCCAGCCTAGAGGCTGTGTTTGCCAGGGCTGTGGGGACAGATGTCTGAAAAAGCAAACTTGGCTCAGGTAGGGGCCAAGGTAATGGCAGGCCTGATCTCCAGTCCGAGAGGGGAGATCCTCTGGATATCAAAGGAGGGCAAGTGGGAGGCAGTCGCTCAGGCTTTTGTCTCTGGGTGTTGCGTTCACAGTGGCCGTTCAGGGTAGGGGTTGCTTCAGGGGCCGAGGAAGAGCCTTCCTCTCGGGGGATTGTCCAAGCTCCCAAGTGTTTGGGTTCATTCTGTGGGAAGGGAAGAGTACTGTTTTCTGCCACAGGGGACCCCCCAGGAGAGGGACTCTAGAGCACAGCAGTGGGTTCCCTCAACTGGAATACACACCATCTAGTTAGTCCTGCGTGCCTATGGGCATGGCAAGCCACATATGCGGGCGCTTGGTCCAATCACTGAGAGGCGTTACTTGAATAAGGTACTCATGCTGAGGGTCACAATGTGTGTTTGTGCCCAAGGCGGCCCTCACACATGGGCGTGGCCTCATGGGCCATGCCGTTTTCTCCTACACTGAAGGTTTGACTCACTGCCAGCAGCAAGGTTTCTTGCCATGGGGAAGGAGGGGTTCTGACTTGTGCATCAGGTTCCCCCCTGTGCAGGGATTGGAGATAAGGTCTAGGTTCTGATGACTGAAAACCCAGGTTGGGAATGGATGGTGGCCTAAGGCAGTGGCGGGTCCAATGTGCTGGGTGTGCAGCCAGCTGTGTCGGTGTCTGTTGGAAGGTCTGGGCTCAGGCTATTTGCGACAGAGCATCAGTGTTTAAGGTAGCCTATGCAATTGGGGTGTTGCCGAGGGCCAAGCAGTTTGATCCTCATTTGGGGTTTCTGGGCAGCACCATAGACAAAGTTTTTCTCCTGGGAGGCAGGCGGAGTGCTTCATTGTGGCCCCAGAATTCCCAGTAGGGAGGGTTTGTGGGCCAGGAGTGTGAGGACGGAAGTCTAGGAACACAAGCTAAAGTGAGGATTGGAGCCAAGGGCAGAGCAGGCCCACTAGGCAGAGGCTGAATCAAAATCTCCTGCATCTGAAGTCAGGCTGAGGATCAGACGTTGGCTGAGGCTGGAGTATGTGTCCATGATGGCACCTTCATGAAGCGGGGGCCTCATGAGGCCAAGGAAGTTTTCCCACGCTGAGATTGGAGGTTGCCCCAAACCACCAGGTTTCCTTCTGTGGGACATTCGAGTCCTGTTGCATGGCTCCAGGACATACCATACGGAAGGACTGGAGAGCACGGTTCGAAGGATGGATCCCTGTACAGCATGCCTCGCATTCCCATTGGCCATTAGCCACAAGATATGTTTGATCTGCTGCCTCTGGGGCACGCTAACCAGGGGGCTGAGTTGAAATGGCCTCTCCTGAGGATGCGTCATAATGTGCGTTTGGGTCCATGGAAACCTTGGAATGTGCTGGTTGTTCAGTGGCCCTGCGGAACTCTCCTACCTGAAGGGTTTGATACATCCCCAGTAAGTAAGCTCCCCATGTGGAGGCGAGAGAGGTTTGGTTTGGTGCCTCAGAAAAGCCCCGTGTGCTGGTCTACGAAAACAGACCTCTGAGGACGGACACATGGAAACCAGAGCTAAGGTTCAGATTAGGGCCTGGGGTCCTGTCCATTTCAACCTTCTGTCTCTGGGGACACTGTCTGAGAGTCTAAGTGGAGATAGTTGCTCCGCTGGTGTCAGAGAGCCCCTCTTAGTCCAGGGTGGCCTACACTATTGATGGCCTCAGGGGCCTTGGAGCTTTTCCCTAACCTGTAGGGTTGTGGTCAATGGATTGGGCACAATTTCCTTGGAGAGGGCAGGCACAATCTTTCGCTGTGGCTCCAGAGGCCCTAGCCTGGCGGTTGTGTGGGTCCAGGCTGAGGGCACAGAAGTCTGAAAACACAAACTCAGCTTATGAGTGGCGCCTAGGGTATGGCAGGCCGGATGTACAGCCCGAGAGGGAGCTCCTGGGCCTCTGAAACAAGGGCGAGAAGGAGGCGTTCCTTCAGGCTTTTGTCTCTGGATGTTGTGTCCGAGATAGCCGTGGATTGGAGGGGTGGCCTCAGGGACTGTGGACGAGTATCCCTCTCTGGGGATTTGTCCCAGCTCCCAAGAGTTTGGGGTCATTTTGGGGGAAGGGTGGAGTCGTGTTGTCTGGCTCATGTGTCTCTCCAAGAAAGGGATTCCAGAGCAGAGCCCCAGGTACGGGCGGGGCGACTGGAAAACTCAAACACTGGTGAGGATTGGGTGCATAGGGGCTTGGCAAGCCCCATATGCGGGCTCTTGGTCCAGGCCCTGACAGGCCTTCCTTTGACATGGGGCTCATGCTGAGGGTCAGAGTGTGAATTTGTGCCCAAGCAGCACTCAAGTTTGGGCGTGGCATCAGGGACCAGGAAGGTTTCTCCCACCCTGAAGGTGTGACTCCATGCCAAGAGCAAGCTTTACAGCCACGGGGAAGGAGGAGTTCTGTGTTGTGCTTGCGATACCCAGCTGTGTGGAGAATTGATATAATGTCTAGGTTCAGATATCTGAAAACCAAGGTTAGGAAGAGGTGACGGCATAAGACCATGGCGTGTCCGAAGTGCTGGGTGTGCGGCCAGCTGTCTCCTTGTCTGTCTGGACGTCTGGCTTCAGGCTGTGTCAGACAGAGCATGAGTGCCCAGAGCAGCCTATCCAGTTCGGGTACCGTCGAGGCCCGAGCAGGTTGATCCTCATCTGGGTTTTCTGGAGAGAGCCCCACAGGGAAACGTTTTTCTTCCCTTGGGCAGACCCTGGGCTGGGTTGTGGTTCTGGAGTTCCTAGTCCGGAGGGCTTGTTTGCCAGGAGTGTGAGGAAGGAAGTCTGAAAACACAAGCTAGCGTGAGGTTTGGGACCGATGGCACGGCAGGCCCACTCTGAGAGGCTGAATCGAGATCTCCTGCACTGAGGTAATTTCAACTATGAGACGTGCCTCAGGCTAGAGTTTTTGTCCAGCATGGCCTCTTCCTGAATGGTGTGGGGGCCTCATGAGGCCAGGAAGGTTTGCCTACGATGGGATTTGTGAACTACTCCAAACCTCAAGGTTTCCTTCTGCACGAAAGTCGAGCGCTATTGGATGGTTCCAGGAGGCCCCATATGGAAAGCCTCGAGAGCAGGTGTCTAAGCGTGGATGCCTGGGAACGCCACCTCATATTCCCACTCTTTAGTCAGGACAAGGCAGGCTCAATCTGCGGGCTCCTGGGTGAGCTACCCAGAGGGGAGAGTTGAAATGGACTCTCCTGAAGATGAGTCCTACTGTGGCTTGGTGGCCTGGGAGACCTTGGAATGTGGAGGTGGCTCAGGGACTCTGCAGGATTCTCCAACCTGAGGTGTTTGACACGGCTCCAACAAGGAAGCTTCCCATGTGGAGACGAGAGAAGTTCTGTTCAGTGCCTCAGGAAAGCCCCATATCCTGTTCTTCGAACAAAAGCCTCTGAGGAGTGACACCTGGAAAACAAAGCAAGAGTTGAGATTAGGGCCTGAGTGCCTGTCCGGCTCAACCTTCTATCTCTGTTGACATCTGTGTGCATGCCTTCATGTAGCTAGCAGCTCAGCTTGTGTCTGAAGGCCCCTGTGTGTGCAGGGAGGCTCCCGGTAATGGTATGTCCTCGGGGGCCTTGAGGTTTCTCATATTCTGGAGGTGTGTGGCCAAAGGAATGGACAGAGTTTCCCAGGAGAGAGCAGGCATGGTCCTGTGGTATGGCTCCAGAGGACCCAGCCTAGAGGCTGTGTTTGCCAGGGCTGTGGGGACAGATGTCTGAAAAAGCAAACTTGGCTCAGGTAGGGGCCAAGGTAATGGCAGGCCTGATCTCCAGTCCGAGAGGGGAGATCCTCTGGATATCAAAGGAGGGCAAGTGGGAGGCAGTCGCTCAGGCTTTTGTCTCTGGGTGTTGCGTTCACAGTGGCCGTTCAGGGTAGGGGTTGCTTCAGGGGCCGAGGAAGAGCCTTCCTCTCGGGGGATTGTCCAAGCTCCCAAGTGTTTGGGTTCATTCTGTGGGAAGGGAAGAGTACTGTTTTCTGCCACAGGGGACCCCCCAGGAGAGGGACTCTAGAGCACAGCAGTGGGTTCCCTCCACTGGAATACACACCATCTAGTTAGTCCTGCGTGCCTATGGGCATGGCAAGCCACATATGCGGGCTCTTGGTCCAATCACTGAGAGGCGTTACTTGAATAAGGTACTCACGCTGAGGGTCACAATGTGTGTTTGTGCCCAAGGCGGCCCTCACACATGGGCGTGGCCTCATGGGCCATGCCGTTTTCTCCTACACTGAAGGTTTGACTCACTGCCAGCAGCAAGGTTTCTTGCCATGGGGAAGGAGGGGTTCTGACTTGTGCATCAGGTTCCCCCCTGTGCAGGGATTGGAGATAAGGTCTAGGTTCTGATGACTGAAAACCCAGGTTGGGAATGGATGGTGGCCTAAGGCAGTGGCGGGTCCAATGTGCTGGGTGTGCAGCCAGCTGTGTCGGTGTCTGTTGGAAGGTCTGGGCTCAGGCTATTTGCGACAGAGCATCAGTGGTTAAGGTAGCCTATGCAATTGGGGTGTTGCCGAGGGCCAAGCAGTTTGATCCTCATTTGGGGTTTCTGGGCAGCACCATAGACAAAGTTTTTCTCCTGGGAGGCAGGCGTAGTGCTTCATTGTGGCCCCAGAATTCCCAGTAGGGAGGGTTTGCAGGCCAGGAGTGTGAGGACGGAAGTCTAGGAACACAAGCTAAAGTGAGGATTGGAGCCAAGGGCAGAGCAGGCCCACTAGGCAGAGGCTGAATCAAAATCTCCTGCATCTGAAGTCAGGCTGAGGATCAGACGTTGGCTGAGGCTGGAGTATGTGTCCATGATGGCACCTTCATGAAGCGGGGGCCTCATGAGGCCAAGGAAGTTTTCCCACGCTGAGATTGGAGGTTGCCCCAAACCACCAGGTTTCCTTCTGTGGGACATTCGAGTCCTGTTGCATGGCTCCAGGACATACCATACGGAAGGACTGGAGAGCACGGTTCGAAGGATGGATCCCTGTACAGCATGCCTCGCATTCCCATTGGACATTAGCCACAAGATATGTTTGATCTGCTGCCTCTGGGGCACGCTAACCAGGGGGCTGAGTTGAAATGGCCTCTCCTGAGGATGCGTCATAATGTGCGTTTGGGTCCATGGAAACCTTGGAATGTGCTGGTTGTTCAGTGGCCCTGCGGAACTCTCCTACCTGAAGGGTTTGATACATCCCCAGTAAGTAAGCTCCCCATGTGGAGGCGAGAGAGGTTTGGTTTGGTGCCTCAGAAAAGCCCCGTGTGCTGGTCTACGAAAACAGACCTCTGAGGACGGACACATGGAAACCAG
Source organism: Mustela nivalis (assembly GCF_964662115.1). Taxonomy (NCBI): domain Eukaryota; kingdom Metazoa; phylum Chordata; class Mammalia; order Carnivora; family Mustelidae; genus Mustela; species Mustela nivalis. Next base: position 250,639 of record NW_028135945.1, read on the forward strand.
AGCTAAGGTTCAGATTAGGGCCTGGGGGCCTGTCCATTTCAACCTTCTGTCTCTGGGGCCACTGTCTGAGAGTCTAAGTGGAGATAGTTGCTCCGCTGGTGTCAGAGAGCCCCTCTTAGTCCAGGGTGGCCTACACTATTGATGGCCTCAGTGATGAAGTCCCAGAACCTAAGTCAGGTTCGTTGGGGTGAGGAGGTTCGGAGCCGACGACTAAAGAAAGAATTCTTAAGACGTCATTGGTGCAAAATGGTGGTTTATTAAAGCACGGGGACAGGACCCGTGGGCAGGAAGAGCTGCTGCCCCGGGTTGTGAGGGATGGCAGGTTATGTACCCTGCTGTTGGGGGAAGGGGAGGGGAAGGGAGGTTTCAGTGGAGTTTTCATATGCTAAAGAGGGCCTACAAGGTGCCAGGATGTCCCAGGCCTGCCGGAGGCCTTGCCCTTGCTGCTGGATCAATGTTGTCTTTAGACCAGCCATTAACATTAAGATCTTTGGGAGACTTTTTGGTGGGGTCTCACAATCCTGCTATCAATCGTCTTTGTTAGTGAGATTTAGGACATTTGTAAGCCAAGGGAGACTCCTGTCTAGCAGGATTGTAAGCTCTGCAAGTTAACTCTTTGCTTATTGTTCTTGGCAGTCAGGGCTGCCTGAGGAATGCCACACATATGGAGGGGAGCGGGTGAAGAGGGGGTGCAAGGCGCCAGCTTTTGCTTTGTCCTCAGCCAGCCTCCTGCTCCCTCATCATTCCCCCCTGAACAATTTTGACCCTTAAATCTTTAATGTGGTTGAAGGTGGAAGGTCTCATCTTCTGTAACTTCTTCGTGCTGAATAGGGGTGTAGAGCTGTCCCTACCTGCTCGGGTCAATATTGGTCAGGGTAGGAACGTATAAGGGAGTTACAAAAGGTGGAGGCAGCTGAATCCAGCGCTGACAGTGAAGAGGCGTCCTCGCGCGCGACAAGGATCGTCTGTCGTGGTGTAGTCATTGTAGCAATGGAGTCTCGGCACCAAGTGGAGAAACATGGAACAAAGCAACATATTAGGATTAATAAGGCGATAAGAATAAGAAGCCCGAAAAGGAGGTTTGACCATAGCCCTCCTCCAAGCCAGGAACTTAACCAATCACTAAAAGAGAAAGAAGGATCTTGTAGGGCCTTAATCTGGGTATTCATATCTTTTATTAATCCTGTGACATTTTTGTGATAGTCTGGGATGTACACACAACATTCTGTCTTGATAATGCATGTGTGCCACCTTGGGCTGCTGTCAGAACTTCTAAGGCCATCCTATTTTGTAGGACTGCCTTGCGTATTTGTGAGACTTTGGTATTAAGGAGGGAGATGCCATTTAGTGGATCATTGAGTGCCTTTGTAGTATATTTATTAAGGGCTTCTGCATGCCACATGACATCCTCTAGTCCCGCAGATGGAACAAAAATGGATGCTAAGTGATCATACCATTTAAAAACAGATTGTGTCCATCTTTGTTTCAAGTTGGGGAGATTAGCTGGAGTTGTGATGGTTTTAGTAATGCGCCCATGAATCCAGGCAAATCCTAAAGTACAGCGACCTATCCACCCTGGAGGAAGCCAGGCCCACAGGTTAGTTCCACATATCCAGTGGGTTCCATTTGGAGCTGGCCATCTAATTCCAGGTCACCTTACCCAATCAGTAGCAAAACATTCAGTAGCCTGGAGTACTATTATTTGGGAACACATTTCTAATGATAGCCATCCTCGATACTGTGTGTTATTTGTCCAAGTATCCTACGTATGATTCTTTTGTTCCCAGCATAAAACTGCCTTTTAACTGAGCTGTCCAATCGTGGGTGTGAACCACAAATATGTATCCCGGATCTGATATATGCCATCTTCAGTATAGCGATAAGGAGGGTTTTGTAACTTAGGCCCATATTTGATTGGGGAGTTATGGCTTGATAGCAATCCCCTTTCCTTCCAAATAGCTCCATGGGCATGTAGTACCAGGAAAGCATATTTGGAGTCAGTATAAATGTTAATTCTTAGACTTTGGCAATTGCAAAGTGCTAGTGAGCACTATGGCACACCTAGCTTTTCTTATTTTTTTCTATGAAAACTACTGTCATCAGAAAACCAACTGTCGTTCATATTTTTAACAGGGGCATCTTAAATCTGGCCAGATAGAGTAAGCAAGATCAATAACCTTTTTTGCTCTATAGAGAAAGAAGTACAGTGGTCAGGTTCAGGCATACAGGTAACTAGGTTTAAAGTTTGACAAGTTTTATTTCTGGCATATCTGTTAATGTAGCCCAGTATTTAATAAGTTGGCCTCCATCATCCATTGGTGGCCTTTGGCTTCTAAGACAAATCTGGACCTGATGTGACATCATTATAGTCAAGGACTGTCCCATAGTGAGCTTTGAGGCTCCTTTATAGGAGGGCTGTTCCATGCTTAGCTAAAGCATCTATTTGCAATTGCACCTCAACAGAGGTGGCCTCTAGGATAAATATGACAAAGGGGTGAAACCAATAAGAAGACCTTTGAGTGGTCCAGCCTTAACAATATCCTGATTACAGAGGATCATTGTCAAGTGGGAGAAAACTTGTCAAGAGATAAGGGGAGCCCCCCATGAATCATCCAATCCACTCATAAAGAAAGTGTGGTTATCCATTATCTCCACAAGTCCATAGATAATCCTATGGAGTGCAATAGGTTGGCTTTTAGGCAATTTCATTATCCCAGCCACACATAAGGTGTTAGTTAAGTTATACAATTGCAGGGAATCAATCCCATTTTTCAGTTGTTTGATCATGTGCAGTGGGGTCTGCTAATATCCCCACAGAATAAAAAAGCAAGAAGATCATCTAAATGAGCTATTGTGTAACTTCTCTGAAGATTACCTCTAATTGTTTAGCTTAGGTAAACATTTAAAGACAATCAAATCTAGAATTTAACATCCATAAAGGTGTGTTATTAAAACATAATTTTTCTCTCTAAAATAACCCTCATTTCCAGAGATAGCCAAATCAGGACTAATTCACTTGTGAAACAAGTCCAGTTTTAACAAACTTGGCCTAATTATTTACATAAGCTCAGTAAGAACAGTGACTGTGATCAATAGATCTTTTAGAATCTGCTTTGCTGGAACTTTGTATAAGGAATCTGTAGGTTGAACTTTTAGTAGCCTCTCCGGGCCAGAAGCCAAGCCCTGTACTTGCCATGAGGCATGCCTGCAATGCCTTTGGGCGAATTCCTCTTCCCGAGACTGCACCTACCAAGGAGTGACATTCTTTACTCACCTGGTGGGGCTGCTGGGAACTCTGTAAGCAAGGTATCAGGCCAACAGTCCCAAGGGGCTTTATGGCTCCAGGTTTCATAAAGTCAACCTTAGTTCCTTAAAGCTGTCTGGTCATATCTGAGTCTTTTCAAATATGACATCCCAGTCAAAGCCTTGGTAAAATAACCAGTTTCCAATTCTTTCCTGTTACAAGGAGAACAGATTCTTATTGAACTTATGCAAATGACTGATTGTCATGAAGAAAGAATACTAAGACCTTTTGGTTTCAGAGGGTTCAGATAGAGAGAAAATTTGAATGCCTTGAGCACTTTTACAAATGAGCACTTTTACATCTCTATAAGTTACAGATAACTAGGAGGGAGTATCCCTAGTCTGTAAGAGCAAACAGTAGAGAGAACCAGCAATGTTTAAAGTAAGACAAAACATTAAGAGACACAACACTATAATCTTTTAGTTCATTTAGTCCCATGTTACTAATTCTGGTGAATGCGGCTTTAGTCAGTTCTGGAAATTCTTACCCGTTTCAGTTTTAGGATTTTCAAGCATATCAAATATCTGTATTTGTCCTGAAAGTCCTTTATAGGAATATCCTTGAAGATAAAACTCATTTTACCAGAGAATTAAAACAATTATAAATGACAAAAACTCAGAATGGATATGGTTAGAGCCAAAGAGACACGGGAGTTTACAATTTAGCTGCAAGGAAATCAGGTTATTTCTGTGATACATAACATTTCCATAATTACAGTATCAAGCGATGATCTCTCAAAACGTTAAAACTTTAGGAAGTGCGTAGAATCTCTAGAATAGTTATAGCGTTTTCCCAAATGTAACCCAAGGTTTATCATTGGTTCAGTAGTACTTCATGAGCAACTTCACATACCAAGGAAAAGCCTGAGTTAAAGAGATTTACGATTTAAATCTTGTCAACATTTGCTAAAATCTTAGAAAGTTTTAAAGCACATGCCTAAATATAATTAGGGATGTTAAACACCTGATAAAACTGAACATAGAAACTCGTTTTTCTGGGCAGGCAAAGAGAAAACCATTTACATTTTCTTAACAGCAGATCAATTGATCTAAGAAAACATTGTCCTTTTGAACAGAGACAATTTCAGTCTTGTACCAATGTATCCTTAAAACCCATTCATTTCAATCTTAATCCATTCTTGACCATAGCTAAAATTCCTTTTCTGAAGATTTCCCTTCACAAACCTTCTACAACTTTCCTTTGCATTCAGGTTTTGTCCCAAGCCATTTCCTTCCAAACAACCATCTCATTTAGGACAAAATTACCTTCCTTTACCTTCAACAAAATGTATTCCCATTCCTTAAATCTTTCTTACATATCTCCTACTTTCCTACATACAGTTTCCCTTTATTTCCATCAGTCTTAGCTACACTAGGCAGAACTTTGTATTCTTAGAAACACCTTTAGTTATTAACCAATTGTGAACTGTTACAACAGAATTCTTCAGGTGGCAATTTATGAATCAGTTAAGTGGCAAACAAGTTTACCAACAGATTTAAATACTCTTAGTTTCTTTGCAGTAAGAAGTCAAAAGCACAAACCTACATCCAATAATTAATGACTTAGCATTTTATCCTGTTTGGTTAAGATACAGATGTCCACAATTTAATTCCATTTGTCATCCAAGCAGAACTTTAAAACTTTCAGGTTACCAAAGACTTTGAAAGCTACTTCAGCAATTACCCATTAGAAATTTGAGACAGACAATTAACCATCAGTTTAGTCATTTCTTTGCTAACAAATTTTAACAAGTAACACAAGCTTATTTGACCTTCAGTAAACTTTGATAGAATAAAAGCTTCACATTTACTGCTGTAAACTTAAAAGACAGGTCTTAATTAAACCAACAAACTTAACTTAGTTCAAATAGTGATTTACGTTCCACCTGGGCCCACTCCACTTTGAATGTTTACCTGAGACATGCGTGGGAAGATCTGGAGTGGGGGTGTTCTTCTTGCTCCTTGACAGTGAAGAGAGAAGGAGCCGTGGTGCATGATCTAGAGGCTAGTCATGCAGGCTGCATGCACCTTGGTGCAGAAACAGAAGGGGAAAACAGAGGAAACAAAGTGCTGCCAGGAGGCAGAGAAAAGATTCCCGGTTTCGGAGCTCATAAGCCCCAACAGAGGAGCAGATGCCATGCTTTCCCACCAGCAAGGGGGAAGGGGTTAGGCAGTCCAAGTCAGGCCAGAGAACACAGGGAAACTTCCCCGAAACAAAGAGAGTTTCAGCAGCTGCTTGGGAATATTCCTTATGGTCTCTGTCTCGAGTTAGACCAACACTCAGTTGGCTCCAGTTATAGCCATTAACACGGGAAGTGAGTGAGGGAGAAGCCCCCACATCTATTAAGAGAAACAGAAAGAAATAAAGCCAGAGTCCCCTTTGCTAGGGATGGCCCAGCAACCTGGGTTTACTAGAAGAAGGCTTATTTACGTAATTACCATCCAATATGTCAGGAGAAAGTTTACTAGCTGACTCATTTGGGCAAACACATTTTGCAAAAGCCCCTTAGTCTGGGGTCCTGGTGTAGAGCAATAAAGGCCTAGGTATGAGCAGTGAAGGTGTCCTAGGTCCATTTGCCCTGTTTCCTGCAGAGATCTAACTGATAGATCCCACTGAGGCCATGCAGTGTTACAGGAGCTCAGTCCGTTCCTAAGTTTTGCAATCCAAATTATTTCCAGTGGGTTAAAAGGCACCCCGAGGTAGAGTCCTTGGGAACTGAAGAAGCCTACTCAGGCCATGCTTCCAGAAAAGTAAAGAAGGTCCATTACCAAATCCCCCCTGACTCCTGGGTAGCGTCCCACGCAGGATATGTCAGAGGTTCCTGTGTCAAAAGCGACCGGAGGCGTCCCTCAACAAAAATCGCTATTGATCACCGCTTTGCCTTCCCTGGGAAGGCATTCCTGCCGTTAAAGGCCCTGGAGGGGTGCCGGCGTCCCTCCACTTCCCCATCGCATCCTAGGCTGCCAATGGGTGCCTGGTGAATGGACTAGGAAATTGTGCCATGCCAAGCCATTGTCTATCCTGAAGACTGCATACTGTTTTGCCATATTAACCCATGGAAGTACTAGAAAAGTTTGGCAAGGGGAAATTACCCAATTTCATAGCTTTAGGTGGTTTGCAGAAGACACTGACGAGAAACAGTAAAGATTGAAATCCATCATGGTCTATGCGACATTCCAACACATGTGGTCCTTGCAGCCAACTTCCCTAGGAAACGGTCCCCGGTTGCATTTTAATTCAATCGGGTACTGGTTTCGGCCGGCTCCCAGTGGAGGTCTCACGGCCAGAAGTGGCTAGACCGGGCATGTGGAGGGGATCGCATTAGATCAATCAGGAGGAAACCTCACACGGGAGTCTTAAGATTGGCAGCCGTCCTGGTGACTTAGGTGGCTGTCCCGTGCCCAAGAGAGACAACTTTCTATAAGAACAGGAATAGAGTGAGGCCATCAAGTTTCTGGGTCTTATTGCCATTCCGGCCAGGGTACTAGCTTACAGCCAAAAGGCAGACGCTCTCCTCCCTGTGGAGTAGCCACGGGCTAGAGGATTACAGCCTGAGCAATTGACATGCAAGTGTTCCAATAAGACCATACTCCTTGAAAAAGCCCTGGAATGAGCGTAAAGGAAAAGGAGAGAAAGTACTCACCAATTTTGCACCGAAGCTCAGAGTCCAAATGTAAAGACTCACAAATCTCCTGGCTGGCTCGCCAAAAATGATGAAGTCCCAGAACCTAAGTCAGGTTCGGTGGGGTGAGGAGGTTCGGAGCCGACGACTAAAGAAAGAATTCTTAAGACGTCATTGGTGCAAAATGGTAGTTTATTAAAGCACGGGGACAGGACCCGTGGGCAGGAAGAGCTGCTGCCCCAGGTTGTGAGGGATGGCAGGTTATGTACCCTGCTGTTGGGGGAAGGGGAGGGGAAGGGAGGTTTCAGTGGAGTTTTCATATGCTAAAGAGGGCCTACAAGGTGCCAGGATGTCCCAGGCCTGCCGGAGGCCTTGCCCTTGCTGCTGGATCAATGTTGTCTTTAGACCAGCCATTAACATTAAGATCTTTGGGAGACTTTTTGGTGGGGTCTCACAATCCTGCTATCAATCGTCTTTGTTAGTGAGAATTAGGACATTTGTAAGCCAAGGGAGACTCCTGTCTAGCAGGATTGTAAGCTCTGCAAGTTAACTCTTTGCTTATTGTTCTTGGCAGTCAGGGCTGCCTGAGGAATGCCACACATATGGAGGGGAGCGGGTGAAGAGGGGGTGCAAGGCGCCAGCTTTTGCTTTGTCCTCAGCCAGCCTCCTGCTCCCTCATCATCAGGGGCCTTGGAGCTTTTCCCTAACCTGTAGGGTTGTGGTCAATGGATTGGGCACAATTTCCTTGGAGAGGGCAGGCACAATCTTTCGCTGTGGCTCCAGAGGCCCTAGCCTGGCGGTTGTGTGGGTCCAGGCTGAGGGCACAGAAGTCTGAAAACACAAACTCAGCTTATGAGTGGCGCCTAGGGTATGGCAGGCCGGATGTACAGCCCGAGAGGGAGCTCCTCGGCCTCTGAAACAAGGGCGAGTGGGAGGCGTTCCTTCAGGCTTTTGTCTCTGGATGTTGTGTCCGAGATAGCCGTGGATTGGAGGGGTGGCCTCAGGGACTGTGGACGAGTATCCCTCTCTGGGGATTTCTCCCAGCTCCCAAGAGTTTGGGGTCATTTTGTGGGAAGGGTGGAAAAGTGTTGTCTGGCTCACGTGTCTCTCCAAGAAAGGGATTCCAGAGCAGAGCCCCAGGTACGGGCGGGGCGACTGGAAAACTCAAACACTGGTGAGGATTGGGTGCAAAGGGGCTTGGCAAGCCCCATATGCGGGCTCTTGGCCCAGGCCCTGACAGGCCTTTCTTTGACATGGGGCTCATGCTGAGGGTCAGAGTGTGAATTTGTGCCCAAGCAGCACTCAAGTTTGGGCGTGGCATCAGGGACCAGGAAGGTTTCTCCCACCCTGAAGGTGTGACTCCATGCCAAGAGCAAGCTTTACAGCCACGGGGAAGGAGGAGTTCTGTGTTGTGCTTGCGATACCCAGCTGTGTGGAGAATTGATATAATGTCTAGGTTCAGATATCTGAAAACCAAGGTTAGGAAGAGGTGACGGCATAAGACCATGACGTGTCCGAAGTGCTGGGTGTGCGGCCAGCTGTCTCCTTGTCTGTCTGGACGTCTGGCTTCAGGCTGTGTCAGACAGAGCATGAGTGCCCAGAGCAGCCTATCCAGTTCGGGTACCGGTCGAGGCCCGAGCAGGTTGATCCTCATCTGGGTTTTCTGGAGAGAGCCCCACAGGGAAACGTTTTTCTTCCCTTGGGCAGACCCTGGGCTGGGTTGTGGTTCTGGAGTTCCTAGTCCGGAGGGCTTGTTTGCCAGGAGTGTGAGGAAGGAAGTCTGAAAACACAAGCTAGCCTGAGGTTTGGGACCGATGGCACGGCAGGCCCACTCTGAGAGGCTGAATCGAGATCTCCTGCACTGAGGTCATTTCAACTCTGAGACGTGCCTCAGGCTAGAGTTTTTGTCCAGCATGGCCTCTTCCTGAATGGTGTGGGGGCCTCATGAGGCCAGGAAGGTTTGCCTACGATGGGATTTGTGAACTACTCCAAACCTCAAGGTTTCCTTCTGCACGAAAGTCGAGTGCTATTGGATGGTTCCAGGAGGCCCCATACGGAAAGACAAGAGAGCAGGTGTCTAAGCATGGATGCCTGGGAACGCCACCTCATATTCCCACTCTTTAGTCAGGACAAGGCAGGCTCAATCTGCGGGCTCCTGGGTGAGCTACCCAGAGGGGAGAGTTGAAATGGACTCTCCTGAAGATGAGTCCTACTGTGGCTTGGTGGCCTGGGAGACCTTGGAATGTGGAGGTGGCTCAGGGACTCTGCAGGATTCTCCAACCTGAGGTGTTTGACAGGGCTCCAACAAGGAAGCTTCCCATGTGGAGACGAGAGAAGTTCTGTTCAGTGCCTCAGGAAAGCCCCATATCCAGTTCTTCGAACCAAAGCCTCTGAGGAGTGACACCTGGAAAACAAAGCAAGAGTTGAGATTAGGGCCTAAGGGCCTGTCGGGCTCAATCTTCTATCTCTGTTGACATCTGTGTGCATGCCTTCATGGAGGTAGCAGCTCAGCTTGTGTCCGAAGGCCCCTGTGTGTGCAGGGAGGCTCCCGGTAATGGTATGTCCTCGGGGGCCTTGAGGTTTCTCATATTCTGGAGGTGTGTGGCCAAAGGAATGGACAGAGTTTCCCAGGAGAGAGCAGGCATGGTCCTGTGGTATGGCTCCAGAGGACCCAGCCTAGAGGCTGTGTTTGCCAGGGCTGTGGGGACAGATGTCTGAAAAAGCAAACTTGGCTCAGGTAGGGGCCAAGGTAATGGCAGGCCTGATCTCCAGTCCGAGAGGGGAGATCCTCTGGATATCAAAGGAGGGCAAGTGGGAGGCAGTCGCTCAGGCTTTTGTCTCTGGGTGTTGCGTTCACAGTGGCCGTTCAGGGTAGGGGTTGCTTCAGGGGCCGAGGAAGAGCCTTCCTCTCGGGGGATTGTCCAAGCTCCCAAGTGTTTGGGTTCATTCTGTGGGAAGGGAAGAGTACTGTTTTCTGCCACAGGGGACCCCCCAGGAGAGGGACTCTAGAGCACAGCAGTGGGTTCCCTCAACTGGAATACACACCATCTAGTTAGTCCTGCGTGCCTATGGGCATGGCAAGCCACATATGCGGGCTCTTGGTCCAATCACTGAGAGGCGTTACTTGAATAAGGTATTCACGCTGAGGGTCACAATGTGTGTTTGTGCCCAAGGCGGCCCTCACACATGGGCGTGGCCTCATGGGCCATGCCGTTTTCTCCTACACTGAAGGTTTGACTCACTGCCAGCAGCAAGGTTTCTTGCCATGGGGAAGGAGGGGTTCTGACTTGTGCATCAGGTTCCCCCCTGTGCAGGGATTGGAGATAAGGTCTAGGTTCTGATGACTGAAAACCCAGGTTGGGAATGGATGGTGGCCTAAGGCAGTGGCGGGTCCAATGTGCTGGGTGTGCAGCCAGCTGTGTCGGTGTCTGTTGGAAGGTCTGGGCTCAGGCTATTTGCGACAGAGCATCAGTGTTTAAGGTAGCCTATGCAATTGGGGTGTTGCCGAGGGCCAAGCAGTTTGATCCTCATTTGGGGTTTCTGGGCAGCACCATAGACAAAGTTTTTCTCCTGGGAGGCAGGCGGAGTGCTTCATTGTGGCCCCAGAATTCCCAGTAGGGAGGGTTTGCGGGCCAGGAGTGTGAGGACGGAAGTCTAGGAACACAAGCTAAAGTGAGGATTGGAGCCAAGGGCAGAGCAGGCCCACTAGGCAGAGGCTGAATCAAAATCTCCTGCATCTGAAGTCAGGCTGAGGATCAGACGTTGGCTGAGGCTGGAGGATGTGTCCATGTTGGCACCTTCATGAAGCGGGGGCCTCATGAGGCCAAGGAAGTTTTCCCACGCTGAGTTTGGAGGTTGCCCCAAACCACCAGGTTTCCTTCTGTGGGACATTCGAGTCCTGTTGCATGGCTCCAGGACATACCATACGGAAGGACTGGAGAGCACGGTTCGAAGGATGGATCCCTGTACAGCATGCCTCGCATTCCCATTGGCCATTAGCCACAAGATATGTTTGATCTGCTGCCTCTGGGGCACGCTAACCAGGGGGCTGAGTTGAAATGGCCTCTCCTGAGGATGCGTCATAATGTGCGTTTGGGTCCATGGAAACCTTGGAATGTACTGGTTGTTCAGTGGCCCTGCGGAACTCTCCTACCTGAAGGGTTTGATACATCCCCAGTAAGTAAGCTCCCCATGTGGAGATGAGAGAGGTTTGGTTTGGAGCCTCAGAAAAGCCCCATGTGCTGGTCTACGAAAACAGACCTCTGAGGACGGACACATGGAAACCAAAGCTAAGGTTCAGATTAGGGCCTGGGGGCCTGTCCATTTCAACCTTCTGTCTCTGGGGACACTGTCTGAGAGTCTAAGTGGAGATAGTTGCTCCGCTGGTGTCAGAGAGCCCCTCTTAGTCCAGGGTGGCCTACACTATTGATGGCCTCAGTGATGAAGTCCCAGAACCTAAGTCAGGTTCGGTGGGGTGAGGAGGTTCGGAGCCGACGACTAAAGAAAGAATTCTTAAGACGTCATTGGTGCAAAATGGTGGTTTATTAAAGCACGGGGACAGGACCCGTGGGCAGGAAGAGCTGCTGCCCCGGGTTGTGAGGGATGGCAGGTTATGTACCCTGCTGTTGGGGGAAGGGGAGGGGAAGGGAGGTTTCAGTGGAGTTTTCATATGCTAAAGAGGGCCTACAAGGTGCCAGGATGTCCCAGGCCTGCCGGAGGCCTTGCCCTTGCTGCTGGATCAATGTTGTCTTTAGACCAGCCATTAACATTAAGATCTTTGGGAGACTTTTTGGTGGGGTCTCACAATCCTGCTATCAATCGTCTTTGTTAGTGAGATTTAGGACATTTGTAAGCCAAGGGAGACTCCTGTCTAGCAGGATTGTAAGCTCTGCAAGTTAACTCTTTGCTTATTGTTCTTGGCAGTCAGGGCTGCCTGAGGAATGCCACACATATGGAGGGGAGCGGGTGAAGAGGGGGTGCAAGGCGCCAGCTTTTGCTTTGTCCTCAGCCAGCCTCCTGCTCCCTCATCATTCCCCCCTGAACAATTTTGACCCTTAAATCTTTAATGTGGTTGAAGGTGGAAGGTCTCATCTTCTGTAACTTCTTCGTGCTGAATAGGGGTGTAGAGCTGTCCCTACCTGCTCGGGTCAATATTGGTCAGGGTAGGAACGTATAAGGGAGTTACAAAAGGTGGAGGCAGCTGAATCCAGCGCTGACAGTGAAGAGGCGTCCTCGCGCGCGACAAGGATCGTCTGTCGTGGTGTAGTCATTGTAGCAATGGAGTCTCGGCACCAAGTGGAGAAACATGGAACAAAGCAACATATTAGGATTAATAAGGCGATAAGAATAAGAAGCCCGAAAAGGAGGTTTGACCATAGCCCTCCTCCAAGCCAGGAACTTAACCAATCACTAAAAGAGAAAGAAGGATCTTGTAGGGCCTTAATCTGGGTATTCATATCTTTTATTAATCCTGTGACATTTTTGTGATAGTCTGGGATGTACACACAACATTCTGTCTTGATAATGCATGTGTGCCACCTTGGGCTGCTGTCAGAACTTCTAAGGCCATCCTATTTTGTAGGACTGCCTTGCGTATTTGTGAGACTTTGGTATTAAGGAGGGAGATGCCATTTAGTGGATCATTGAGTGCCTTTGTAGTATATTTATTAAGGGCTTCTGCATGCCACATGACATCCTCTAGTCCCGCAGATGGAACAAAAATGGATGCTAAGTGATCATACCATTTAAAAACAGATTGTGTCCATCTTTGTTTCAAGTTGGGGAGATTAGCTGGAGTTGTGATGGTTTTAGTAATGCGCCCATGAATCCAGGCAAATCCTAAAGTACAGCGACCTATCCACCCTGGAGGAAGCCAGGCCCACAGGTTAGTTCCACATATCCAGTGGGTTCCATTTGGAGCTGGCCATCTAATTCCAGGTCACCTTACCCAATCAGTAGCAAAACATTCAGTAGCCTGGAGTACTATTATTTGGGAACACATTTCTAATGATAGCCATCCTCGATACTGTGTGTTATTTGTCCAAGTATCCTACGTATGATTCTTTTGTTCCCAGCATAAAACTGCCTTTTAACTGAGCTGTCCAATCGTGGGTGTGAACCACAAATATGTATCCCGGATCTGATATATGCCATCTTCAGTATAGCGATAAGGAGGGTTTTGTAACTTAGGCCCATATTTGATTGGGGAGTTATGGCTTGATAGCAATCCCCTTTCCTTCCAAATAGCTCCATGGGCATGTAGTACCAGGAAAGCATATTTGGAGTCAGTATAAATGTTAATTCTTAGACTTTGGCAATTGCAAAGTGCTAGTGAGCACTATGGCACACCTAGCTTTTCTTATTTTTTTCTATGAAAACTACTGTCATCAGAAAACCAACTGTCGTTCATATTTTTAACAGGGGCATCTTAAATCTGGCCAGATAGAGTAAGCAAGATCAATAACCTTTTTTGCTCTATAGAGAAAGAAGTACAGTGGTCAGGTTCAGGCATACAGGTAACTAGGTTTAAAGTTTGACAAGTTTTATTTCTGGCATATCTGTTAATGTAGCCCAGTATTTAATAAGTTGGCCTCCATCATCCATTGGTGGCCTTTGGCTTCTAAGACAAATCTGGACCTGATGTGACATCATTATAGTCAAGGACTGTCCCATAGTGAGCTTTGAGGCTCCTTTATAGGAGGGCTGTTCCATGCTTAGCTAAAGCATCTATTTGCAATTGCACCTCAACAGAGGTGGCCTCTAGGATAAATATGACAAAGGGGTGAAACCAATAAGAAGACCTTTGAGTGGTCCAGCCTTAACAATATCCTGATTACAGAGGATCATTGTCAAGTGGGAGAAAACTTGTCAAGAGATAAGGGGAGCCCCCCATGAATCATCCAATCCACTCATAAAGAAAGTGTGGTTATCCATTATCTCCACAAGTCCATAGATAATCCTATGGAGTGCAATAGGTTGGCTTTTAGGCAATTTCATTATCCCAGCCACACATAAGGTGTTAGTTAAGTTATACAATTGCAGGGAATCAATCCCATTTTTCAGTTGTTTGATCATGTGCAGTGGGGTCTGCTAATATCCCCACAGAATAAAAAAGCAAGAAGATCATCTAAATGAGCTATTGTGTAACTTCTCTGAAGATTACCTCTAATTGTTTAGCTTAGGTAAACATTTAAAGACAATCAAATCTAGAATTTAACATCCATAAAGGTGTGTTATTAAAACATAATTTTTCTCTCTAAAATAACCCTCATTTCCAGAGATAGCCAAATCAGGACTAATTCACTTGTGAAACAAGTCCAGTTTTAACAAACTTGGCCTAATTATTTACATAAGCTCAGTAAGAACAGTGACTGTGATCAATAGATCTTTTAGAATCTGCTTTGCTGGAACTTTGTATAAGGAATCTGTAGGTTGAACTTTTAGTAGCCTCTCCGGGCCAGAAGCCAAGCCCTGTACTTGCCATGAGGCATGCCTGCAATGCCTTTGGGCGAATTCCTCTTCCCGAGACTGCACCTACCAAGGAGTGACATTCTTTACTCACCTGGTGGGGCTGCTGGGAACTCTGTAAGCAAGGTATCAGGCCAACAGTCCCAAGGGGCTTTATGGCTCCAGGTTTCATAAAGTCAACCTTAGTTCCTTAAAGCTGTCTGGTCATATCTGAGTCTTTTCAAATATGACATCCCAGTCAAAGCCTTGGTAAAATAACCAGTTTCCAATTCTTTCCTGTTACAAGGAGAACAGATTCTTATTGAACTTATGCAAATGACTGATTGTCATGAAGAAAGAATACTAAGACCTTTTGGTTTCAGAGGGTTCAGATAGAGAGAAAATTTGAATGCCTTGAGCACTTTTACAAATGAGCACTTTTACATCTCTATAAGTTACAGATAACTAGGAGGGAGTATCCCTAGTCTGTAAGAGCAAACAGTAGAGAGAACCAGCAATGTTTAAAGTAAGACAAAACATTAAGAGACACAACACTATAATCTTTTAGTTCATTTAGTCCCATGTTACTAATTCTGGTGAATGCGGCTTTAGTCAGTTCTGGAAATTCTTACCCGTTTCAGTTTTAGGATTTTCAAGCATATCAAATATCTGTATTTGTCCTGAAAGTCCTTTATAGGAATATCCTTGAAGATAAAACTCATTTTACCAGAGAATTAAAACAATTATAAATGACAAAAACTCAGAATGGATATGGTTAGAGCCAAAGAGACACGGGAGTTTACAATTTAGCTGCAAGGAAATCAGGTTATTTCTGTGATACATAACATTTCCATAATTACAGTATCAAGCGATGATCTCTCAAAACGTTAAAACTTTAGGAAGTGCGTAGAATCTCTAGAATAGTTATAGCGTTTTCCCAAATGTAACCCAAGGTTTATCATTGGTTCAGTAGTACTTCATGAGCAACTTCACATACCAAGGAAAAGCCTGAGTTAAAGAGATTTACGATTTAAATCTTGTCAACATTTGCTAAAATCTTAGAAAGTTTTAAAGCACATGCCTAAATATAATTAGGGATGTTAAACACCTGATAAAACTGAACATAGAAACTCGTTTTTCTGGGCAGGCAAAGAGAAAACCATTTACATTTTCTTAACAGCAGATCAATTGATCTAAGAAAACATTGTCCTTTTGAACAGAGACAATTTCAGTCTTGTACCAATGTATCCTTAAAACCCATTCATTTCAATCTTAATCCATTCTTGACCATAGCTAAAATTCCTTTTCTGAAGATTTCCCTTCACAAACCTTCTACAACTTTCCTTTGCATTCAGGTTTTGTCCCAAGCCATTTCCTTCCAAACAACCATCTCATTTAGGACAAAATTACCTTCCTTTACCTTCAACAAAATGTATTCCCATTCCTTAAATCTTTCTTACATATCTCCTACTTTCCTACATACAGTTTCCCTTTATTTCCATCAGTCTTAGCTACACTAGGCAGAACTTTGTATTCTTAGAAACACCTTTAGTTATTAACCAATTGTGAACTGTTACAACAGAATTCTTCAGGTGGCAATTTATGAATCAGTTAAGTGGCAAACAAGTTTACCAACAGATTTAAATACTCTTAGTTTCTTTGCAGTAAGAAGTCAAAAGCACAAACCTACATCCAATAATTAATGACTTAGCATTTTATCCTGTTTGGTTAAGATACAGATGTCCACAATTTAATTCCATTTGTCATCCAAGCAGAACTTTAAAACTTTCAGGTTACCAAAGACTTTGAAAGCTACTTCAGCAATTACCCATTAGAAATTTGAGACAGACAATTAACCATCAGTTTAGTCATTTCTTTGCTAACAAATTTTAACAAGTAACACAAGCTTATTTGACCTTCAGTAAACTTTGATAGAATAAAAGCTTCACATTTACTGCTGTAAACTTAAAAGACAGGTCTTAATTAAACCAACAAACTTAACTTAGTTCAAATAGTGATTTACGTTCCACCTGGGCCCACTCCACTTTGAATGTTTACCTGAGACATGCGTGGGAAGATCTGGAGTGGGGGTGTTCTTCTTGCTCCTTGACAGTGAAGAGAGAAGGAGCCGTGGTGCATGATCTAGAGGCTAGTCATGCAGGCTGCATGCACCTTGGTGCAGAAACAGAAGGGGAAAACAGAGGAAACAAAGTGCTGCCAGGAGGCAGAGAAAAGATTCCCGGTTTCGGAGCTCATAAGCCCCAACAGAGGAGCAGATGCCATGCTTTCCCACCAGCAAGGGGGAAGGGGTTAGGCAGTCCAAGTCAGGCCAGAGAACACAGGGAAACTTCCCCGAAACAAAGAGAGTTTCAGCAGCTGCTTGGGAATATTCCTTATGGTCTCTGTCTCGAGTTAGACCAACACTCAGTTGGCTCCAGTTATAGCCATTAACACGGGAAGTGAGTGAGGGAGAAGCCCCCACATCTATTAAGAGAAACAGAAAGAAATAAAGCCAGAGTCCCCTTTGCTAGGGATGGCCCAGCAACCTGGGTTTACTAGAAGAAGGCTTATTTACGTAATTACCATCCAATATGTCAGGAGAAAGTTTACTAGCTGACTCATTTGGGCAAACACATTTTGCAAAAGCCCCTTAGTCTGGGGTCCTGGTGTAGAGCAATAAAGGCCTAGGTATGAGCAGTGAAGGTGTCCTAGGTCCATTTGCCCTGTTTCCTGCAGAGATCTAACTGATAGATCCCACTGAGGCCATGCAGTGTTACAGGAGCTCAGTCCGTTCCTAAGTTTTGCAATCCAAATTATTTCCAGTGGGTTAAAAGGCACCCCGAGGTAGAGTCCTTGGGAACTGAAGAAGCCTACTCAGGCCATGCTTCCAGAAAAGTAAAGAAGGTCCATTACCAAATCCCCCCTGACTCCTGGGTAGCGTCCCACGCAGGATATGTCAGAGGTTCCTGTGTCAAAAGCGACCGGAGGCGTCCCTCAACAAAAATCGCTATTGATCACCGCTTTGCCTTCCCTGGGAAGGCATTCCTGCCGTTAAAGGCCCTGGAGGGGTGCCGGCGTCCCTCCACTTCCCCATCGCATCCTAGGCTGCCAATGGGTGCCTGGTGAATGGACTAGGAAATTGTGCCATGCCAAGCCATTGTCTATCCTGAAGACTGCATACTGTTTTGCCATATTAACCCATGGAAGTACTAGAAAAGTTTGGCAAGGGGAAATTACCCAATTTCATAGCTTTAGGTGGTTTGCAGAAGACACTGACGAGAAACAGTAAAGATTGAAATCCATCATGGTCTATGCGACATTCCAACACATGTGGTCCTTGCAGCCAACTTCCCTAGGAAACGGTCCCCGGTTGCATTTTAATTCAATCGGGTACTGGTTTCGGCCGGCTCCCAGTGGAGGTCTCACGGCCAGAAGTGGCTAGACCGGGCATGTGGAGGGGATCGCATTAGATCAATCAGGAGGAAACCTCACACGGGAGTCTTAAGATTGGCAGCCGTCCTGGTGACTTAGGTGGCTGTCCCGTGCCCAAGAGAGACAACTTTCTATAAGAACAGGAATAGAGTGAGGCCATCAAGTTTCTGGGTCTTATTGCCATTCCGGCCAGGGTACTAGCTTACAGCCAAAAGGCAGACGCTCTCCTCCCTGTGGAGTAGCCACGGGCTAGAGGATTACAGCCTGAGCAATTGACATGCAAGTGTTCCAATAAGACCATACTCCTTGAAAAAGCCCTGGAATGAGCGTAAAGGAAAAGGAGAGAAAGTACTCACCAATTTTGCACCGAAGCTCAGAGTCCAAATGTAAAGACTCACAAATCTCCTGGCTGGCTCGCCAAAAATGATGAAGTCCCAGAACCTAAGTCAGGTTCGGTGGGGTGAGGAGGTTCGGAGCCGACGACTAAAGAAAGAATTCTTAAGACGTCATTGGTGCAAAATGGTAGTTTATTAAAGCACGGGGACAGGACCCGTGGGCAGGAAGAGCTGCTGCCCCAGGTTGTGAGGGATGGCAGGTTATGTACCCTGCTGTTGGGGGAAGGGGAGGGGAAGGGAGGTTTCAGTGGAGTTTTCATATGCTAAAGAGGGCCTACAAGGTGCCAGGATGTCCCAGGCCTGCCGGAGGCCTTGCCCTTGCTGCTGGATCAATGTTGTCTTTAGACCAGCCATTAACATTAAGATCTTTGGGAGACTTTTTGGTGGGGTCTCACAATCCTGCTATCAATCGTCTTTGTTAGTGAGAATTAGGACATTTGTAAGCCAAGGGAGACTCCTGTCTAGCAGGATTGTAAGCTCTGCAAGTTAACTCTTTGCTTATTGTTCTTGGCAGTCAGGGCTGCCTGAGGAATGCCACACATATGGAGGGGAGCGGGTGAAGAGGGGGTGCAAGGCGCCAGCTTTTGCTTTGTCCTCAGCCAGCCTCCTGCTCCCTCATCATCAGGGGCCTTGGAGCTTTTCCCTAACCTGTAGGGTTGTGGTCAATGGATTGGGCACAATTTCCTTGGAGAGGGCAGGCACAATCTTTCGCTGTGGCTCCAGAGGCCCTAGCCTGGCGGTTGTGTGGGTCCAGGCTGAGGGCACAGAAGTCTGAAAACACAAACTCAGCTTATGAGTGGCGCCTAGGGTATGGCAGGCCGGATGTACAGCCCGAGAGGGAGCTCCTCGGCCTCTGAAACAAGGGCGAGTGGGAGGCGTTCCTTCAGGCTTTTGTCTCTGGATGTTGTGTCCGAGATAGCCGTGGATTGGAGGGGTGGCCTCAGGGACTGTGGACGAGTATCCCTCTCTGGGGATTTCTCCCAGCTCCCAAGAGTTTGGGGTCATTTTGTGGGAAGGGTGGAAAAGTGTTGTCTGGCTCACGTGTCTCTCCAAGAAAGGGATTCCAGAGCAGAGCCCCAGGTACGGGCGGGGCGACTGGAAAACTCAAACACTGGTGAGGATTGGGTGCAAAGGGGCTTGGCAAGCCCCATATGCGGGCTCTTGGCCCAGGCCCTGACAGGCCTTTCTTTGACATGGGGCTCATGCTGAGGGTCAGAGTGTGAATTTGTGCCCAAGCAGCACTCAAGTTTGGGCGTGGCATCAGGGACCAGGAAGGTTTCTCCCACCCTGAAGGTGTGACTCCATGCCAAGAGCAAGCTTTACAGCCACGGGGAAGGAGGAGTTCTGTGTTGTGCTTGCGATACCCAGCTGTGTGGAGAATTGATATAATGTCTAGGTTCAGATATCTGAAAACCAAGGTTAGGAAGAGGTGACGGCATAAGACCATGGCGTGTCCGAAGTGCTGGGTGTGCGGCCAGCTGTCTCCTTGTCTGTCTGGACGTCTGGCTTCAGGCTGTGTCAGACAGAGCATGAGTGCCCAGAGCAGCCTATCCAGTTCGGGTACCGGTCGAGGCCCGAGCAGGTTGATCCTCATCTGGGTTTTCTGGAGAGAGCCCCACAGGGAAACGTTTTTCTTCCCTTGGGCAGACCCTGGGCTGGGTTGTGGTTCTGGAGTTCCTAGTCCGGAGGGCTTGTTTGCCAGGAGTGTGAGGAAGGAAGTCTGAAAACACAAGCTAGCGTGAGGTTTGGGACCGATGGCACGGCAGGCCCACTCTGAGAGGCTGAATCGAGATCTCCTGCACTGAGGTCATTTCAACTATGAGACGTGCCTCAGGCTAGAGTTTTTGTCCAGCATGGCCTCTTGCTGAATGGTGTGGGGGCCTCATGAGGCCAGGAAGGTTTGCCTACGATGGGATTTGTGAACTACTCCAAACCTCAAGGTTTCGTTCTGCACGAAAGTCGAGTGCTATTGGATGGTTCCAGGAGGCCCCATACGGAAAGACTCGAGAGCAGGTGTCTAAGCATGGATGCCTGGGAACGCCACCTCATATTCCCACTCTTTAGTCAGGACAAGGCAGGCTCAATCTGCGGGCTCCTGGGTGAGCTACCCAGAGGGGAGAGTTGAAATGGACTCTCCTGAAGATGAGTCCTACTGTGGCTTGGTGGCCTGGGAGACCTTGGAATGTGGAGGTGGCTCAGGGACTCTGCAGGATTCTCCAACCTGAGGTGTTTGACAGGGCTCCAACAAGGAAGCTACCCATGTGGAGACGAGAGAAGTTCTGTTCAGTGCCTCAGGAAAGCCCCATATCCTGTTCTTCGAACCAAAGCCTCTGAGGAGTGACACCTGGAAAACAAAGCAAGAGTTGAGATTAGGGCCTAAGGGCCTGTCGGGCTCAACCTTCTATCTCTGTTGACATCTGTGTGCATGCCTTCATGGAGGTAGCAGCTCAGCTTGTGTCCGAAGGCCCCTGTGTGTGCAGGGAGGCTCCCGGTAATGGTATGTCCTCGGGGGCCTTGAGGTTTCTCATATTCTGGAGGTGTGTGGCCAAAGGAATGGACAGAGTTTCCCAGGAGAGAGCAGGCATGGTCCTGTGGTATGGCTCCAGAGGACCCAGCCTAGAGGCTGTGTTTGCCAGGGCTGTGGGGACAGATGTCTGAAAAAGCAAACTTGGCTCAGGTAGGGGCCAAGGTAATGGCAGGCCTGATCTCCAGTCCGAGAGGGGAGATCCTCTGGATATCAAAGGAGGGCAAGTGGGAGGCAGTCGCTCAGGCTTTTGTCTCTGGGTGTTGCGTTCACAGTGGCCGTTCAGGGTAGGGGTTGCTTCAGGGGCCGAGGAAGAGCCTTCCTCTCGGGGGATTGTCCAAGCTCCCAAGTGTTTGGGTTCATTCTGTGGGAAGGGAAGAGTACTGTTTTCTGCCACAGGGGACCCCCCAGGAGAGGGACTCTAGAGCACAGCAGTGGGTTCCCTCAACTGGAATACACACCATCTAGTTAGTCCTGCGTGCCTATGGGCATGGCAAGCCACATATGCGGGCTCTTGGTCCAATCACTGAGAGGCGTTACTTGAATAAGGTACTCACGCTGAGGGTCACAATGTGTGTTTGTGCCCAAGGCGGCCCTCACACATGGGCGTGGCCTGATGGGCCATGCCGTTTTCTCCTACACTGAAGGTTTGACTCACTGCCAGCAGCAAGGTTTCTTGCCATGGGGAAGGAGGGGTTCTGACTTGTGCATCAGGTTCCCCCCTGTGCAGGGATTGGAGATAAGGTCTAGGTTCTGATGACTGAAAACCCAGGTTGGGAATGGATGGTGGCCTAAGGCAGTGGCGGGTCCAATGTGCTGGGTGTGCAGCCAGCTGTGTCGGTGTCTGTTGGAAGGTCTGGGCTCAGGCTATTTGCGACAGAGCATCAGTGTTTAAGGTAGCCTATGCAATTGGGGTATTGCCGAGGGCCAAGCAGTTTGATCCTCATTTGGGGTTTCTGGGCAGCACCATAGACAAAGTTTTTCTCCTGGGAGGCAGGCGGAGTGCTTCATTGTGGCCCCAGAATTCCCAGTAGGGAGGGTTTGCGGGCCAGGAGTGTGAGGACGGAAGTCTAGGAACACAAGCTAAAGTGAGGATTGGAGCCAAGGGCAGAGCAGGCCCACTAGGCAGAGGCTGAATCAAAATCTCCTGCATCTGAAGTCAGGCTGAGGATCAGACGTTGGCTGAGGCTGGCGTATGTGTCCATGTTGGCACCTTCATGAAGCGGGGGCCTCATGAGGCCAAGGAAGTTTTCCCACGCTGAGTTTGGAGGTTGCCCCAAACCACCAGGTTTCCTTCTGTGGGACATTCGAGTCCTGTTGCATGGCTCCAGGACATACCATACGGAAGGACTGGAGAGCACGGTTCGAAGGATGGATCCCTGTACAGCATGCCTCGCATTCCCATTGGCCATTAGCCACAAGATATGTTTGATCTGCTGCCTCTGGGGCACGCTAACCAGGGGGCTGAGTTGAAATGGCCTCTCCTGAGGATGCGTCATAATGTGCGTTTGGGTCCATGGAAACCTTGGAATGTGCTGGTTGTTCAGTGGCCCTGCGGAACTCTCCTACCTGAAGGGTTTGATACATCCCCAGTAAGTAAGCTCCCCATGTGGAGACGAGAGAGGTTTGGTTTGGAGCCTCAGAAAAGCCCCGTGTGCTGGTCTACGAAAACAGACCTCTGAGGACGGACACATGGAAACCAAAGCTAAGGTTCAGATTAGGGCCTGGGGGCCTGTCCATTTCAACCTTCTGTCTCTGGGGACACTGTCTGAGAGTCTAAGTGGAGATAGTTGCTCCGCTGGTGTCAGAGAGCCCCTCTTAGTCCAGGGTGGCCTACACTATTGATGGCCTCAGGGGCCTTGGAGCTTTTCCCTAACCTGTAGGGTTGTGGTCAATGGATTGGGCACAATTTCCTTGGAGAGGGCAGGCACAATCTTTCGCAGTGGCTCCAGAGGCCCTAGCCTGGCGGTTGTGTGGGTCCAGGCTGAGGGCACAGAAGTCTGAAAACACAAACTCAGCTTATGAGTGGCGCCTAGGGTATGGCAGGCCGGATGTACAGCCCGAGAGGGAGCTCCTGGGCCTCTGAAACAAGGGCGAGTGGGAGGCGTTCCTTCAGGCTTTTGTCTCTGGATGTTGTGTCCGAGATAGCCATGGATTGGAGGGGTGGCCTCAGGGACTGTGGACGAGTATCCCTCTCTGGGGATTTGTCCCAGCTCCCAAGAGTTTGGGGTCATTTTGTGGGAAGGGTGGAGTCGTGTTGTCTGGCTCACGTGTCTCTCCAAGAAAGGGATTCCAGAGCAGAGCCCCAGGTACGGGCGGGGCGACTGGAAAACTCAAACACTGGTGAGGATTGGGTGCATAGGGGCTTGGCAAGCCCCATATGCGGGCTCTTGGCCCAGGCCCTGACAGGCCTTTCTTTGACATGGGGCTCATGCTGAGGGTCAGAGTGTGAATTTGTGCCCAAGCAGCACTCAAGTTTGGGCGTGGCATCAGGGACCAGGAAGGTTTCTCCCACCCTGAAGGTGTGACTCCATGCCAAGAGCAAGCTTTACAGCCACGGGGAAGGAGGAGTTCTGTGTTGTGCTTGCGATACCCAGCTGTGTGGAGAATTGATATAATGTCTAGGTTCAGATATCTGAAAACCAAGGTTAGGAAGAGGTGACGGCATAAGACCATGGCGTGTCCGAAGTGCTGGGTGTGCGGCCAGCTGTCTCCTTGTCTGTCTGGACGTCTGGCTTCAGGCTGTGTCAGACAGAGCATGAGTGCCCAGAGCAGCCTATCCAGTTCGGGTACCGGTCGAGGCCCGAGCAGGTTGATCCTCATCTGGGTTTTCTGGAGAGAGCCCCACAGGGAAACGTTTTTCTTCCCTTGGGCAGACCCTGGGCTGGGTTGTGGTTCTGGAGTTCCTAGTCCGGAGGGCTTGTTTGCCAGGAGTGTGAGGAAGGAAGTCTGAAAACACAAGCTAGCGTGAGGTTTGGGACCGATGGCACGGCAGGCCCACTCTGAGAGGCTGAATCGAGATCTCCTGCACTGAGGTCATTTCAACTATGAGACGTGCCTCAGGCTAGAGTTTTTGTCCAGCATGGCCTCTTGCTGAAAGGTGTGGGGGCCTCATGAGGCCAGGAAGGTTTGCCTACGATGGGATTTGTGAACTACTCCAAACCTCAAGGTTTCGTTCTGCACGAAAGTCGAGTGCTATTGGATGGTTCCAGGAGGCCCCATACGGAAAGACTCGAGAGCAGGTGTCTAAGCATGGATGCCTGGGAACGCCACCTCATATTCCCACTCTTTAGTCAGGACAAGGCAGGCTCAATCTGCGGGTTCCTGGGTGAGCTACCCAGAGGGGAGAGTTGAAATGGACTCTCCTGAAGATGAGTCCTACTGTGGCTTGGTGGCCTGGGAGACCTTGGAATGTGGAGGTGGCTCAGGGACTCTGCAGGATTCTCCAACCTGAGGTGTTTGACAGGGCTCCAACAAGGAAGCTACCCATGTGGAGACGAGAGAAGTTCTGTTCAGTGCCTCAGGAAAGCCCCATATCCTGTTCTTCGAACCAAAGCCTCTGAGGAGTGACACCTGGAAAACAAAGCAAGAGTTGAGATTAGGGCCTAAGGGCCTGTCGGGCTCAACCTTCTATCTCTGTTGACATCTGTGTGCATGCCTTCATGGAGGTAGCAGCTCAGCTTGTGTCCGAAGGCCCCTGTGTGTGCAGGGAGGCTCCCGGTAATGGTATGTCCTCGGGGGCCTTGAGGTTTCTCATATTCTGGAGGTGTGTGGCCAAAGGAATGGACAGAGTTTCCCAGGAGAGAGCAGGCATGGTCCTGTGGTATGGCTCCAGAGGACCCAGCCTAGAGGCTGTGTTTGCCAGGGCTGTGGGGACAGATGTCTGAAAAAGCAAACTTGGCTCAGGTAGGGGCCAAGGTAATGGCAGGCCTGATCTCCAGTCCGAGAGGGGAGATCCTCTGGATATCAAAGGAGGGCAATTGCGAGGCAGTCGCTCAGGCTTTTGTCTCTGGGTGTTGCGTTCACAGTGGCCGTTCAGGGTAGGGGTTGCTTCAGGGGCCGAGGAAGAGCCTTCCTCTCGGGGGATTGTCCAAGCTCCCAAGTGTTTGGGTTCATTCTGTGGGAAGGGAAGAGTACTGTTTTCTGCCACAGGGGACCCCCCAGGAGAGGGACTCTAGAGCACAGCAGTGGGTTCCCTCAACTGGAATACACACCATCTAGTTAGTCCTGCGTGCCTATGGGCATGGCAAGCCACATATGCGGGCTCTTGGTCCAATCACTGAGAGGCGTTACTTGAATAAGGTACTCACGCTGAGGGTCACAATGTGTGTTTGTGCCCAAGGCGGCCCTCACACATGGGCGTGGCCTGATGGGCCATGCCGTTTTCTCCTACACTGAAGGTTTGACTCACTGCCAGCAGCAAGGTTTCTTGCCATGGGGAAGGAGGGGTTCTGACTTGTGCATCAGGTTCCCCCCTGTGCAGGGATTGGAGATAAGGTCTAGGTTCTGATGACTGAAAACCCAGGTTGGGAATGGATGGTGGCCTAAGGCAGTGGCGGGTCCAATGTGCTGGGTGTGCAGCCAGCTGTGTCGGTGTCTGTTGGAAGGTCTGGGCTCAGGCTATTTGCGACAGAGCATCAGTGTTTAAGGTAGCCTATGCAATTGGGGTGTTGCCGAGGGCCAAGCAGTTTGATCCTCATTTGGGGTTTCTGGGCAGCACCATAGACAAAGTTTTTCTCCTGGGAGGCAGGCGGAGTGCTTCATTGTGGCCCCAGAATTCCCAGTAGGGAGGGTTTGCGGGCCAGGAGTGTGAGGACGGAAGTCTAGGAACACAAGCTAAAGTGAGGATTGGAGCCAAGGGCAGAGCAGGCCCACTAGGCAGAGGCTGAATCAAAATCTCCTGCATCTGAAGTCAGGCTGAGGATCAGACGTTGGCTGAGGCTGGCGTATGTGTCCATGTTGGCACCTTCATGAAGCGGGGGCCTCATGAGGCCAAGGAAGTTTTCCCACGCTGAGTTTGGAGGTTGCCCCAAACCACCAGGTTTCCTTCTGTGGGACATTCGAGTCCTGTTGCATGGCTCCAGGACATACCATACGGAAGGACTGGAGAGCACGGTTCGAAGGATGGATCCCTGTACAGCATGCCTCGCATTCCCATTGGCCATTAGCCACAAGATATGTTTGATCTGCTGCCTCTGGGGCACGCTAACCAGGGGGCTGAGTTGAAATGGCCTCTCCTGAGGATGCGTCATAATGTGCGTTTGGGTCCATGGAAACCTTGGAATGTGCTGGTTGTTCAGTGGCCCTGCGGAACTCTCCTACCTGAAGGGTTTGATACATCCCCAGTAAGTAAGCTCCCCATGTGGAGACGAGAGAGGTTTGGTTTGGAGCCTCAGAAAAGCCCCGTGTGCTGGTCTACGAAAACAGACCTCTGAGGACGGACACATGGAAACCAAAGCTAAGGTTCAGATTAGGGCCTGGGGGCCTGTCCATTTCAACCTTCTGTCTCTGGGGACACTGTCTGAGAGTCTAAGTGGAGATAGTTGCTCCGCTGGTGTCAGAGAGCCCCTCTTAGTCCAGGGTGGCCTACACTATTGATGGCCTCAGGGGCCTTGGAGCTTTTCCCTAACCTGTAGGGTTGTGGTCAATGGATTGGGCACAATTTCCTTGGAGAGGGCAGGCACAATCTTTCGCAGTGGCTCCAGAGGCCCTAGCCTGGCGGTTGTGTGGGTCCAGGCTGAGGGCACAGAAGTCTGAAAACACAAACTCAGCTTATGAGTGGCGCCTAGGGTATGGCAGGCCGGATGTACAGCCCGAGAGGGAGCTCCTGGGCCTCTGAAACAAGGGCGAGTGGGAGGCGTTCCTTCAGGCTTTTGTCTCTGGATGTTGTGTCCGAGATAGCCGTGGATTGGAGGGGTGGCCTCAGGGACTGTGGACGAGTATCCCTCTCTGGGGATTTGTCCCAGCTCCCAAGAGTTTGGGGTCATTTTGTGGGAAGGGTGGAGTCGTGTTGTCTGGCTCACGTGTCTCTCCAAGAAAGGGATTCCAGAGCAGAGCCCCAGGTACAGGCGGGGCGACTGGAAAACTCAAACACTGGTGAGGATTGGGTGCATAGGGGCTTGGCAAGCCCCATATGCGGGCTCTTGGCCCAGGCCCTGACAGGCCTTTCTTTGACATGGGGCTCATGCTGAGGGTCAGAGTGTGAATTTGTGCCCAAGCAGCACTCAAGTTTGGGCGTGGCATCAGGGACCAGGAAGGTTTCTCCCACCCTGAAGGTGTGACTCCATGCCAAGAGCAAGCTTTACAGCCACGGGGAAGGAGGAGTTCTGTGTTGTGCTTGCGATACCCAGCTGTGTGGAGAATTGATATAATGTCTAGGTTCAGATATCTGAAAACCAAGGTTAGGAAGAGGTGACGGCATAAGACCATGGCGTGTCCGAAGTGCTGGGTGTGCGGCCAGCTGTCTCCTTGTCTGTCTGGACGTCTGGCTTCAGGCTGTGTCAGACAGAGCATGAGTGCCCAGAGCAGCCTATCCAGTTCGGGTACCGTCGAGGCCCGAGCAGGTTGATCCTCATCTGGGTTTTCTGGAGAGAGCCCCACAGGGAAACGTTTTTCTTCCCTTGGGCAGACCCTGGGCTGGGTTGTGGTTCTGGAGTTCCTAGTCCGGAGGGCTTGTTTGCCAGGAGTGTGAGGAAGGAAGTCTGAAAACACAAGCTAGCGTGAGGTTTGGGACCGATGGCACGGCAGGCCCACTCTGAGAGGCTGAATCGAGATCTCCTGCACTGAGGTCATTTCAACTCTGCGACGTGCCTCAGGCTAGAGTTTTTGTCCAGCATGGCCTCTTCCTGAATGGTGTGGGGGCCTCATGAGGCCAGGAAGGTTTGCCTACGATGGGATTTGTGAACTACTCCAAACCTCAAGGTTTCCTTCTGCACGAAAGTCTTGTGCTATTGGATGGTTCCAGGAGGCCCCATACGGAAAGACAAGAGAGCAGGTGTCTAAGCATGGATGCCTGGGAACGCCACCTCATATTCCCACTCTTTAGTCAGGACAAGGCAGGCTCAATCTGTGGGCTCCTGGGTGAGCTACCCAGAGGGGAGAGTTGAAATGGACTCTCCTGAAGATGAGTCCTACTGTGGCTTGGTGGCCTGGGAGACCTTGGAATGTGGAGGTGGCTCAGGGACTCTGCAGGATTCTCCAACCTGAGGTGTTTGACACGGCTCCAACAAGGAAGCTTCCCATGTGGAGATGAGAGAAGTTCTGTTCAGTGCCTCAGGAAAGCCCCATATCCTGTTCTTCGAACCAAAGCCTCTGAGGAGTGACACCTGGAAAACAAAGCAAGAGTTGAGATTAGGGCCTAAGGACCTCTCGGGCTCAACCTTCTATCTCTGTTGACATCTGTGTGCATGCCTTCATGGAGGTAGCAGCTCAGCTTGTGTCCGAAGGCCCCTGTGTGTGCAGGGAGGCTCCCGGTAATGGTATGTCCTCGGGGGCCTTGAGGTTTCTCATATTCTGGAGGTGTGTGGCCAAAGGAATGGACAGAGTTTCCCAGGAGAGAGCAGGCATGGTCCTGTGGTATGGCTCCAGAGGACCCAGCCTAGAGGCTGTGTTGCCAGGGCTGTGGGGACAGATGTCTGAAAAAGCAAACTTGGCTCAGGTAGGGGCCAAGGTAATGGCAGGCCTGATCTCCAGTCCGAGAGGGGAGATCCTCTGGATATCAAAGGAGGGCAAGTGGGAGGCAGTCGCTCAGGCTTTTGTCTCTGGGTGTTGCGTTCACAGTGGCCGTTCAGGGTAGGGGTTGCTTCAGGGGCCGAGGAAGAGCCTTCCTCTCGGGGGATTGTCCAAGCTCCCAAGTGTTTGGGTTCATTCTGTGGGAAGGGAAGAGTACTGTTTTCTGCCACAGGGGACCCCCCAGGAGAGGGACTCTAGAGCACAGCAGTGGGTTCCCTCAACTGGAATACACACCATCTAGTTAGTCCTGCGTGCCTATGGGCATGGCAAGCCACATATGCGGGCTCTTGGTCCAATCACTGAGAGGCGTTACTTGAATAAGGTACTCACGCTGAGGGTCACAATGTGTGTTTGTGCCCAAGGCGGCCCTCACACATGGGCGTGGCCTGATGGGCCATGCCGTTTTCTCCTACACTGAAGGTTTGACTCACTGCCAGCAGCAAGGTTTCTTGCCATGGGGAAGGAGGGGTTCTGACTTGTGCATCAGGTTCCCCCCTGTGCAGGGATTGGAGATAAGGTCTAGGTTCTGATGACTGAAAACCCAGGTTGGGAATGGATGGTGGCCTAAGGCAGTGGCGGGTCCAATGTGCTGGGTGTGCAGCCAGCTGTGTCGGTGTCTGTTGGAAGGTCTGGGCTCAGGCTATTTGCGACAGAGCATCAGTGTTTAAGGTAACCTATGCAATTGGGGTGTTGCCGAGGGCCAAGCAGTTTGATCCTCATTAGGGGTTTCTGGGCAGCACCATAGACAAAGTTTTTCTCCTGGGAGGCAGGCGGAGTGCTTCATTGTGGCCCCAGAATTCCCAGTAGGGAGGGTTTGCGGGCCAGGAGTGTGAGGACGGAAGTCTAGGAACACAAGCTAAAGTGAGGATTGGAGCCAAGGGCAGAGCAGGCCCACTAGGCAGAGGCTGAATCAAAATCTCCTGCATCTGAAGTCAGGCTGAGGATCAGACGTTGGCTGAGGCTGGAGTATGTGTCCATGTTGGCACCTTCATGAAGCGGGGGCCTCATGAGGCCAAGGAAGTTTTCCCACACTGAGTTTGGAGGTTGCCCCAAACCACCAGGTTTCCTTCTGTGGGACATTCGAGTCCTGTTGCATGGCTCCAGGACATACCATACGGAAGGACTGGAGAGCACGGTTCGAAGGATGGATCCCTGTACAGCATGCCTCGCATTCCCATTGGCCATTAGCCACAAGATATGTTTGATCTGCTGCCTCTGGGGCACGCTAACCAGGGGGCTGAGTTGAAATGGCCTCTCCTGAGGATGCGTCATAATGTGCGTTTGGGTCCATGGAAACCTTGGAATGTGCTGGTTGTTCAGTGGCCCTGCGGAACTCTCCTACCTGAAGGGTTTGATACATCCCCAGTAAGTAAGCTCCCCATGTGGAGACGAGAGGTTTGGTTTGGAGCCTCAGAAAAGCCCCGTGTGCTGGTCTACGAAAACAGACCTCTGAGGACGGACACATGGAAACCAAAGCTAAGGTTCAGATTAGGGCCTGGGGGCCTGTCCATTTCAACCTTCTGTCTCTGGGGACACTGTCTGAGAGTCTAAGTGGAGATAGTTGCTCCGCTGGTGTCAGAGAGCCCCTCTTAGTCCAGGGTGGCCTACACTATTGATGGCCTCAGGGGCCTTGGAGCTTTTCCCTAACCTGTAGGGTTGTGGTCAATGGATTGGGCACAATTTCCTTGGAGAGGGCAGGCACAATCTTTCGCTGTGGCTCCAGAGGCCCTAGCCTGGCGGTTGTGTGGGTCCAGGCTGAGGGCACAGAAGTCTGAAAACACAAACTCAGCTTATGAGTGGTGCCTAGGGTATGGCAGGCCGGATGTACAGCCCGAGAGGGAGCACCTGGGCCTCTGAAACAAGGGCGAGTGGGAGGCGTTCCTTCAGGCTTTTGTCTCTGGATATTGTGTCCGAGATAGCCGTGGATTGGAGGGGTGGCCTCAGGGACTGTGGACGAGTATCCCTCTCTGGGGATTTGTCCCAGCTCCCAAGAGTTTGGGGTCATTTTGTGGGAAGGGTGGAGTCGTGTTGTCTGGCTCATGTGTCTCTCCAAGAAAGGGATTCCAGAGCAGAGCCCCAGGTACGGGCGGGGCGACTGGAAAACTCAAACACTGGTGAGGATTGGGTGTATAGGGGCTTGGCAAGCCCCATATGCGGGCTCTTGGCCCAGGCCCTGACAGGCCTTCCTTTGACATGTGGCTCATGCTGAGGGTCAGTGTGTGAATTTGTGCCCAAGCAGCACTCAAGTTTGGGCGTGGCATCAGGGACCAGGAAGGTTTCTCCCACCCTGAAGGTGTGACTCCATGCCAAGAGCAAGCTTTACAGCCACGGGGAAGGAGGAGTTCTGTGTTGTGCTTGCGATACCCAGCTGTGTGGAGAATTGATATAATGTCTAGGTTCAGATATCTGAAAACCAAGGTTAGGAAGAGGTGACGGCATAAGACCATGGCGTGTCCGAAGTGCTGGGTGTGCGGCCAGCTGTCTCCTTGTCTGTCTGGACGTCTGGCTTCAGGCTGTGTCAGACAGAGCATGAGTGCCCAGAGCAGCCTATCCAGTTCGGGTACCGTCGAGGCTCGAGCAGGTTGATCCTCATCTGGGTTTTCTGGAGAGAGCCCCACAGGGAAACGTTTTTCTTCCCTTGGGCAGACCCTGGGCTGGGTTGTGGTTCTGGAGTTCCTAGTCCGGAGGGCTTGTTTGCCAGGAGTGTGAGGAAGGAAGTCTGAAAACACAATCTAGCCTGAGGTTTGGGACCGATGGCACGGCAGGCCCACTCTGAGAGGCTGAATCGAGATCTCCTGCACTGAGGTCATTTCAACTCTGCGACGTGCCTCAGGCTAGAGTTTTTGTCCAGCATGGCCTCTTCCTGAATGGTGTGGGGGCCTCATGAGGCCAGGAAGGTTTGCCTACGATGGGATTTGTGAACTACTCCAAACCTCAAGGTTTCCTTCTGCACGAAAGTCGAGTGCTATTGGATGGTTCCAGGAGGCCCCATACGGAAAGACTCGAGAGCAGGTGTCTAAGCATGGATGCCTGGGAACGCCACCTCATATTCCCACTCTTTAGTCAGGACAAGGCAGGCTCAATCTGTGGGCTCCTGGGTGAGCTACCCAAAGGGGAGAGTTGAAATGGACTCTCCTGAAGATGAGTCCTACTGTGGCTTGGTGGCCTGGGAGACCTTGGAATGTGGAGGTGGCTCAGGGACTCTGCAGGATTCTCCAACCTGAGGTGTTTGACACGGCTCCAACAAGGAAGCTTCCCATGTGGAGACGAGAGAAGTTCTGTTCAGTGCCTCAGGAAAGCCCCATATCCTGTTCTTCGAACCAAAGCCTCTGAGGAGTGACACCTGGAAAACAAAGCAAGAGTTGAGATTAGGGCCTAAGGGCCTGTCGGGCTCAACCTTCTATCTCTGTTGACATCTGTGTGCATGCCTTCATGGAGGTAGCAGCTCAGCTTGTGTCCGAAGGCCCCTGTGTGTGCAGGGAGGCTCCCGGTAATGGTATGTCCTCGGGGGCCTTGAGGTTTCTCATATTCTGGAGGTGTGTGGCCAAAGGAATGGACAGAGTTTCCCAGGAGAGAGCAGGCATGGTCCTGTGGTATGGCTCCAGAGGACCCAGCCTAGAGGCTGTGTTTGCCAGGGCTGTGGGGACAGATGTCTGAAAAAGCAAACTTGGCTCAGGTAGGGGCCAAGGTAATGGCAGGCCTGATCTCCAGTCCGAGAGGGGAGATCCTCTGGATATCAAAGGAGGGCAAGTGGGAGGCAGTCGCTCAGGCTTTTGTCTCTGGGTGTTGCGTTCACAGTGGCCGTTCAGGGTAGGGGTTGCTTCAGGGGCCGAGGAAGAGCCTTCCTCTCGGGGGATTGTCCAAGCTCCCAAGTGTTTGGGTTCATTCTGTGGGAAGGGAAGAGTACTGTTTTCTGCCACAGGGGACCCTTCAGGAGAGGGACTCTAGAGCACAGCAGTGGGTTCCCTCAACTGGAATACACACCATCTAGTTAGTCCTGCGTGCCTATGGGCATGGCAAGCCACATATGCGGGCTCTTGGTCCAATCACTGAGAGGCGTTACTTGAATAAGGTACTCACGCTGAGGGTCACAATGTGTGTTTGTGCCCAAGGCGGCCCTCACACATGGGCGTGGCCTGATGGGCCATGCCGTTTTCTCCTACACTGAAGGTTTGACTCACTGCCAGCAGCAAGGTTTCTTGCCATGGGGAAGGAGGGGTTCTGACTTGTGCATCAGGTTCCCCCCTGTGCAGGGATTGGAGATAAGGTCTAGGTTCTGATGACTGAAAACCCAGGTTGGGAATGGATGGTGGCCTAAGGCAGTGGCGGGTCCAATGTGCTGGGTGTGCAGCCAGCTGTGTCGGTGTCTGTTGGAAGGTCTGGGCTCAGGCTATTTGCGACAGAGCATCAGTGTTTAAGGTAGCCTATGCAATTGGGGTGTTTCCGAGGGCCAAGCAGTTTGATCCTCATTTGGGGTTTCTGGGCAGCACCATAGACAAAGTTTTTCTCCTGGGAGTCAGGCGGAGTGCTTCATTGTGGCCCCAGAATTCCCAGTAGGGAGGGTTTGCGGGCCAGGAGTGTGAGGACGGAAGTCTAGGAACACAAGCTAAAGTGAGGATTGGAGCCAAGGGCAGAGCAGGCCCACTAGGCAGAGGCTGAATCAAAATCTCCTGCATCTGAAGTCAGGCTGAGGATCAGACGTTGGCTGAGGCTGGAGTATGTGTCCATGATGGCACCTTCATGAAGCGGGGGCCTCATGAGGCCAAGGAAGTTTTCCCACGCTGAGTTTGGAGGTTGCCCCAAACCACCAGGTTTCCTTCTGTGGGACATTCGAGTCCTGTTGCATGGCTCCAGGACATACCATACGGAAGGACTGGAGAGCACG
The DNA here is from genome assembly GCF_964662115.1 of Mustela nivalis. Classification (NCBI taxonomy): domain Eukaryota; kingdom Metazoa; phylum Chordata; class Mammalia; order Carnivora; family Mustelidae; genus Mustela; species Mustela nivalis. The sequence continues at coordinate 283,978 of NW_028135945.1, forward strand.
GTTCGAAGGATGGATCCCTGTACAGCATGCCTCGCATTCCCATTGGCCATTAGCCACAAGATATGTTTGATCTGCTGCCTCTGGGGCACGCTAACCAGGGGGCTGAGTTGAAATGGCCTCTCCTGAGGATGCGTCATAATGTGCGTTTGGGTCCATGGATACCTTGGAATGTACTGGTTGTTCAGTGGCCCTGCGGAACTCTCCTACCTGAAGGGTTTGATACATCCCCACTAAGTAAGCTCCCCATGTGGAGACGAGAGGTTTGGTTTGGAGCCTCAGAAAAGCCCCGTGTGCTGGTCTACGAAAACAGACCTCTGAGGACGGACACATGGAAACCAGAGCTAAGGTTCAGATTAGGGCCTGGGGGCCTGTCCATTTCAACCTTCTGTCTCTGGGGACACTGTCTGAGAGTCTAAGTGGAGATAGTTGCTCCGCTGGTGTCAGAGAGCCCCTCTTAGTCCAGGGTGGCCTACACTATTGATGGCCTCAGGGGCCTTGGAGCTTTTCCCTAACCTGTAGGGTTGTGGTCAATGGATTGGGCACAATTTCCTTGGAGAGGGCAGGCACAATCTTTCGCTGTGGCTCCAGAGGCCCTAGCCTGGCGGTTGTGTGGGTCCAGGCTGAGGGCACAGAAGTCTGAAAACACAAACTCAGCTTATGAGTGGCGCCTAGGGTATGGCAGGCCGGATGTACAGCCCGAGAGGGAGCTCCTCGGCCTCTGAAACAAGGGCGAGTGGGAGGCGTTCCTTCAGGCTTTTGTCTCTGGATGTTGTGTCGGAGATAGCCGTGGATTGGAGGGGTGGCCTCAGGGACTGTGGACGAGTATCCCTCTCTGGGGATTTGTCCCAGCTCCCAAGAGTTTGGGGTCATTTTGTGGGAAGGGTGGAAAAGTGTTGTCTGGCTCACGTGTCTCTCCAAGAAAGGGATTCCAGAGCAGAGCCCCAGGTACGGGCGGGGCGACTGGAAAACTCAAACACTGGTGAGGATTGGGTGCATAGGGGCTTGGCAAGCCCCATATGCGGGCTCTTGGCCCAGGCCCTGACAGGCCGTTCTTTGACATGGGGCTCATGCTGAGGGTCAGAGTGTGAATTTGTGCCCAAGCAGCACTCAAGTTTGGGCGTGGCATCAGGGACCAGGAAGGTTTCTCCCACCCTGAAGGTGTGACTCCATGCCAAGAGCAAGCTTTACAGCCACGGGGAAGGAGGAGTTCTGTGTTGTGCTTGCGATACCCAGCTGTGTGGAGAATTGATATAATGTCTAGGTTCAGATATCTGAAAACCAAGGTTAGGAAGAGGTGACGGCATAAGACCATGGCGTGTCCGAAGTGCTGGGTGTGCGGCCAGCTGTCTCCTTGTCTGTCTGGACGTCTGGCTTCAGGCTATGTCAGACAGAGCATGAGTGCCTAGAGCAGCCTATCCAGTTCGGGTACCGTCGAGGCCCGAGCAGGTTGATCCTCATCTGGGTTTTCTGGAGAGAGCCCCACAGGGAAACGTTTTTCTTCCCTTGGGCAGACCCTGGGCTGGGTTTTGGTTCTGGAGTTCCTAGTCTGGAGGGCTTGTTTGCCAGGAGGGTGAGGAAGGAAGTCTGAAAACACAAGCTAGCCTGAGGTTTGGGACTGATGGCAAGGCAGGCCCACTCTGAGAGGCTGAATCGAGATCTCCTGCACTGAGGTCATTTCAACTCTGAGACGTGCCTCAGGCTAGAGTTTTTGTCCAGCATGTCCTCTTCCCGAATGGTGTGGGGGCCTCATGAGGCCAGGAAGGTTTGCCTACGATGGGATTTGTGAACTACTCCAAACCTCAACGTTTCCTTCTGCACGAAAGTCGAGTGCTATTGGATGGTTCCAGGAGGCCCCATACGGAAAGCCTCGAGAGCAGGTGTCTAAGCATGGATGCCTGGGAACGCCACCTCATATTCCCACTCTTTAGTCAGGACAAGGCAGGCTCAATCTGCGGGCTCCTGGGTGAGCGACCCAGAGGGGAGAGTTGAAATGGACTCTCCTGAAGATGAGTCCTACTGTGGCTTGGTGGCCTGGGAGACCTTGGAATGTGGAGGTGGCTCAGGGACTCTGCAGGATTCTCCAACCTGAGGTGTTTGACACGGCTCCAACAAGGAAGCTTCCCATGTGGAGACGAGAGAAGTTCTGTTCAGTGCCTCAGGAAAGCCCCATATCCCGTTCTTCAAACCAAAGCCGCTGAGGAGTGACACCTGGAAAACAAAGCAAGAGTTGAGATTAGGGCCTAAGGGCCTGTCGGGCTCAACCTTCTATCTCTGTTGACATCTGTGTGCATGCCTTCATGGAGGTAGCAGCTCAGCTTGTGTCCGAAGGCCCCTGTGTGTGCAGGGAGGCTCCCGGTAATGGTATGTCCTCGGGGGCCTTGAGGTTTCTCATATTCTGGAGGTGTGTGGCCAAAGGAATGGACAGAGTTTCCCAGGAGAGAGCAGGCATGGTCCTGTGGTATGGCTCCAGAGGACCCAGCCTAGAGGCTGTGTTTGCCAGGGCTGTGGGGACAGATGTCTGAAAAAGCAAACTTGGCTCAGGTAGGGGCCAAGGTAATGGCAGGCCTGATCTCCAGTCCGAGAGGGGAGATCCTCTGGATATCAAAGGAGGGCAAGTGGGAGGCAGTCGCTCAGGCTTTTGTCTCTGGGTGTTGCGTTCACAGTGGCCGTTCAGGGTAGGGGTTGCTTCAGGGGCCGAGGAAGAGCCTTCATCGCGGGGGATTGTCCAAGCTCCCAAGTGTTTGGGTTCATTCTGTGGGAAGGGAAGAGTACTGTTTTCTGCCACAGGGGACCCCCCAGGAGAGGGACTCTAGAGCACAGCAGTGGGTTCCCTCAACTGGAATACACACCATCTAGTTAGTCCTGCGTGCCTATGGGCATGGCAAGCCACATATGCGGGCTCTTGGTCCAATCACTGAGAGGCGTTACTTGAATAAGGTACTCACGCTGAGGGTCACAATGTGTGTTTGTGCCCAAGGCGGCCCTCACACATGGGCGTGGCCTGATGGGCCATGCCGTTTTCTCCTACACTGAAGGTTTGACTCACTGCCAGCAGCAAGGTTTCTTGCCATGGGGAAGGAGGGGTTCTGACTTGTGCATCAGGTTCCCCCCTGTGCAGGGATTGGAGATAAGGTCTAGGTTCTGATGACTGAAAACCCAGATTGGGAATGGATGGTGGCCTAAGGCAGTGGCGGGTCCAATGTGCTGGGTGTGCAGCCAGCTGTGTCGGTGTCTGTTGGAAGGTCTGGGCTCAGGCTATTTGCGACAGAGCATCAGTGTTTAAGGTAGCCTATGTAATTGGGGTGTTGCCGAGGGCCAAGCAGTTTGATCCTCATTTGGGGTTTCTAGGCAGCACCATAGACAAAGTTTTTCTCCTGGGAGGCAGGCGGAGTGCTTCATTGTGTCCCCAGAATTCCTAGTAGGGAGGGTTTACGGGCCAGGAGTGTGAGGACGGAAGTCTAGGAACACAAGCTAAAGTGAGGATTGGAGCCAAGGGCAGAGCAGGCCCACTAGGCAGAGGCTGAATCAAAATCTCCTGCATCTGAAGTCAGGCTGAGGATCAGACGTTGGCTGAGGCTGGCGTATGTGTCCATGTTGGCACCTTCATGAAGCGGGGGCCTCATGAGGCCAAGGAAGTTTTCCCACGCTGAGTTTGGAGGTTGCCCCAAACCACCAGGTTTCCTTCTGTGGGACATTCGAGTCCTGTTGCATGGCTCCAGGACATACCATACGGAAGGACTGGAGAGCACGGTTCGAAGGATGGATCCCTGTACAGCATGCCTCGCATTCCCATTGGCCATTAGCCACAAGATATGTTTGATCTGCTGCCTCTGGGGCACGCTAACCAGGGGGCTGAGTTGAAATGGCCTCTCCTGAGGATGCGTCATAATGTGCGTTTGGGTCCATGGAAACCTTGGAATGTACTGGTTGTTCAGTGGCCCTGCGGAACTCTCCTACCTGAAGGGTTTGATACATCCCCAGTAAGTAAGCTCCCCATGTGGAGACGAGAGAGGTTTGGTTTGGAGCCTCAGAAAAGCCCCGTGTGCTGGTCTACGAAAACAGACCTCTGAGGACGGACACATGGAAACCAAAGCTAAGGTTCAGATTAGGGCCTGGGGGCCTGTCCATTTCAACCTTCTGTCTCTGGGGACACTGTCTGAGAGTCTAAGTGGAGATAGTTGCTCCGCTGGTGTCAGAGAGCCCCTCTTAGTCCAGGGTGGCCTACACTATTGATGGCCTCAGGGGCCTTGGAGCTTTTCCCTAACCTGTAGGGTTGTGGTCAATGGATTGGGCACAATTTCCTTGGAGAGAGCAGGCACAATCTTTTGCTGTGGCTCCAGAGGCCCTAGCCTGGCGGTCGTGTGGGTCCAGGCTGAGGGCACAGAAGTCTGAAAACACAAACTCAGCTTATGAGTGGCACCTAGGGTATGGCAGGCCGGATGTACAGCCCGAGAGGGAGCTCCTCGGCCTCTGAAACAAGGGCGAGTGGGAGGCGTTCCTTCAGGCTATTGTCTCTGGATGTTGTGTCCGAGATAGCCGTGGATTGGAGGGGTGGCCTCAGGGACTGTGGACGAGTATCCCTCTCTGGGGATTTGTCCCAGCTCCCAAGAGTTTGGGGTCATTTTGTGGGAAGGGTGGAAAAGTGTTGTCTGGCTCACGTGTCTCTCCAAGAAAGGGATTCCAGAGCAGAGCCCCAGGTACGGGCGGGGCGACTGGAAAACTCAAACACTGGTGAGGATTGGGTGCATAGGGGCTTGGCAAGCCCCATATGCGGGCTCTTGGCCCAGGCCCTGACAGGCCTTCCTTTGACATGGGGCTCATGCTGAGGGTCAGAGTGTGAATTTGTGCCCAAGCAGCACTCAAGTTTGGGCGTGGCATCAGGGACCAGGAAGGTTTCTCCCACCCTGAAGGTGTGACTCCATGCCAACAGCAAGCTTTACAGCCACGGGGAAGGAGGAGTTCTGTGTTGTGCTTGCGATACCCAGCTGTGTGGAGAATTGATATAATGTCTAGGTTCAGATATCTGAAAACCAAGGTTAGGAAGAGGTGACGGCATAAGACCATGGCGTGTCCGAAGTGCTGGGTGTGCGGCCAGCTGTCTCCTTGTCTGTCTGGACGTCTGGCTTCAGGCTGTGTCAGACAGAGCATGAGTGCCCAGAGCAGCCTATCCAGTTCGGGTACCGGTCGAGGCCCGAGCAGGTTGATCCTCATCTGGGTTTTCTGGAGAGAGCCCCACAGGGAAACGTTTTTCTTCCCTTGGGCAGACCCTGGGCTGGGTTGTGGTTCTGGAGTTCCTAGTCCGGAGGGCTTGTTTGCCAGGAGTGTGAGGAAGGAAGTCTGAAAACACAAGCTAGCCTGAGGTTTGGGACCGATGGCACGGCAGGCCCACTCTGAGAGGCTGAATCGAGATCTCCTGCACTGAGGTCAATTCAACTATGAGACGTGCCTCAGGCTAGAGTTTTTGTCCAGCATGGCCTCTTGCTGAATGGTGTGGGGGCCTCATGAGGCAAGGAAGGTTTGCCTACGATGGGATTTGTGAACTACTCCAAACCTCAAGGTTTCCTTCTGCACGAAAGTCGAGTGCTATTGGATGGTTCCAGGAGGCCCCATACGGAAAGACTCGAGAGCAGGTGTCTAAGCATGGATGCCTGGGAACGCCACCTCATATTCCCACTCTTTAGTCAGGACAAGGCAGGCTCAATCTGCGGGCTCCTGGGTGAGCTACCCAGAGGGGAGAGTTGAAATGGACTCTCCTGAAGATGAGTCCTACTGTGGCTTGGTGGCCTGGGAGACCTTGGAATGTGGAGGTGGCTCAGGGACTCTGCAGGATTCTCCAACCTGAGGTGTTTGACACGGCTCCAACAAGGAAGCTTCCCATGTGGAGACGAGAGAAGTTCTGTTCAGTGCCTCAGGAAAGCCCCATATCCTGTTCTTCGAACCAAAGCCTCTGAGGAGTGACACCTGGAAAACAAAGCAAGAGTTGAGATTAGGGCCTAAGGGCCTGTCGGGCTCAACCTTCTATCTCTGTTGACATCTGTGTGCATGCCTTCATGGAGGTAGCAGCTCAGCTTGTGTCCGAAGGCCCCTGTGTGTGCAGGGAGGCTCCCGGTAATGGTATGTCCTCGGGGGCCTTGAGGTTTCTCATATTCTGGAGGTGTGTGGCCAAAGGAATGGACAGAGTTTCCCAGGAGAGAGCAGGCATGGTCCTGTGGTATGGCTCCAGAGGACCCAGCCTAGAGGCTGTGTTTGCCAGGGCTGTGGGGACAGATGTCTGAAAAAGCAAACTTGGCTCAGGTAGGGGCCAAGGTAATGGCAGGCCTGATCTCCAGTCCGAGAGGGGAGATCCTCTGGATATCAAAGGAGGGCAAGTGGGAGGCAGTCGCTCAGGCTTTTGTCTCTGGGTATTGCGTTCACAGTGGCCGTTCAGGGTAGGGGTTGCTTCAGGGGCCAGGAAGAGCCTTCCTCTCGGGAGATTGTCCAAGCTCCCAAGTGTTTGGGTTCATTCTGTGGGAAGGGAAGAGTACTGTTTTCTGCCACAGGGGACCCCCCAGGAGAGGGACTCTAGAGCACAGCAGTGGGTTCCCTCAACTGGAATACACACCATCTAGTTAGTCCTGCGTGCCTATGGGCATGGCAAGCCACATATGCGGGCTCTTGGTCCAATCACTGAGAGGCGTTACTTGAATAAGGTACTCACGCTGAGGGTCACAATGTGTGTTTGTGCCCAAGGCGGCCCTCACACATGGGCGTGGCCTGATGGGCCATGCCGTTTTCTCCTACACTGAAGGTTTGACTCACTGCCAGCAGCAAGGTTTCTTGCCATGGGGAAGGAGGGGTTCTGACTTGTGCATCAGGTTCCCCCCTGTGCAGGGATTGGAGATAAGGTCTAGGTTCTGATGACTGAAAACCCAGGTTGGGAATGGATGGTGGCCTAAGGCAGTGGCGGGTCCAATGTGCTGGGTGTGCAGCCAGCTGTGTCGGTGTCTGTTGGAAGGTCTGGGCTCAGGCTATTTGCGACAGAGCATCAGTGTTTAAGGTAGCCTATGTAATTGGGGTGTTGCCGAGGGCCAAGCAGTTTGATCCTCATTTGGGGTTTCTAGGCAGCACCATAGACAAAGTTTTTCTCCTGGGAGGCAGGCGGAGTGCTTCATTGTGTCCCCAGAATTCCTAGTAGGGAGGGTTTACGGGCCAGGAGTGTGAGGACGGAAGTCTAGGAACACAAGCTAAAGTGAGGATTGGAGCCAAGGGCAGAGCAGGCCCACTAGGCAGAGGCTGAATCAAAATCTCCTGCATCTGAAGTCAGGCTGAGGATCAGACGTTGGCTGAGGCTGGCGTATGTGTCCATGTTGGCACCTTCATGAAGCGGGGGCCTCATGAGGCCAAGGAAGTTTTCCCACGCTGAGTTTGGAGGTTGCCCCAAACCACCAGGTTTCCTTCTGTGGGACATTCGAGTCCTGTTGCATGGCTCCAGGACATACCATACGGAAGGACTGGAGAGCACGGTTCGAAGGATGGATCCCTGTACAGCATGCCTCGCATTCCCATTGGCCATTAGCCACAAGATATGTTTGATCTGCTGCCTCTGGGGCACGCTAACCAGGGGGCTGAGTTGAAATGGCCTCTCCTGAGGATGCGTCATAATGTGCGTTTGGGTCCATGGAAACCTTGGAATGTACTGGTTGTTCAGTGGCCCTGCGGAACTCTCCTACCTGAAGGGTTTGATACATCCCCAGTAAGTAAGCTCCCCATGTGGAGACGAGAGAGGTTTGGTTTGGAGCCTCAGAAAAGCCCCGTGTGCTGGTCTACGAAAACAGACCTCTGAGGACGGACACATGGAAACCAAAGCTAAGGTTCAGATTAGGGCCTGGGGGCCTGTCCATTTCAACCTTCTGTCTCTGGGGACACTGTCTGAGAGTCTAAGTGGAGATAGTTGCTCCGCTGGTGTCAGAGAGCCCCTCTTAGTCCAGGGTGGCCTACACTATTGATGGCCTCAGGGGCCTTGGAGCTTTTCCCTAACCTGTAGGGTTGTGGTCAATGGATTGGGCACAATTTCCTTGGAGAGAGCAGGCACAATCTTTTGCTGTGGCTCCAGAGGCCCTAGCCTGGCGGTCGTGTGGGTCCAGGCTGAGGGCACAGAAGTCTGAAAACACAAACTCAGCTTATGAGTGGCGCCTAGGGTATGGCAGGCCGGATGTACAGCCCGAGAGGGAGCTCCTCGGCCTCTGAAACAAGGGCGAGTGGGAGGCGTTCCTTCAGGCTATTGTCTCTGGATGTTGTGTCCGAGATAGCCGTGGATTGGAGGGGTGGCCTCAGGGACTGTGGACGAGTATCCCTCTCTGGGGATTTGTCCCAGCTCCCAAGAGTTTGGGGTCATTTTGTGGGAAGGGTGGAAAAGTGTTGTCTGGCTCACGTGTCTCTCCAAGAAAGGGATTCCAGAGCAGAGCCCCAGGTACGGGCGGGGCGACTGGAAAACTCAAACACTGGTGAGGATTGGGTGCATAGGGGCTTGGCAAGCCCCATATGCGGGCTCTTGGCCCAGGCCCTGACAGGCCTTTCTTTGACATGGGGCTCATGCTGAGGGTCAGAGTGTGAATTTGTGCCCAAGCAGCACTCAAGTTTGGGCGTGGCATCAGGGACCAGGAAGGTTTCTCCCACCCTGAAGGTGTGACTCCATGCCAAGAGCAAGCTTTACAGCCACGGGGAAGGAGGAGTTCTGTGTTGTGCTTGCGATACCCAGCTGTGTGGAGAATTGATATAATGTCTAGGTTCAGATATCTGAAAACCAAGGTTAGGAAGAGGTGACGGCATAAGACCATGGCGTGTCCGAAGTGCTGGGTGTGCGGCCAGCTGTCTCCTTGTCTGTCTGGACGTCTGGCTTCAGGCTGTGTCAGACAGAGCATGAGTGCCCAGAGCAGCCTATCCAGTTCGGGTACCGGTCGAGGCCCGAGCAGGTTGATCCTCATCTGGGTTTTCTGGAGAGAGCCCCACAGGGAAACGTTTTTCTTCCCATGGGCAGACCCTGGGCTGGGTTGTGGTTCTGGAGTTCCTAGTCCGGAGGGCTTGTTTGCCAGGAGTGTGAGGAAGGAAGTCTGAAAACACAAGCTAGCCTGAGGTTTGGGACCGATGGCACGGCAGGCCCACTCTGAGAGGCTGAATCGAGATCTCCTGCACTGAGGTCAATTCAACTATGAGACGTGCCTCAGGCTAGAGTTTTTGTCCAGCATGGCCTCTTGCTGAATGGTGTGGGGGCCTCATGAGGCAAGGAAGGTTTGCCTACGATGGGATTTGTGAACTACTCCAAACCTCAAGGTTTCCTTCTGCACGAAAGTCGAGTGCTATTGGATGGTTCCAGGAGGCCCCATACGGAAAGACTCGAGAGCAGGTGTCTAAGCATGGATGCCTGGGAACGCCACCTCATATTCCCACTCTTTAGTCAGGACAAGGCAGGCTCAATCTGCGGGCTCCTGGGTGAGCTACCCAGAGGGGAGAGTTGAAATGGACTCTCCTGAAGATGAGTCCTACTGTGGCTTGGTGGCCTGGGAGACCTTGGAATGTGGAGGTGGCTCAGGGACTCTGCAGGATTCTCCAACCTGAGGTGTTTGACACGGCTCCAACAAGGAAGCTTCCCATGTGGAGACGAGAGAAGTTCTGTTCAGTGCCTCAGGAAAGCCCCATATCCTGTTCTTCGAACCAAAGCCTCTGAGGAGTGACACCTGGAAAACAAAGCAAGAGTTGAGATTAGGGCCTAAGGGCCTGTCGGGCTCAACCTTCTATCTCTGTTGACATCTGTGTGCATGCCTTCATGGAGGTAGCAGCTCAGCTTGTGTCCGAAGGCCCCTGTGTGTGCAGGGAGGCTCCCGGTAATGGTATGTCCTCGGGGGCCTTGAGGTTTCTCATATTCTGGAGGTGTGTGGCCAAAGGAATGGACAGAGTTTCCCAGGAGAGAGCAGGCATGGTCCTGTGGTATGGCTCCAGAGGACCCAGCCTAGAGGCTGTGTTTGCCAGGGCTGTGGGGACAGATGTCTGAAAAAGCAAACTTGGCTCAGGTAGGGGCCAAGGTAATGGCAGGCCTGATCTCCAGTCCGAGAGGGGAGATCCTCTGGATATCAAAGGAGGGCAAGTGGGAGGCAGTCGCTCAGGCTTTTGTCTCTGGGTATTGCGTTCACAGTGGCCGTTCAGGGTAGGGGTTGCTTCAGGGGCCAGGAAGAGCCTTCCTCTCGGGAGATTGTCCAAGCTCCCAAGTGTTTGGGTTCATTCTGTGGGAAGGGAGGAGTACTGTTTTCTGCCACAGGGGACCCCCCAGGAGAGGGACTCTAGAGCACAGCAGTGGGTTCCCTCAACTGGAATACACACCATCTAGTTAGTCCTGCGTGCCTATGGGCATGGCAAGCCACATATGCGGGCTCTTGGTCCAATCACTGAGAGGCGTTACTTGAATAAGGTACTCACGCTGAGGGTCACAATGTGTGTTTGTGCCCAAGGCGGCCCTCACACATGGGCGTGGCCTCATGGGCCATGCCGTTTTCTCCTATACTGAAGGTTTGACTCACTGCCAGCAGCAAGGTTTCTTGCCATGGGGAAGGAGGGGTTCTGACTTGTGCATCAGGTTCCCCCATGTGCAGGGATTGGAGATAAGGTCTAGGTTCTGATGACTGAAAACGCAGGTTGGGAATGGATGGTGGCCTAAGGCAGTGGCGGGTCCAATGTGCTGGGTGTGCAGCCAGCTGTGTCGGTGTCTGTTGGAAGGTCTGGGCTCAGGCTACTTGCGACAGAGCATCAGTGTTTAAGGTAGCCTATGCAATTGGGGTGTTGCCGAGGGCCAAGCAGTTTGATCCTCATTTGGGGTTTCTGGGCAGCACCATAGACAAAGTTTTTCTCCTGGGAGGCAGGCGGAGTGCTTCATTGTGGCCCCAGAATTCCCAGTAGGGAGGGTTTGCGGGCCAGGAGTGTGAGGACGGAAGTCTAGGAACACAAGCTAAAGTGAGGATTGGAGCCAAGGGCAGAGCAGGCCCACTAGGCAGAGGCTGAATCAAAATCTCCTGCATCTGAAGTCAGGCTGAGGATCAGACGTTGGCTGAGGCTGGCGTATGTGTCCATGTTGGCACCTTCATGAAGCGGGGGCCTCATGAGGCCAAGGAAGTTTTCCCACGCTGAGTTTGGAGGTTGCCCCAAACCACCAGGTTTCCTTCTGTGGGACATTCGAGTCCTGTTGCATGGCTCCAGGACATACCATACGGAAGGACTGGAGAGCACGGTTCGAAGGATGGATCCCTGTACAGCATGCCTCGCATTCCCATTGGCCATTAGCCACAAGATATGTTTGATCTGCTGCCTCTGGGGCACGCTAACCAGGGGGCTGAGTTGAAATGGCCTCTCCTGAGGATGCGTCATAATGTGCGTTTGGGTCCATGGAAACCTTGGAATGTGCTGGTTGTTCAGTGGCCCTGCGGAACTCTCCTACCTGAAGGGTTTGATACATCCCCAGTAAGTAAGCTCCCCATGTGGAGACAAGAGAGGTTTGGTTTGGAGCCTCAGAAAAGCCCCGTGTGCTGGTCTACGAAAACAGACCTCTGAGGACGGACACATGGAAACCAAAGCTAAGGTTCAGATTAGGGCCTGGGGGCCTGTCCATTTCAACCTTCTGTCTCTGGGGACACTGTCTGAGAGTCTAAGTGGAGATAGTTGCTCCGCTGGTGTCAGAGAGCCCCTCTTAGTCCAGGGTGGCCTACACTATTGATGGCCTCAGGGGCCTTGGAGCTTTTCCCTAACCTGTAGGGTTGTGGTCAATGGATTGGGCACAATTTGCTTGGAGAGGGAAGGCACAATCTTTCGCTGTGGCTCCAGAGGCCCTAGCCTGGCGGTTGTGTGGGTCCAGGCTGAGGGCACAGAAGTCTGAAAACACAAACTCAGCTTATGAGTGGCGCCTAGGGTATGGCAGGCCGGATGTACAGCCCAAGAGGGAGCTCTTAGGCCTCTGAAACAAGGGCGTGTGGGAGGCGTTCCTTCAGGCTTTTGTCTCTGGATGTTGTGTCCGAGATAGCCGTGGATTGGAGGGGTGGCCTCAGGGACTGTGGACGAGTATCCCTCTCTGGGGATTTCTCCCAGCTCCCAAGAGTTTGGGGTCATTTTGTGGGAAGGGTGGAAAAGTGTTGTCTGGCTCACGTGTCTCTCCAAGAAAGGGATTCCAGAGCAGAGCCCCAGGTACGGGCGGGGCGACTGGAAAACTCAAACACTGGTGAGGATTGGGTGCAAAGGGGCTTGGCAAGCCCCATATGCGGGCTCTTGGCCCAGGCCCTGACAGGCCTTTCTTTGACATGGGGCTCATGCTGAGGGTCAGAGTGTGAATTTGTGCCCAAGCAGCACTCAAGTTTGGGCGTGGCATCAGGGACCAGGAAGGTTTCTCCCACCCTGAAGGTGTGACTCCATGCCAAGAGCAAGCTTTACAGCCACGGGGAAGGAGGAGTTCTGTGTTGTGCTTGCGATACCCAGCTGTGTGGAGAATTGATATAATGTCTAGGTTCAGATATCTGAAAACCAAGGTTAGGAAGAGGTGACGGCATAAGACCATGGCGTGTCCGAAGTGCTGGGTGTGCGGCCAGCTGTCTCCTTGTCTGTCTGGACGTCTGGCTTCAGGCTGTGTCAGACAGAGCATGAGTGCCTAGAGCAGCCTATCCAGTTCGAGTACCGTCGAGGCCCGAGCAGGTTGATCCTCATCTGGGTTTTCTGGAGAGAGCCCCACAGGGAAACGTTTTTCTTCCCTTGGGCAGACCCTGGGCTGGGTTGTGGTTCTGGAGTTCCTAGTCCGGAGGGCTTTTTTGCCAGGAGTCTGAGGAAGGAAGTCTGAAAACACAAGCTAGCGTGAGGTTTGGGACCGATGGCACGGCAGGCCCACTCTGAGAGGCTGAATCGAGATCTCCTGCACTGAGGTCATTTCAACTCTGAGACGTGCCTCAGGCTAGAGTTTTTGTCCAGCATGGCCTCTTCCTGAATGGTGTGGGGGCCTCATGAGGCCAGGAAGGTTTGCCTACGATGGGATTTGTGAACTACTCCAAACCTCAAGGTTTCCTTCTGCACGAAAGTCAAGTGCTATTGGATGGTTCCAGGAGGCCCCATACGGAAAGACTCGAGAGCAGGTGTCTAAGCATGAATGCCTGGGAACGCCACCTCATATTCCCACTCTTTCGTCAGGACAAGGCAGGCTCAATCTGCGGGCTCCTGGGTGAGCTACCCAGAGGGGAGAGTTGAAATGGACTCTCCTGAAGATGAGTCCTACTGTGGCTTGGTGGCCTGGGAGACCTTGGAATGTGGAGGTGGCTCAGGGACTCTGCAGGATTCTCCAACCTGAGGTGTTCGACATGGCTCCAACAAGGAAGCTTCCCATGTGGAGACGAGAGAAGTTCTGTTCAGTGCCTCAGGAAAGCCCCATATCCTGTTCTTCGAACCAAAGCCTCTGAGGAGTGACACCTGGAAAACAAAGCAAGAGTTGAGATTAGGGCCTAAGGGCCTGTCGGGCTCAACCTTCTATCTCTGTTGACATCTGTGTGCATGCCTTCATGGAGGTAGCAGCTCAGCTTGTGTCCGAAGGCCCCTGTGTGTGCAGGGAGGCTCCCGGTAATGGTATGTCCTCGGGGGCCTTGAGGTTTCTCATATTCTGGAGGTGTGTGGCCAAAGGAATGGACAGAGTTTCCCAGGAGAGAGCAGGCATGGTCCTGTGGTATGGCTCCAGAGGACCCAGCCTAGAGGCTGTGTTTGCCAGGGCTGTGGGGACAGTTATCTGAAAAAGCAAACTTGGCTCAGGTAGGGGCCAAGGTAATGGCAGGCCTGATCTCCAGTCCGTGAGGGGAGATCCTCTGGATATCAAAGGAGGGCAAGTGGGAGGCAGTCGCTCAGGCTTTTGTCTCTGGGTGTTGCGTTCACAGTGGCCGTTCAGGGTAGGGGTTGCTTCAGGGGCCGAGGAAGAGCCTTCCTCTCGGGGGATTGTCCAAGCTCCCAAGTGTTTGGGTTCATTCTGTGGGAAGGGAAGAGTACTGTTTTCTGCCACAGGGGACCCCCCAGGAGAGGGACTCTAGAGCACAGCAGTGGGTTCCCTCAACTGGAATACACACCATCTAGTTAGTCCTGCGTGCCTATGGGCATGGCAAGCCACATATGCGGGCTCTTGTTCCAATCACTGAGAGGCGTTACTTGAATAAGGTACTCACGCTGAGGGTCACAATGTGTGTTTGTGCCCAAGGTGGCCCTCACACATGGGCGTGGCCTCATGGGCCATGCCGTTTTCTCCTACACTGAAGGTTTGACTCACTGCCAGCAGCAAGGTTTCTTGCCATGGGGAAGGAGGGGTTCTGACTTGTGCATCAGGTTCCCCCATGTGCAGGGATTGGAGATAAGGTCTAGGTTCTGAAGACTGAAAACGCAGGTTGGGAATGGATGGTGGCCTAAGGCAGTGGCGGGTCCAATGTGCTGGGTGTGCAGCCAGCTGTGTCGGTGTCTGTTGGAAGGTCTGGGCTCAGGCTATTTGCGACAGAGCATCAGTGTTTAAGGTAGCCTATGCAATTGGGGTGTTGCCGAGGGCCAAGCAGTTTGATCCTCATTTGGGGTTTCTGGGCAGCACCATAGACAAAGTTTTTCTCCTGGGAGGCAGGCGGAGTGCTTCATTGTGGCCCCAGAATTCCCAGTAGGGAGGGTTTGCGGGCCAGGAGTGTGAGGACGGAAGTCTAGGAACACAAGCTAAAGTGAGGATTGGAGCCAAGGGCAGAGCAGGCCCACTAGGCAGAAGCTGAATCAAAATCTCCTGCATCTGAAGTCAGGCTGAGGATCAGACGTTGGCTGAGGCTGGCGTATGTGTCCATGTTGGCACCTTCATGAAGCGGGGGCCTCATGAGGCCAAGGAAGTTTTCCCACGCTGAGTTTGGAGGTTGCCCCAAACCACCAGGTTTCCTTCTGTGGGACATTCGAGTCCTGTTGCATGGCTCCAGGACATACCATACGGAAGGACTGGAGAGCACGGTTTGAAGGATGGATCCCTGTACAGCATGCCTCGCATTCCCATTGGCCATTAGCCACAAGATATGTTTGATCTGCTGCCTCTGGGGCACGCTAACCAGGGGGCTGAGTTGAAATGGCCTCTCCTGAGGATGCGTCATAATGTGCGTTTGGGTTCATGGAAACCTTGGAATGTGCTCGTTGTTCAGTGGCCCTGCGGAACTCTCCTACCTGAAGGGTTTGATACATCCCCAGTCAGTAAGCTCCCCATGTGGAGACGAGAGAGGTTTGGTTTGGAGCCTCAGAAAAGCCCCGTGTGCTGGTCTACGAAAACAGACCTCTGAGGACGGACACATGGAAACCAAAGCTAAGGTTCAGATTAGGGCCTGGGGGCCTGTCCATTTCAACCTTCTGTCTCTGGGGACACTGTCTGAGAGTCTAAGTGGAGATAGTTGCTCCGCTGGTGTCAGAGAGCCCCTCTTAGTCCAGGGTGGCCTACACTATTGATGGCCTCAGGGGCCTTGGAGCTTTTCCCTAACCTGTAGGGTTGTGGTCAATGGATTGGGCACAATTTCCTTGGAGAGGGCAGGCACAATCTTTCGCTGTGGCTCCAGAGGCCCTAGCCTGGCGGTTGTGTGGGTCCAGGCTGAGGGCACAGAAGTCTGAAAACACAAACTCAGCTTATGAGTGGCGCCTAGGGTATGGCAGGCCGGATGTACAGCCCGAGAGGGAGCTCCTCGGCCTCTGAAACAAGGGCGAGTGGGAGGCGTTCCTTCAGGCTTTTGTCTCTGGATGTTGTGTCCGAGATAGCCGTGGATTGGAGGGGTGGCCTCAGGGACTGTGGACGAGTATCCCTCTCTGGGGATTTGTCCCAGCTCCCAAGAGTTTGGGGTCATTTTGTGGGAAGGGTGGAAAAGTGTTGTCTGGCTCACGTGTCTCTCCAAGAAAGGGATTCCAGAGCAGAGCCCCAGGTACGGGCGGGGCGACTGGAAAACTCAAACACTGGTGAGGATTGGGTGCATAGGGGCTTGGCAAGCCCCATATGTGGGCTCTTGGCCCAGGCCCTGACAGGCCTTTCTTTGACATGGGGCTCATGCTGAGGGTCAGAGTGTGAATTTGTGCCCAAGCAGCACTCAAGTTTGGGCGTATCATCAGGGACCAGGAAGGTTTCTCCCACCCTGAAGGTGTGACTCCATGTCAAGAGCAAGCTTTACAGCCACGGGGAAGGAGGAGTTCTGTGTTGTGCTTGCGATACCCAGCTGTGTGGAGAATTGATATAATGTCTAGGTTCAGATATCTGAAAACCAAGGTTAGGAAGAGGTGACGGCATAAGCCCATGGCGTGTCCGAAGTGCTGGGTGTGCGGCCAGCTGTCTCCTTGTCTGTCTGGACGTCTGGCTTCAGGCTGTGTCAGACAGAGCATGAGTGCCTAGAGCAGCCTATCCAGTTCGGGTACCGTCGAGGCCCAAGCAGGTTGATCCTCATCTGGGTTTTCTGGAGAGAGCCCCACAGGGAAACGTTTTTCTTCCCTTGGGCAGACCCTGGGCTGGGTTGTGGTTCTGGAGTTCCTAGTCCGGAGGGCTTGTTTGCCAGGAGTGTGAGGAAGGAAGTCTGAAAACACAAGCTAGCATGAGGTTTGGGACCGATGGCACGGCAGGCCCACTCTGAGAGGCTGAATCGAGATCTCCTGCACTGAGGTCATTTCAACTCTGAGACGTGCCTCAGGCTAGAGTTTTTGTCCAGCATGGCCTCTTCCTGAATGGTGTGGGGGCCTCATGAGGCCAGGAAGGTTTGCCTACGATGGGATTTGTGAACTACTCCAAACCTCAAGGTTTCCTTCTGCACGAAAGTCAAGTGCTATTGGATGGTTCCAGGAGGCCCCATACGGAAAGACTCGAGAGCAGGTGTCTAAGCATGAATGCCTGGGAACGCCACCTCATATTCCCACTCTTTAGTCAGGACAAGGCAGGCTCAATCTGCGGGCTCCTGGGTGAGCTACCCAGAGGGGAGAGTTGAAATGGACTCTCCTGAAGATGAGTCCTACTGTGGCTTGGTGGCCTGGGAGAACTTGGAATGTGGAGGTGGCTCAGGGACTCTGCAGGATTCTCCAACCTGAGGTGTTTGACACGGCTCCAACAAGGAAGCTTCCCATGTGGAGACGAGAGAAGTTCTGTTCAGTGCCTCAGGAAAGCCCCATATCCTGTTCTTCGAACCAAAGCCTCTGAGGAGTGACACCTGGAAAACAAAGCAAGAGTTGAGATTAGGGCCTAAGGGCCTGTCGGGCTCAACCTTCTATCTCTGTTGACATCTGTGTGCATGCCTTCATGGAGGTAGCAGCTCAGCTTGTGTCCGAAGGCCCCTGTGTGTGCAGGGAGGCTCCCGGTAATGGTATGTCCTCGGGGGCCTTGAGGTTTCTCATATTCTGGAGGTGTGTGGCCAAAGGAATGGACAGAGTTTCCCAGGAGAGAGCAGGCATGGTCCTGTGGTATGGCTCCCGAGGACCCAGCCTAGAGGCTGTGTTTGCCAGGGCTGTGGGGACAGATGTCTGAAAAAGCAAACTTGGCTCAGGTAGGGGCCAAGTTAATGGCAGGCCTGATCTCCAGTCTGAGAGGGGAGATCCTCTGGATATCAAAGGAGGGCAAGTGGGAGGCAGTCGCTCAGGCTTTTGTCTCTGGGTGTTGCGTTCAGAGTGGCCGTTCAGGGTAGGGGTTGCTTCAGGGGCCGAGGAAGAGCCTTCCTCTCGGGGGATTGTCCAAGCTCCCAAGTGTTTGGGTTCATTCTGTGGGAAGGGAAGAGTACTGTTTTCTGCCACAGGGGACCCCCCAGGAGAGGGACTCTAGAGCACAGCAGTGGGTTCCCTCAACTGGAATACACACCATCTAGTTAGTCCTGCGTGCCTATGGGCATGGCAAGCCACATATGCGGGCTCTTGGTCCAATCACTGAGAGGCGTTACTTGAATAAGGTACTCACGCTGAGGGTCACAATGTGTGTTTGTGCCCAAGGCGGCCCTCACACATGGACCTGGCCTCATGGGCCATGCCGTTTTCTCCTACACTGAAGGTTTGACTCACTGCCAGCAGCAAGGTTTCTTGCCATGGGGAAGGAGGGGTTCTGACTTGTGCATCAGGTTCCCCCATGTGCAGGGATTGGAGATAAGGTCTAGGTTCTGATGACTGAAAACCCAGGTTGGGAATGGATGGTGGCCTAAGGCAGTGGCGGGTCCAATGTGCTGGGTGTGCAGCCAGCTGTGTCGGTGTCTGTTGGAAGGTCTGGCCTCAGGCTATTTGCGACAGAGCATCAGTGTTTAAGGTAGCCTATGCAATTGGGGTGTTGCCGAGGGCCAAGCAGTTTGATCCTCATTTGGGGTTTCTGGGCAGCACCATAGACAAAGTTTTTCTCCTGGGAGGCAGGCGGAGTGCTTCATTGTGGCCCCAGAATTCCCAGTAGGGAGGGTTTGCGGGCCAGGAGTGTGAGGACGGAAGTCTAGGAACACAAGCTAAAGTGAGGATTGGAGCCAAGGGCAGAGCAGGCCCACTAGGCAGACGCTGAATCAAAATCTCCTGCATCTGAAGTCAGGCTGAGGATCAGACATTGGCTGAGGCTGGCGTATGTGTCCATGTTGGCACCTTCATGAAGCGGGGGCCTCATGAGGCCAAGGAAGTTTTCCCACGCTGAGTTTGGAGGTTGCCCCAAACCACCAGGTTTCCTTCTGTGGGACATTCGAGTCCTGTTGCATGGCTCCAGGACATACCATACGGAAGGACTGGAGAGCACGGTTCGAAGGATGGATCCCTGTACAGCATGCCTCGCATTCCCATTGGCCATTAGCCACAAGATATGTTTGATCTGCTGCCTCTGGGGCACGCTAACCAGGGGGCTGAGTTGAAATGGCCTCTCCTGAGGATGCGTCATAATGTGCGTTTGGGTCCATGGAAACCTTGGAATGTGCTGGTTGTTCAGTGGCCCTGCGGAACTCTCCTACCTGAAGGGTTTGATACATCCCCAGTAAGTAAGCTCCCCATGTGGAGGCGAGAGAGGTTTGGTTTGGAGCCTCAGAAAAGCCCCGTGTGCTGGTCTACGAAAACAGACCTCTGAGGACGGATACATGGAAACCAAAGCTAAGGTTCAGATTAGGGCCTGGGGGCCTGTCCATTTCAACCTTCTGTCTCTGGGGACACTGTCTGAGAGTCTAAGTGGAGATAGTTGCTCCGCTGGTGTCAGAGAGCCCCTCTTAGTCCAGGGTGGCCTACACTATTGATGGCCTCAGGGGCCTTGGAGCTTTTCCCTAACCTGTAGGGTTGTGGTCAATGGATTGGGCACAATTTCCTTGGAGAGGGCAGGCACAATCTTTCGCTGTGGCTCCAGAGGCCCTAGCCTGGCGGTTGTGTGGGTCCAGGCTGAGGGCACAGAAGTCTGAAAACACAAACTCAGCTTATGAGTGGCGCCTAGGGTATGGCAGGCCGGATGTACAGCCCGAGAGGGAGCTCCTGGGCCTCTGAAACAAGGGCGAGTGGGAGGCGTTCCTTCAGGCTTTTGTCTCTGGATGTTGTGTCCGAGATAGCCGTGGATTGGAGGGGTGGCCTCAGGGACTGTGGACGAGTATCCCTCTCTGGGGATTTGTCCCAGCTCCCAAGAGTTTGGGGTCATTTTGTGGGAAGGGTGGAAAAGTGTTGTCTGGCTCACGTGTCTCTCCAAGAAAGGGATTCCAGAGCAGAGCCCCAGGTACGGGCGGGGCGACTGGAAAACTCAAACACTGGTGAGGATTGGGTGCATAGGGGCTTGGCAAGCCCCATAAGCGGGCTCTTGGCCCAGGCCCTGACAGGCCTTTCATTGACATGGGGCTCATGCTGAGGGTCAGAGTGTGAATTTGTGCCCAAGCAGCACTCAAGTTTGGGCGTGGCATCAGGGACCAGGAAGGTTTCTCCCACCCTGAAGGTGTGACTCCATGCCAAGAGCAAGCTTTACAGCCACGGGGAAGGAGGAGTTCTGTGTTGTGCTTGCGATACCCAGCTGTGTGGAGAATTGATATAATGTCTAGGTTCAGATATCTGAAAACCAAGGTTAGGAAGCGGTGACGGCATAAGACCATGGCGTGTCCGAAGTGCTGGGTGTGCGGCCAGCTGTCTCCTTGTCTGTCTGGACGTCTGGCTTCAGGCTGTGTCAGACAGAGCATGAGTGCCCAGAGCAGCCTATCCAGTTCGGGTACCGTCAAGTCCCGAGCAGGTTGATCCTCATCTGGGTTTTCTGGAGAGAGCCCCACAGGGAAACGTTTTTCTTCCCTTGGGCAGACCCTGGGCTGGGTTGTGGTTCTGGAGTTCCTAGTCCGGAGGGCTTTTTTGCCAGGAGTCTGAGGAAGGAAGTCTGAAAACACAAGCTAGCGTGAGGTTTGAGACCGATGGCACGGCAGGCCCACTCTGAGAGGCTGAATCGAGATCTCCTGCACTGAGGTAATTTCAACTCTGAGACGTGCCTCAGGCTAGAGTTTTTGTCCAGCATGGCCTCTTCCTGAATGGTGTGGGGGCCTCATGAGGCCAGGAAGGTTTGCCTACGATGGGATTTGTGAACTCCTCCAAACCTCAAGGTTTCCTTCTGCACGAACGTCGAGTGCTATTGGATGGTTCCAGGAGGCCCCATACGGAAAGACTCGAGAGCAGGTGTCTAAGCATGGATGCCTGGGAACGCCACCTCATATTCCCACTCTTTAGTCAGGACAAGGCAGGCTCAATCTGCGGGCTCCTGGGTGAGCTACCCAGAGGGGAGAGTTGAAATGGACTCTCCTGAAGATGAGTCCTACTGTGGCTTGGTGGCCTGGGAGACCTTGGAATGTGGAGGTGGCTCAGGGACTCTGCAGGATTCTCCAACCTGAGGTGTTTGACACGGCTCCAACAAGGAAGCTTCCCATGTGGAGACGAGAGAAGTTCTGTTCAGTGCCTCAGGAAAGCCCCATATCCTGTTCTTCGAACCAAAGCCTCTGAGGAGTGACACCTGGAAAACAAAGCAAGAGTTGAGATTAGGGCCTAAGGGCCTGTCGGGCTCAACCTTCTATCTCTGTTGACATCTGTGTGCATGCCTTCATGGAGGTAGCAGCTCAGCTTGTGTCCGAAGGCCCCTGTGTGTGCAGGGAGGCTCCCGGTAATGGTATGTCCTCGGGGGCCTTGAGGTTTCTCATATTCTGGAGGTGTGTGGCCAAAGGAATGGACAGAGTTTCCCAGGAGAGAGCAGGCATGGTCCTGTGGTATGGCTCCAGAGGACCCAGCCTAGAGGCTGTGTTTGCCAGGGCTGTGGGGACAGATGTCTGAAAAAGCAAACTTGGCTCAGGTAGGGGCCAAGGTAATGGCAGGCCTGATCTCCAGTCCGAGAGGGGAGATCCTCTGGATATCAAAGGAGGGCAAGTGGGAGGCAGTCGCTCAGGCTTTTGTCTCTGGGTGTTGCGTTCACAGTGGCCGTTCAGGGTAGGGGTTGCTTCAGGGGCCGAGGAAGAGCCTTCCTCTCGGGGGATTGTCCAAGCTCCCAAGTGTTTGGGTTCATTCTGTCGAAGGGAAGAGTACTGTTTTCTGCCACAGGGGACCCCCCAGGAGAGGGACTCTAGAGCACAGGAGTGGGTTCCCTCAACTGGAATACACACCATCTAGTTAGTCCTGCGTGCCTATGGGCATGGCAAGCCACATATGCGGGCTCTTGGTCCAATCACTGAGAGGCGTTACTTGAATAAGGTACTCACGCTGAGGGTCACAATGTGTGTTTGTGCCCAAGGCGGCCCTCACACATGGGCGTGGCCTCATGGGCCATGCCGTTTTCTCCTACACTGAAGGTTTGACTCACTGCCAGCAGCAAGGTTTCTTGCCATGGGGAAGGAGGGGTTCTGACTTGTGCATCAGGTTCCCCCCTGTGCAGGGATTGGAGATAAGGTCTAGGTTCTGATGACTGAAAACCCAGGTTGGGAATGGATGGTGGCCTAAGGCAGTGGCGGGTCCAATGTGCTGGGTGTGCAGCCAGCTGTGTCGGTGTCTGTTGGAAGGTCTGGGCTCAGGCTATTTGCGACAGAGCATCAGTGGTTAAGGTAGCCTATGCAATTGGGGTGTTGCCGAGGGCCAAGCAGTTTGATCCTCATTTGGGGTTTCTGGGCAGCACCATAGACAAAGTTTTCCTCCTGGGAGGCAGGCGGAGTGCTTCATTGTGGCCCCAGAATTCCCAGTAGGGAGGGTTTGCGGGCCAGGAGTGTGAGGACGGAAGTCTAGGAACACAAGCTAAAGTGAGGATTGGAGCCAAGGGCAGAGCAGGCCCACTAGGCAGAGGCTGAATCAAAATCTCCTGCATCTGAAGTCAGGCTGAGGATCAGACGTTGGCTGAGGCTGGAGTATGTGTCCATGTTGTCAACTTCATGAAGCGGGGGCCTCATGAGGCCAAGGAAGTTTTCCCACGCTGAGTTTGGAGGTTGCCCCAAACCACCAGGTTTCCTTCTGTGGGACATTCGAGTCCTGTTGCATGGCTCCAGGACATACCATACGGAAGGACTGGAGAGCACGGTTCGAAGGATGGATCCCTGTACAGCATGCCTCGCATTCCCATTGGCCATTAGCCACAAGATATGTTTGATCTGCTGCCTCTGGGGCACGCTAACCAGGGGGCTGAGTTGAAATGGCCTCTCCTGAGGATGCGTCATAATGTGCGTTTGGGTCCATGGAAACCTTGGAATGTGCTGGTTGTTCAGTGGCCCTGCGGAACTCTCCTACCTGAAGGGTTTGATACATCCCCAGTAAGTAAGCTCCCCATGTGGAGACGAGAGAGGTTTGGTTTGGAGCCTCAGAAAAGCCCCGTGTGCTGGTCAACGAAACAGACTTCTGAGGACGGACACATGGATACAAAAGCTAAGGTTAAGATTAGGGCCTGGGGGCCTGTCCATTTCAACCTTCTGTCTCTGGGGACACTGTCTGAGAGTCTAAGTGGAGATAGTTGCTCCGCTGGTGTCAGAGAGCCCCTCTTAGTCCAGGGTGGCCTACACTATTGATGGCCTCAGGGGCCTTGGAGCTTTTCCCTAACCTGTAGGGTTGTGGTCAATGGATTGGGCACAATTTCCTTGGAGAGGGCAGGCACAATCTTTCGCTGTGGCTCCAGAGGCCCTAGCCTGGCGGTTGTGTGGGTCCAGGCTGAGGGCACAGAAGTCTGAAAACACAAACTCAGCTTATGAGTGGCGCCTAGGGTATGGCAGGCCGGATGTACAGCCCGAGAGGGAGCTCCTCGGCCTCTGAAACAAGGGCGAGTGGGAGGCGTTCCTTCAGGCTTTTGTCTCTGGATGTTGTGTCCGAGATAGCCGTGGATTGGAGGGGTGGCCTCAGGGACTGTGGACGAGTATCCCTCTCTGGGGATTTGTCCCAGCTCCCAAGAGTTTGGGGTCATTTTGTGGGAAGGGTGGAAAAGTGTTGTCTGGCTCACGTGTCTCTCCAAGAAAGGGATTCCAGAGCAGAGCCCCAGGTACGGGCGGGGCGACTGGAAAACTCAAACACTGGTGAGGATTGGGTGCATAGGGGCTTGGCAAGCCCCATTTGCGGGCTCTTGGCCCAGGCCCTGACAGGCCCTTCTTTGACATGGGGCTCATGCTGAGGGTCAGAGTGTGAATTTGTGCCCAAGCAGCACTCAAGTTTGGGCGTGGCATCAGGGACCAGGAAGGTTTCTCCCACCCTGAAGGTGTGACTCCATGCCAAGAGCAAGCTTTACAGCCACGGGGAAGGAGGAGTTCTGTGTTGTGCTTGCGATACCCAGCTGAGTGGAGAATTAATATAATGTCTAGGTTCAGATATCTGAAAACCAAGGTTAGGAAGAGGTGACGGCATAAGACCATGGCGTGTCCGAAGTGCTGGGTGTGCGGCCAGCTGTCTCCTTGTCTGTCTGGACGTCTGGCTTCAGGCTGTGTCAGACAGAGCATGAGTGCCCAGAGCAGCCTATCCAGTTTAGGTACCGTCGAGGCCTGAGCAGGTTGATCCTCATCTGGGTTTTCTGGAGAGAGCCGCACAGGGAAACGTTTTTCTTCCCTTGGGCAGACCCTGGGCTGGGTTGTGGTTCTGGAGTTCCTAGTCCGGAGGGCTTGTTTGCCAGGAGTGTGAGGAAGGAAGTCTGAAAACACAAGCTAGCGTGAGGTTTGGGACCGATGGCACGGCAGGCCCACTCTGAGAGGCTGAATCGAGATCTCCTGCACTGAGGTCATTTCAACTCTGAGACGTGCCTCAGGCTAGAGTTTTTGTCCAGCATGGCCTCTTCCTGAATGGTGTGGGGGCCTCATGAGGCCAGGAAGGTTTGCCTACGATGGGATTTGTGAACTACTCCAAACCTCAAGGTTTCCTTCTGCACGAACGTCGAGTGCTATTGGATGGTTCCAGGAGGCCCCATATGGAAAGACTCGAGAGCAGGTGTCTAAGCATGGATGCCTGGGAACGCCACCTCATATTCCCACTCTTTAGTCAGGACAAGGCAGGCTCAATCTGCGGGCTCCTGGGTGAGCTACCCAGAGGGGAGAGTTGAAATGGACTCTCCTGAAGATGAGTCCTACTGTGGCTTGGTGGCCTGGGAGACCTTGGAATGTGGAGGTGGCTCAGGGACTCTGCAGGATTCTCCAACCTGAGGTGTTTGACACGGCTCCAACAAGGAAGCTTCCCATGTGGAGACGAGAGAAGTTCTGTTCAGTGCCTCAGGAAAGCCCCATATCCTGTTCTTCGAACCAAAGCCTCTGAGGAGTGACACCTGGAAAACAAAGCAAGAGTTGAGATTAGGGCCTAAGGGCCTGTCGGGCTCAACCTTCTATCTCTGTTGACATCTGTGTGCATGCCTTCATGGAGGTAGCAGCTCAGCTTGTGTCCGAAGGCCCCTGTGTGTGCAGGGAGGCTCCCGGTAATGGTATGTCCTCGGGGGCCTTGAGGTTTCTCATATTCTGGAGGTGTGTGGCCAAAGGAATGGACAGAGTTTCCCAGGAGAGAGCAGGCATGGTCCTGTGGTATGGCTCCAGAGGACCCAGCCTAGAGGCTGTGTTTGCCAGGGCTGTGGGGACAGATGTCTGAAAAAGCAAACTTGGCTCAGGTAGGGGCCAAGGTAATGGCAGGCCTGATCTCCAGTCCGAGAGGGGAGATCCTCTGGATATCAAAGGAGGGCAAGTGGGAGGCAGTCGCTCAGGCTTTTGTCTCTGGGTGTTGCGTTCACAGTGGCCGTTCAGGGTAGGGGTTGCTTCAGGGGCCGAGGAAGAGCCTTCCTCTCGGGGGATTGTCCAAGCTCCCAAGTGTTTGGGTTCATTCTGTGGGAAGGGAAGAGTACTGTTTTCTGCCACAGGGGACCCCCCAGGAGAGGGACTCTAGAGCACAGCAGTGGGTTCCCTCAACTGGAATACACACCATCTAGTTAGTCCTGCGTGCCTATGGGCATGGCAAGCCACATATGCGGGCTCTTGGTCCAATCACTGAGAGGCGTTACTTGAATAAGGTACTCACGCTGAGGGTCACAATGTGTGTTTGTGCCCAAGGCGGCCCTCACACATGGGCGTGGCCTCATGGGCCATGCCGTTTTCTCCTACACTGAAGGTTTGACTCACTGCCAGCAGCAAGGTTTCTTGCCATGGGGAAGGAGGGGTTCTGACTTGTGCATCAGGTTCCCCCCTGTGCAGGGATTGGAGATAAGGTCTAGGTTCTGATGACTGAAAACCCAGGTTGGGAATGGATGGTGGCCTAAGGCAGTGGCGGGTCCAATGTGCTGGGTGTGCAGCCAGCTGTGTCGGTGTCTGTTGGAAGGTCTGGGCTCAGGCTATTTGCGACAGAGCATCAGTGTTTAAGGTAGCCTATGCAATTGGGGTGTTGCCGAGGGCCAAGCAGTTTGATCCTCATTTGGGGTTTCTGGGCAGCACCATAGACAAAGTTTTTCTCCTGGGAGGCAGGCGGAGTGCTTCATTGTGGCCCCAGAATTCCCAGTAGGGAGGGTTTGCGGGCCAGGAGTGTGAGGACGGAAGTCTAGGAACACAAGCTAAAGTGAGGATTGGAGCCAAGGGCAGAGCAGGCCCACTAGGCAGAGGCTGAATCAAAATCTCCTGCATCTGAAGTCAGGCTGAGGATCAGACGTTGGCTGAGGCTGGAGTATGTGTCCATGTTGGCAACTTCATGAAGCGGGGGCCTCATGAGGCCAAGGAAGTTTTCCCACGCTGAGTTTGGAGGTTGCCCCAAACCAACAGGTTTCCTTCTGTGGGATTTTCGAGTCCTGTTGCATGGCTCCAGGACATACCATACGGAAGGACTGGAGAGCACGGTTCGAAGGATGGATCCCTGTACAGCATGCCTCGCATTCCCATTGGCCATTAGCCACAAGATATGTTTGATCTGCTGCCTCTGGGGCACGCTAACCAGGGGGCTGAGTTGAAATGGCCTCTCCTGAGGATGCGTCATAATGTGCGTTTGGGTCCATGGAAACCTTGGAATGTGCTGGTTGTTCAGTGGCCCTGCGGAACTCTCCTACCTGAAGGGTTTGATACATCCCCAGTAAGTAAGCTCCCCATGTGGAGACGAGAGAGGTTTGGTTTGGAGCCTCAGAAAAGCCCCGTGTGCTGGTCAACGAAAACAGACTTCTGAGGACGGACACATGGAAACAAAAGCTAAGGTTCAGATTAGGGCCTGGGGGCCTGACCATTTCAACCTTCTGTCTCTGGGGACACTGTCTGAGAGTCTAAGTGGAGATAGTTGCTCCGCTGGTGTCAGAGAGCCCCTCTTAGTCCAGGGTGGCCTACACTATTGATGGCCTCAGGGGCCTTGGAGCTTTTCCCTAACCTGTAGGGTTGTGGTCAATGGATTGGGCACAATTTCCTTGGAGAGGGCAGGCACAATCTTTCGCTGTGGCTCCAGAGGCCCTAGCCTGGCGGTTGTGTGGGTCCAGGCTGAGGGCACAGAAGTCTGAAAACACAAACTCAGCTTATGAGTGGCGCCTAGGGTATGGCAGGCCGGATGTACAGCCCGAGAGGGAGCTCCTGGGCCTCTGAAACAAGGGCGAGTGGGAGGCGTTCCTTCAGGCTTTTGTCTCTGGATGTTGTGTCCGAGATAGCCGTGGATTGGAGGGGTGGCCTCAGGGACTGTGGACGAGTATCCCTCTCTGGGGATTTGTCCCAGCTCCCAAGAGTTTGGGGTCATTTTGTGGGAAGGGTGGAAAAGTGTTGTCTGGCTCACGTGTCTCTCCAAGAAAGGGATTCCAGAGCAGAGCCCCAGGTACGGGCGGGGCGACTGGAAAACTCAAACACTGGTGAGGATTGGGTGCATAGGGGCTTGGCAAGCCCCATATGCGGGCTCTTGGCCCAGGCCCTGACAGGCCTTTCTTTGACATGGGGCTCATGCTGAGGGTCAGAGTGTGAATTTGTGCCCAAGCAGCACTCAAGTTTGGGCGTGGCATCAGGAACCAGGAAGGTTTCTCCCACCCTGAAGGTGTGACTCCATGCCAAGAGCAAGCTTTACAGCCACGGGGAAGGAGGAGTTCTGTGTTGTGCTTGCGATACCCAGCTGTGTGGAGAATTGATATAATGTCTAGGTTCAGATATCTGAAAACCAAGGTTAGGAAGAGGTGACGGCATAAGACCATGGCGTATCCGAAGTGCTGGGTGTGCGGCCAGCTGTCTCCTTGTCTGTCTGGACGTCTGGCTTCAGGCTGTGTCAGACAGAGCATGAGTGCCCAGAGCAGCCTATCCAGTACAGGTACCGTCGAGGCCTGAGCAGGTTGATCCTCATCTGGGTTTTCTGGAGAGAGCCGCACAGGGAAACGTTTTTCTTCCCTTGGGCAGACCCTGGGCTGGGTTGTGGTTCTGGAGTTCCTAGTCCGGAGGGCTTGTTTGCCAGGAGTGTGAGGAAGGAAGTCTGAAAACACAAGCTAGCGTGAGGTTTGGGACCGATGGCACGGCAGGCCCACTCTGAGAGGCTGAATCGAGATCTCCTGCACTGAGGTCATTTCAACTCTGAGACGTGCCTCAGGCTAGAGTTTTTGTCCAGCATGGCCTCTTCCTGAATGGTGTGGGGGCCTCATGAGGCCAGGAAGGTTTGCCTACGATGGGATTTGTGAACTACTCCAAACCTCAAGGTTTCCTTCTGCACGAACGTCGAGTGCTATTGGATGGTTCCAGGAGGCCCCATATGGAAAGACTCGAGAGCAGGTGTCTAAGCATGGATGCCTGGGAACGCCACCTCATATTCCCACTCTTTAGTCAGGACAAGGCAGGCTCAATCTGTGGGCTCCTGGGTGAGCTACCCAGAGGGGAGAGTTGAAATGGACTCTCCTGAAGATGAGTCCTACTGTGGCTTGGTGGCCTGGGAGACCTTGGAATGTGGAGGTGGCTCAGGGACTCTGCAGGATTCTCCAACCTGAGGTGTTTGACACGGCTCCAACAAGGAAGCTTCCCATGTGGAGACGAGAGAAGTTCTGTTCAGTGCCTCAGGAAAGCCCCATATCCTGTTCTTCGAACCAAAGCCTCTGAGGAGTGACACCTGGAAAACCAAGCAAGAGTTGAGATTAGGGCCTAAGGGCCTGTCGGGCTCAACCTTCTATCTCTGTTGACATCGGTGTGCATGCCTTCATGGAGGTAGCAGCTCAGCTTGTGTCCGAAGGCCCCTGTGTGTGCAGGGAGGCTCCCGGTAATGGTATGTCCTCGGGGGCCTTGAGGTTTCTCATATTCTGGAGGTGTGTGGCCAAAGGAATGGACAGAGTTTCCCAGGAGAGAGCAGGCATGGTCCTGTGGTATGGCTCCAGAGGACCCAGCCTAGAGGCTGTGTTTGCCAGGGCTGTGGGGACAGATGTCTGAAAAAGCAAACTTGGCTCAGGTAGGGGCCAAGGTAATGGCAGGCCTGATCTCCAGTCCGAGAGGGGAGATCCTCTGGATATCAAAGGAGGGCAAGTGGGAGGCAATCGCTCAGGCTTTTGTCTCTGGGTGTTGCGTTCACAGTGGCCGTTCAGGGTAGGGGTTGCTTCAGGGGCCGAGGAAGAGCCTTCCTCTCGGGGGATTGTCCAAGCTCCCAAGTGTTTGGGTTCATTCTGTGGGAAGGGAAGAGTACTGTTTTCTGCCACAGGGGACCCCCCAGGAGAGGGACTCTAGAGCACAGCAGTGGGTTCCCTCAACTGGAATACACACCATCTAGTTAGTCCTGCGTGCCTATGGGCATGGCAAGCCACATATGCGGGCTCTTGGTCCAATCACTGAGAGGCGTTACTTGAATAAGGTACTCACGCTGAGGGTCACAATGTGTGTTTGTGCCCAAGGCGGCCCTCACACATGGGCGTGGCCTCATGGGCCATGCCGTTTTCTCCTACACTGAAGGTTTGACTCACTGCCAGCAGCAAGGTTTCTTGCCATGGGGAAGGAGGGGTTCTGACTTGTGCATCAGGTTCCCCCCTGTGCAGGGATTGGAGATAAGGTCTAGGTTCTGATGACTGAAAACCCAGGTTGGGAATGGATGGTGGCCTAAGGCAGTGGCGGGTCCAATGTGCTGGGTGTGCAGCCAGCTGTGTCGGTGTCTGTTGGAAGGTCTGGGCTCAGGCTATTTGCGACAGAGCATCAGTGTTTAAGGTAGCCTATGCAATTGGGGTGTTGCCGAGGGCCAAGCAGTTTGATCCTCATTTGGGGTTTCTGGGCAGCACCATAGACAAAGTTTTTCTCCTGGGAGGCAGGCGGAGTGCTTCATTGTGGCCCCAGAATTCCCAGTAGGGAGGGTTTGCGGGCCAGGAGTGTGAGGACGGAAGTCTAGGAACACAAGCTAAAGTGAGGATTGGAGCCAAGGGCAGAGCAGGCCCACTAGGCAGAAGCTGAATCAAAATCTCCTGCATCTGAAGTCAGGCTGAGGATCAGACGTTGGCTGAGGCTGGAGTATGTGTCCATGTTGGCAACTTCATGAAGCGGGGGCCTCATGAGGCCAAGGAAGTTTTCCCACGCTGAGTTTGGAGGTTGCCCCAAACCACCAGGTTTCCTTCTGTGGGACATTCGAGTCCTGTTGCATGGCTCCAGGACATACCATACGGAAGGACTGTAGAGCACGGTTCGAAGGATGGATCCCTGTACAGCATGCCTCGCATTCCCATTGGCCATTAGCCACAAGATATGTTTGATCTGCTGCCTCTGGGGCACGCTAACCAGGGGGCTGAGTTGAAATGGCCTCTCCTGAGGATGCGTCATAATGTGCGTTTGGCTCCATGGAAACCTTGGAATGTGCTGGTTGTTCAGTGGCCCTGCAGAACTCTCCTACCTGAAGGGTTTGATACATCCCCAGTAAGTAAGCTCCCCATGTGGAGACGAGAGAGGTTTGGTTTGGAGCCTCAGAAAAGCCCCATGTGCTGGTCTACGAAAACAGACCTCTGAGGACGGACACATGGAAACCAAAGCTAAGGTTCAGATTAGGGCCTGGGGGCCTGTCCATTTCAACCTTCTGTCTCTGGGACACTGTCTGAGAGTCTAAGTGGAGATAGTTGCTCCGCTGGTGTCAGAGAGCCCCTCTTAGTCCAGGGTGGCCTACACTATTGATGGCCTCAGGGGCCTTGGAGCTTTTCCCTAACCTGTAGGGTTGTGGTCAATGGATTGGGCACAATTTCCTTGGAGAGGGCAGGCACAATCTTTCGCTGTGGCTCCAGAGGCCCTAGCCTGGCGGTTGTGTGGGTCCAGGCTGAGGGCACAGAAGTCTGAAAACACAAACTCAGCTTATGAGTGGCGCCTAGGGTATGGCAGGCCGGATGTACAGCCCGAGAGGGAGCTCCTGGGCCTCTGAAACAAGGGCGAGTGGGAGGCGTTCCTTCAGGCTTTTGTCTCTGGATGTTGTGTCCGAGATAGCCGTGGATTGGAGGGGTGGCCTCAGGGACTGTGGACGAGTATCCCTCTCTGGGGATTTGTCCCAGCTCCCAAGAGTTTGGGGTCATTTTGTGGGAAGGGTGGAAAAGTGTTGTCTGGCTCACGTGTCTCTCCAAGAAAGGGATTCCAGAGCAGAGCCCCAGGTACGGGCGGGGCGACTGGAAAACTCAAACACTGGTGAGGATTGGGTGCATAGGGGCTTGGCAAGCCCCATATGCGGGCTCTTGGCCCAGGCCCTGACAGGCCTTTCTTTGACATGGGGCTCATGCTGAGGGTCAGAGTGTGAATTTGTGCCCAAGCAGCACTCAAGTTTGGGCGTGGCATCAGGGACCAGGAAGGTTTCTCCCACCCTGAAGGTGTGACTCCATGCCAAGAGCAAGCTTTACAGCCACGGGGAAGGAGGAGTTCTGTGTTGTGCTTGCGATACCCAGCTGTGTGGAGAATTGATATAATGTCTAGGTTCAGATATCTGAAAACCAAGGTTAGGAAGAGGTGACGGCATAAGACCATGGCGTGTCCGAAGTGCTGGGTGTGCGGCCAGCTGTCTCCTTGTCTGTCTGGACGTCTGGCTTCAGGCTGTGTCAGACAGAGCATGAGTGCCCAGAGCAGCCTATCCAGTACAGGTACCGTCGAGGCCCGAGCAGGTTGATCCTCATCTGGGTTTTCTGGAGAGAGCCGCACAGGGAAACGTTTTTCTTCCCTTGGGCAGACCCTGGGCTGGGTTGTGGTTCTGGAGTTCCTAGTCCGGAGGGCTTGTTTGCCAGGAGTGTGAGGAAGGAAGTCTGAAAACACAAGCTAGCGTGAGGTTTGGGACCGATGGCACGGCAGGCCCACACTGAGAGGCTGAATCGAGATCTCCTGCACTGAGGTCATTTCAACTCTGAGACGTGCCTCAGGCTAGAGTTTTTGTCCAGCATGGCCTCTTCCTGAATGGTGTGGGGGCCTCATGAGGCCAGGAAGGTTTGCCTACGATGGGATTTGTGAACTACTCCAAACCTCAAGGTTTCGTTCTGCACGAAAGTCGAGTGCTATTGGATGGTTCCAGGAGGCCCCATACGGAAAGACTCGAGAGCAGGTGTCTAAGCATGGATGCCTGGGAACGCCACCTCATATTCCCACTCTTTAGTCAGGACAAGGCAGGCTCAATCTGCGGGCTCCTGGGTGAGCTACCCAGAGGGGAGAGTTGAAATGGACTCTCCTGAAGATGAGTCCTACTGTGGCTTGGTGGCCTGGGAGACCTTGGAATGTGGAGGTGGCTCAGGGACTCTGCAGGATTCTCCAACCTGAGGTGTTTGACACGGCTCCAACAAGGAAGCTTCCCATGTGGAGACGAGAGAAGTTCTGTTCAGTGCCTCAGGAAAGCCCCATATCCTGTTCTTCGAACCAAAGCCTCTGAGGAGTGACACCTGGAAAACAAAGCAAGAGTTGAGATTAGGGCCTAAGGGCCTGTCGGGCTCAACCTTCTATCTCTGTTGACATCTGTGTGCATGCCTTCATGGAGGTAGCAGCTCAGCTTGTGTCCGAAGGCCCCTGTGTGTGCAGGGAGGCTCCCGGTAATGGTATGTCCTCGGGGGCCTTGAGGTTTCTCATATTCTGGAGATGTGTGGCCAAAGGAATGGACAGAGTTTCCCAGGAGAGAGCAGGCATGGTCCTGTGGTATGGCTCCAGAGGACCCAGCCTAGAGGCTGTGTTTGCCAGGGCTGTGGGGACAGATGTCTGAAAAAGCAAACTTGGCTCAGGTAGGGGCCAAGGTAATGGCAGGCCTGATCTCCAGTCCGAGAGGGGAGATCCTCTGGATATCAAAGGAGGGCAAGTGGGAGGCAGTCGCTCAGGCTTTTGTCTCTGGGTGTTGCGTTCACAGTGGCCGTTCAGGGTAGGGGTTGCTTCCGGGGCCGAGGAAGAACCTTCCTCTCGGGGGATTGTCCAAGCTCCCAAGTGTTTGGGTTCATTCTGTGGGAAGGGAAGAGTACTGTTTTCTGCCACAGGGGACCCTTCAGGAGAGGGACTCTAGAGCACAGCAGTGGGTTCCCTCAACTGGAATACACACCATCTAGTTAGTCCTGCGTGCCTATGGGCATGGCAAGCCACATATGCGGGCTCTTGGTCCAATCACTGAGAGGCGTTACTTGAATAAGGTACTCACGCTGAGGGTCACAATGTGTGTTTGTGCCCAAGGCGGCCCTCACACATGGGCGTGGCCTCATGGGCCATGCCGTTTTCTCCTACACTGAAGGTTTGACTCACTGCCAGCAGCAAGGTTTCTTGCCATGGGGAAGGAGGGGTTCTGACTTGTGCATCAGGTTCCCCCCTGTGCAGGGATTGGAGATAAGGTCTAGGTTCTGATGACTGAAAACCCAGGTTGGGAATGGATGGTGGCCTAAGGCAGTGGCGGGTCCAATGTGCTGGGTGTGCAGCCAGCTGTGTCGGTGTCTGTTGGAAGGTCTGGGCTCAGGCTATTTGCGACAGAGCATCAGTGTTTAAGGTAGCCTATGCAATTGGGGTGTTGCCGAGGGCCAAGCAGTTTGATCCTCATTTGGGGTTTCTGGGCAGCACCATAGACAAAGTTTTTCTCCTGGGAGGCAGGCGGAGTGCTTCATTGTGGCCCCAGAATTCCCAGTAGGGAGGGTTTGCGGGCCAGGAGTGTGAGGACGGAAGTCTAGGAACACAAGCTAAAGTGAGGATTGGAGCCAAGGGCAGAGCAGGCCCACTAGGCAGAGGCTGAATCAAAATCTCCTGCATCTGAAGTCAGGCTGAGGATCAGACGTTGGCTGAGGCTGGAGTATGTGTCCATGTTGGCACCTTCATGAAGCGGGGGCCTCATGAGGCCAAGGAAGTTTTCCCACGCTGAGTTTGGAGGTTGCCCCAAACCACCAGGTTTCCTTCTGTGGGACATTCGAGTCCTGTTGCATGGCTCCAGGACATACCATACGGAAGGACTGTAGAGCACGGTTCGAAGGATGGATCCCTGTACAGCATGCCTCGCATTCCCATTGGCCATGAGCCACAAGATATGTTTGATCTGCTGCCTCTGGGGCACGCTAACCAGGGGGCTGAGTTGAAATGGCCTCTCCTGAGGATGCGTCATAATGTGCGTTTGGGTCCATGGAAACCTTGGAATGTGCTGGTTGTTCAGTGGCCCTGCGGAACTCTCCTACCTGAAGGGTTTGATACATCCCCAGTAAGTAAGCTCCCCATGTGGAGACGAGAGAGGTTTGGTTTGGAGCCTCAGAAAAGCCCCGTGTGCTGGTCTACGAAAACAGACCTCTGAGGACGGACACATGGAAACCAAAGCTAAGGTTCAGATTAGGGCCTGGGGGCCTGTCCATTTCAACCTTCTGTCTCTGGGGACACTGTCTGAGAGTCTAAGTGGAGATAGTTGCTCCGCTGGTGTCAGAGAGCCCCTCTTAGTCCAGGGTGGCCTACACTATTGATGGCCTCAGGGGCCTTGGAGCTTTTCCCTAACCTGTAGGGTTATGGTCAATGGATTGGGCACAATTTCCTTGGAGAGGGCAGGCACAATCTTTCGCAGTGGCTCCAGAGGCCCTAGCCTGGCGGTTGTGTGGGTCCAGGCTGAGGGCACAGAAGTCTGAAAACACAAACTCAGCTTATGAGTGGCGCCTAGGGTATGGCAGGCCGGATGTACAGCCCGAGAGGGAGCTCCTCGGCCTCTGAAACAAGGGCGAGTGGGAGGCGTTCCTTCAGGCTTTTGTCTCTGGATGTTGTGTCCGAGATAGCCGTGGATTGGAGGGGTGGCCTCAGGGACTGTGGACGAGTATCCCTCTCTGGGGATTTGTCCCAGCTCCCAAGAGTTTGGGGTCATTTTGTGGGAAGGGTGGAAAAGTGTTGTCTGGCTCACGTGTCTCTCCAAGAAAGGGATTCCAGAGCAGAGCCCCAGGTACGGGCGGGGCGACTGGAAAACTCAAACACTGGTGAGGATTGGGTGCATAGGGGCTTGGCAAGCCCCATATGCGGGCTCTTGGCCCAGGCCCTGACAGGCCTTTCTTTGACATGGGGCTCATGCTGAGGGTCAGAGTGTGAATTTGTGCCCAAGCAGCACTCAAGTTTGGGCGTGGCATCAGGGACCAGGAAGGTTTCTCCCACCCTGAAGGTGTGACTCCATGCCAAGAGCAAGCTTTACAGCCACGGGGAAGGAGGAGTTCTGTGTTGTGCTTGCGATACCCAGCTGTGTGGAGAATTGATATAATGTCTAGGTTCAGATATCTGAAAACCAAGGTTAGGAAGAGGTGACGGCATAAGACCATGGCGTGTCCGAAGTGCTGGGTGTGCGGCCAGCTGTCTCCTTGTCTGTCTGGACGTCTGGCTTCAGGCTGTGTCAGACAGAGCATGAGTGCCCAGAGCAGCCTATCCAGTTCGGGTACCGTCGAGGCCCGAGCAGGTTGATCCTCATCTGGGTTTTCTGGAGAGAGCCGCACAGGGAAACGTTTTTCTTCCCTTGGGCAGACCCTGGGCTGGGTTGTGGTTCTGGAGTTCCTAGTCCGGAGGGCTTGTTTGCCAGGAGTGTGAGGAAGGAAGTCTGAAAACACAAGCTAGCGTGAGGTTTGGGACCGTTGGCACGGCAGGCCCACTCTGAGAGGCTGAATCGAGATCTCCTGCACTGAGGTCATTTCAACTCTGAGACGTGCCTCAGGCTAGAGTTTTTGTCCAGCATGGCCTCTTCCTGAATGGTGTGGGGGCCTCATGAGGCCAGGAAGGTTTGCCTACGATGGGATTTGTGAACTACTCCAAACCTCAAGGTTTCGTTCTGCACGAAAGTCGAGTGCTATTGGATGGTTCCAGGAGGCCCCATACGGAAAGACTCGAGAGCAGGTGTCTAAGCATGGATGCCTGGGAACGCCACCTCATATTCCCACTCTTTAGTCAGGACAAGGCAGGCTCAATCTGCGGGCTCCTGGGTGAGCTACCCAGAGGGGAGAGTTGAAATGGACTCTCCTGAAGATGAGTCCTACTGTGGCTTGGTGGCCTGGGAGACCTTGGAATGTGGAGGTGGCTCAGGGACTCTGCAGGATTCTCCAACCTGAGGTGTTTGACACGGCTCCAACAAGGAAGCTTCCCATGTGGAGACGAGAGAAGTTCTGTTCAGTGCCTCAGGAAAGCCCCATATCCTGTTCTTCGAACCAAAGCCTCTGAGGAGTGACACCTGGAAAACAAAGCAAGAGTTGAGATTAGGGCCTAAGGGCCTGTCGGGCTCAACCTTCTATCTCTGTTGACATCTGTGTGCATGCCTTCATGGAGGTAGCAGCTCAGCTTGTGTCCGAAGGCCCCTGTGTGTGCAGGGAGGCTCCCGGTAATGGTATGTCCTCGGGGGCCTTGAGGTTTCTCATATTCTGGAGGTGTGTGGCCAAAGGAATGGACAGAGTTTCCCAGGAGAGAGCAGGCATGGTCCTGTGGTATGGCTCCAGAGGACCCAGCCAAGAGGCTGTGTTTGCCAGGGCTGTGGGGACAGATGTCTGAAAAAGCAAACTTGGCTCAGGTAGGGGCCAAGGTAATGGCAGGCCTGATCTCCAGTCCGAGAGGGGAGATCCTCTGGATATCAAAGGAGGGCAAGTGGGAGGCAGTCGCTCAGGCTTTTGTCTCTGGGTGTTGCGTTCACAGTGGCCGTTCAGGGTAGGGGTTGCTTCCGGGGCCGAGGAAGAACCTTCCTCTCGGGGGATTGTCCAAGCTCCCAAGTGTTTGGGTTCATTCTGTGGGAAGGGAAGAGTACTGTTTTCTGCCACAGGGGACCCCCCAGGAGAGGGACTCTAGAGCACAGCAGTGGGTTCCCTCAACTGGAATACACACCATCTAGTTAGTCCTGCGTGCCTATGGGCATGGCAAGCCACATATGCGGGCTCTTGGTCCAATCACTGAGAGGCGTTACTTGAATAAGGTACTCACGCTGAGGGTCACAATGTGTGTTTGTGCCCAAGGCGGCCCTCACACATGGGCGTGGCCTCATGGGCCATGCCGTTTTCTCCTACACTGAAGGTTTGACTCACTGCCAGCAGCAAGGTTTCTTGCCATGGGGAAGGAGGGGTTCTGACTTGTGCATCAGGTTCCCCCCTGTGCAGGGATTGGAGATAAGGTCTAGGTATTGATGACTGAAAACCCAGGTTGGGAATGGATGGTGGCCTAAGGCAGTGGCGGGTCCAATGTGCTGGGTGTGCAGCCAGCTGTGTCGGTGTCTGTTGGAAGGTCTGGGCTCAGGCTATTTGCGACAGAGCATCAGTGTTTAAGGTAGCCTATGCAATTGGGGTGTTGCCGAGGGCCAAGCAGTTTGATCCTCATTTGGGGTTTCTGGGCAGCACCATAGACAAAGTTTTTCTCCTGGGAGGCAGGCGGAGTGCTTCATTGTGGCCCCAGAATTCCCAGTAGGGAGGGTTTGCGGGCCAGGAGTGTGAGGACGGAAGTCTAGGAACACAAGCTAAAGTGAGGATTGGAGCCAAGGGCAGAGCAGGCCCACTAGGCAGAAGCTGAATCAAAATCTCCTGCATCTGAAGTCAGGCTGAGGATCAGACGTTGGCTGAGGCTGGAGTATGTGTCCATGTTGGCACCTTCATGAAGCGGGGGCCTCATGAGGCCAAGGAAGTTTTCCCACGCTGAGTTTGGAGGTTGCCCCAAACCACCAGGTTTCCTTCTGTGGGACATTCGAGTCCTGTTGCATGGCTCCAGGACATACCATACGGAAGGACTGTAGAGCACGGTTCGAAGGATGGATCCCTGTACAGCATGCCTCGCATTCCCATTGGCCATGAGCCACAAGATATGTTTGATCTGCTGCCTCTGGGGCACGCTAACCAGGGGGCTGAGTTGAAATGGCCTCTCCTGAGGATGCGTCATAATGTGCGTTTGGGTCCATGGAAACCTTGGAATGTACTGGTTGTTCAGTGGCCCTGCGGAACTCTCCTACCTGAAGGGTTTGATACATCCCCAGTAAGTAAGCTCCCCATGTGGAGACGAGAGAGGTTTGGTTTGGAGCCTCAGAAAAGCCCCGTGTGCTGGTCTACGAAAACAGACCTCTGAGGACGGACACATGGAAACCAGAGCTAAGGTTCAGATTAGGGCCTGGGGGCCTGTCCATTTCAACCTTCTGTCTCTGGGGACACTGTCTGAGAGTCTAAGTGGAGATAGTTGCTCCGCTGGTGTCAGAGAGCCCCTCTTAGTCCAGGGTGGCCTACACTATTGATGGCCTCAGGGGCCTTGGGCTGGGCCCCTAACCTGTAGGGTTATGGTCAATGGATTGGGCACAATTTCCTTGGAGAGGGCAGGCACAATCTTTCGCAGTGGCTCCAGAGGCCCTAGCCTGGCGGTTGTGTGGGTCCAGGCTGAGGGCACAGAAGTCTGAAAACACAAACTCAGCTTATGAGTGGCGCCTAGGGTATGGCAGGCCGGATGTACAGCCCGAGAGGGAGCTCCTCGGCCTCTGAAACAAGGGCGAGTGGGAGGTGTTCCTTCAGGCTTTTGTCTCTGGATGTTGTGTCCGAGATAGCCGTGGATTGGAGGGGTGGCCTCAGGGACTGTGGACGAGTATCCCTCTCTGGGGATTTGTCCCAGCTCCCAAGAGTTTGGGGTCATTTTGTGGGAAGGGTGGAAAAGTGTTGTCTGGCTCACGTGTCTCTCCAAGAAAGGGATTCCAGAGCAGAGCCCCAGGTACGGGCGGGGCAACTGGAAAACTCAAACACTGGTGAGGATTGGGTGCATAGGAGCTTGGCAAGCCCCATATGCGGGCTCTTGGCCCAGGCCCTGACAGGCCTTTCTTTGACATGGGGCTCATGCTGAGGGTCAGAGTGTGAATTTGTGCCCAAGCAGCACTCAAGTTTGGGCGTGGCATCAGGGACCAGGAAGGTTTCTCCCACCCTGAAGGTGTGACTCCATGCCAACAGCAAGCTTTACAGCCACGGGGAAGGAGGAGTTCTGTGTTGTGCTTGCGATACCCAGCTGTGTGGAGAATTGATATAATGTCTAGGTTCAGATATCTGAAAACCAAGGTTAGGAAGAGGTGACGGCATAAGACCATGGCGTGTCCGAAGTGCTGGGTGTGCGGCCAGCTGTCTCCTTGTCTGTCTGGACGTCTGGCTTCAGGCTGTGTCAGACAGAGCATGAGTGCCCAGAGCAGCCTATCCAGTTCGGGTACCGTCGAGGCCCGAGCAGGTTGATCCTCATCTGGGTTTTCTGGAGAGAGCCGCACAGGGAAACGTTTTTCTTCCCTTGGGCAGACCCTGGGCTGGGTTGTGGTTCTGGAGTTCCTAGTCCGGAGGGCTTGTTTGCCAGGAGTGTGAGGAAGGAAGTCTGAAAACACAAGCTAGCATGAGGTTTGGGTCGGTTGGCACGGCAGGCCCACTCTGAGAGGCTGAATCGAGATCTCCTGCACTGAGGTCATTTCAACTCTGAGACGTGCCTCAGGCTAGAGTTTTTGTCCAGCATGGCCTCTTCCTGAATGGTGTGGGGGCCTCATGAGGCCAGGAAGGTTTGCCTACGATGGGATTTGTGAACTACTCCAAACCTCAAGGTTTCGTTCTGCACGAAAGTCGAGTGCTATTGGATGGTTCCAGGAGGCCCCATACGGAAAGACTCGAGAGCAGGTGTCTAAGCATGGATGCCTGGGAACGCCACCTCATATTCCCACTCTTTAGTCAGGACAAGGCAGGCTCAATCTGCGGGCTCCTGGGTGAGCTACCCAGAGGGGAGAGTTGAAATGGACTCTCCTGAAGATGAGTCCTACTGTGGCTTGGTGGCCTGGGAGACCTTGGAATGTGGAGGTGGCTCAGGGACTCTGCAGGATTCTCCAACCTGAGGTGTTTGACACGGCTCCAACAAGGAAGCTTCCCATGTGGAGACGAGAGAAGTTCTGTTCAGTGCCTCAGGAAAGCCCCATATCCTGTTCTTCGAACCAAAGCCTCTGAGGAGTGACACCTGGAAAACAAAGCAAGAGTTGAGATTAGGGCCTAAGGGCCTGTCGGGCTCAACCTTCTATCTTGTTGTCATCTGTGTGCATGCCTTCATGGAGGTAGCAGCTCCGCTTGTGTCCGAAGGCCCCTGTGTGTGCAGGGAGGCTCCCGGTAATGGTATGTCCTCGGGGGCCTTGAGGTTTCTCATATTCTGGAGGTGTGTGGCCAAAGGAATGGACAGAGTTTCCCAGGAGAGAGCAGGCATGGTCCTGTGGTATGGCTCCAGAGGACCCAGCCTAGAGGCTGTGTTTGCCAGGGCTGTGGGGACAGATGTCTGAAAAAGCAAACTTGGCTCAGGTAGGGGCCAAGGTAATGGCAGGCCTGATCTCCAGTCCGAGAGGGGAGATTCTCTGGATATCAAAGGAGGGCAAGTGGGAGGCAGTCGCTCAGGCTTTTGTCTCTGGGTGTTGCGTTCACAGTGGCCGTTCAGGGTAGGGGTTGCTTCAGGGGCCGAGGAAGAGCCTTCCTCTCGGGGGATTGTCCAAGCTCCCAAGAGTTTGGGTTCATTCTGTGGGAAGGGAAGAGTACTGTTTTCTGCCACAGGGGACCCCCCAGGAGAGGGACTCTAGAGCACAGCAGTGGGTTCCCTCAACTGGAATACACACCATCTAGTTAGTCCTGCGTGCCTATGGGCATGGCAAGCCACATATGCGGGCTCTTGGTCCAATCACTGAGAGGCGTTACTTGAATAAGGTACTCACGCTGAGGGTCACAATGTGTGTTTGTGCCCAAGGCGGCCCTCACACATGGGCGTGGCCTCATGGGCCATGCCGTTTTCTCCTACACTGAAGGTTTGACTCACTGCCAGCAGCAAGGTTTCTTGCCATGGGGAAGGAGGGGTTCTGACTTGTGCATCAGGTTCCCCCCTGTGCAGGGATTGGAGATAAGGTCTAGGTTCTGATGACTGAAAACCCAGGTTGGGAATGGATGGTGGCCTAAGGCAGTGGCGGGTCCAATGTGCTGGGTGTGCAGCCAGCTGTGTCGGTGTCTGTTGGAAGGTCTGGGTTCAGGCTATTTGCAACAGAGCATCAGTGTTTAAGGTAGCCTATGCAATTGGGGTGTTGCCGAGGGCCAAGCAGTTTGATCCTCATTTGGGGTTTCTGGGCAGCACCATAGACAAAGTTTTTCTCCTGGGAGGCAGGCGGAGTGCTTCATTGTGGCCCCAGAATTCCCAGAAGGGAGGGTTTGTGGGCCAGGAGTGTGAGGAAGGAAGTCTAGGAACACAAGCTAAAGTGAGGATTGGAGCCAAGGGTAGAGCAGGCCCACTAGGCAGAGGCTGAACCAAATCTCCTGCATCTGAAGTCAGGCTGAGGATCAGACGTTGGCTGAGGCTGGAGTATGTGTCCATGATGGCACCTTCATGAAGCGGGGGCCTCATGAGGCCAAGGAAGTTTTCCCACGCTGAGTTTGGAGTTTGCCCCAAACCACCAGGTTTCCTTCTGTGGGACATTCGAGTCCTGTTGCATGGCTCCAGGACATACCATACGGAAGGACTGGAGAGCACGGTTCGAAGGATGGATCCCTGTACAGCATGCCTCGCATTCCCATTGGCCATTAGCCACAAGATATGTTTGATCTGCTGCCTCTGGGGCACGCTAACCAGGGGGCTGAGTTGAAATGGCCTCTCCTGAGGATGCGTCATAATGTGCGTTTGGGTCCATGGAAACCTTGGAATGTGCTGGTTGTTCAGTGGCCCTGCGGAACTCTCCTACCTGAAGGGTTTGATACATCCCCAGTAAGTAAGCTCCCCATGTGGAGGCGAGAGAGGTTTGGTTTGGTGCCTCAGAAAAGCCCCGTGTGCTGGTCTACGAAAACAGACCTCTGAGGACGGACACATGGAAACCAAAGCTAAGGTTCAGATTAGGGCCTGGGGGCCTGTCCATTTCAACCTTCTGTCTCTGGGGACACTGTCTGAGAGTCTAAGTGGAGATAGTTGCTCCGCTGGTGTCAGAGAGCCCCTCTTAGTCCAGGGTGGCCTACACTATTGATGGCCTCAGGGGCCTTGGAGCTTTTCCCTAACCTGTAGGGTTGTGGTCAATGGATTGGGCACAATTTCCTTGGAGAGGGCAGGCACAATCTTTCGCTGTGGCTCCAGAGGCCCTAGCCTGGCGGTTGTGTGGGTCCAGGCTGAGGGCACAGAAGTCTGAAAACACAAACTCAGCTTATGAGTGGCGCCTAGGGTATGGCAGGCCGGATGTACAGCCCGAGAGGGAGCTCCTCGGCCTCTGAAACAAGGGCGAGTGGGAGGAGATCCTTCAGGCTTTTGTCTCTGGAAGTTGTGTCCGAGATAGCCGTGGATTGGAGGGGTGGCCTCAGGGACTGTGGACGAGTATCCCTCTCTGGGGATTTGTCCCAGCTCCCAAGAGTTTGGGGTCATTTTGTGGGAAGGGTGGAAAAGTGTTGTCTGGCTCACGTGTCTCTCCAAGAAAGGGATTCCAGAGCAGAGCCCCAGGTACGGGCGGGGCGACTGGAAAACTCAAACACTGGTGAGGATTGGGTGCATAGGGGCTTGGCAAGCCCCATATACGTGCTCTTGGCCCAGGCCCTGACAGGCCTTTCTTTGACATGGGGCTCATGCTGAGGGTCAGAGTGTGAATTTGTGCCCAAGCAGCACTCAAGTTTGGGCGTGGCATCAGGGACCAGGAAGGTTTCTCCCACCCTGAAGGTGTGACTCCATGCCAAGAGCAAGCTTTACAGCCACGGGGAAGGAGGAGTTCTGTGTTGTGCTTGCGATACCCAGCTGTGTGGAGAATTGATATAATGTCTAGGTTCAGATATCTGAAAACCAAGGTTAGGAAGAGGTGACGGCATAAGACCATGGCGTGTCCGAAGTGCTGGGTGTGCGGCCAGCTGTCTCCTTGTCTGTCTGGACGTCTGGCTTCAGGCTGTGTCAGACAGAGCATGAGTGCCCAGAGCAGCCTATCCAGTTCGGGTACCGTCGAGGCCCGAGCAGGTTGATCCTCATCTGGGTTTTCTGGAGAGAGCCCCTCAGGGAAACGTTTTTCTTCCCTTGGGCAGACCCTGGGCTGGGTTGTGGTTCTGGAGTTCCTAGTCCGGAGGGCTTGTTTGCCAGGAGTGTGAGGAAGGAAGTCTGAAAACACAAGCTAGCATGAGGTTTGGGACCAATGGCACGGCAGGCCCACTCTGAGAGGCTGAATCGAGATCTCCTGCACTGAGGTCATTTCAACTCTGAGACGTGCCTCAGCTAGAGTTTTTGTCCAGCATGGCCTCTTCCTGAATGGTGTGGGGGCCTCATGAGGCCAGGAAGGTTTGCCTACGATGGGATTTGTGAACTCCTCCAAACCTCAAGGTTTCCTTCTGCACGAAAGTCGAGTGCTATTGGATGGTTCCAGGAGGCCCCATACGGAAAGACTCGAGAGCAGGTGTCTAAGCATGGATGCCTGGGAACGCCACCTCATATTCCCACTCTTTAGTCAGGACAAGGCAGGCTCAATCTGCGGGCTCCTGGGTGAGCTACCCAGAGGGGAGAGTTGAAATGGACTCTCCTGAAGATGAGTCCTACTGTGGCTTGGTGGCCTGGGAGACCTTGGAATGTGGAGGTGGCTCAGGGACTCTGCAGGATTCTCCAACCTGAGGTGTTTGACACGGCTCCAACAAGGAAGCTTCCCATGTGGAGACGAGAGAAGTTCTGTTCAGTGCCTCAGGAAAGCCCCATATCCTGTTCTTCGAACCAAAGCCTCTGAGGAGTGACACCTGGAAAACAAAGCAAGAGTTGAGATTAGGGCCTAAGGGCCTGTCGGGCTCAACCTTCTATCTCTGTTGACAT
This sequence comes from Mustela nivalis, assembly GCF_964662115.1. Classification (NCBI taxonomy): domain Eukaryota; kingdom Metazoa; phylum Chordata; class Mammalia; order Carnivora; family Mustelidae; genus Mustela; species Mustela nivalis. The sequence goes on from NW_028135945.1 coordinate 327,525, forward strand.
CTGTGTGCATGCCTTCATGGAGGTAGCATCTCAGCTTGTGTCCGAAGGCCCCTGTGTGTGCAGGGAGGCTCCCCGTAATGGTATGTCCTCGGGGGATTTGAGGTTTCTCATATTCTGGAGGTGTGTGGCCAAAGGAATGGACAGAGTTTCCCAGGAGAGAGCAGGCATGGTCCTGTGGTATGGCTCCAGAGGACCCAGCCTAGAGGCTGTGTTTGCCAGGGCTGTGGGGACAGATGTCTGAAAAAGCAAACTTGGCTCAGGTAGGGGCCAAGGTAATGGCAGGCCTGATCTCCAGTCCGAGAGGGGAGATCCTCTGGATATCAAAGGAGGGCAAGTGGGAGGCAGTCGCTCAGGCTTTTGTCTCTGGGTGTTGCGTTCACAGTGGCCGTTCAGGGTAGGGGTTGCTTCAGGGGCCGAGGAAGAGCCTTCCTCTCGGGGGATTGTCCAAGCTCCCAAGAGTTTGGGTTCATTCTGTGGGAAGGGAAGAGTACTGTTTTCTGCCACAGGGGACCCCCCAGGAGAGGGACTCTAGAGCACAGCAGTGGGTTCCCTCAACTGGAATACACACCATCTAGTTAGTCCTGCGTGCCTATGGGCATGGCAAGCCACATATGCGGGCTCTTGGTCCAATCACTGAGAGGCGTTACTTGAATAAGGTACTCACGCTGAGGGTCACAATGTGTGTTTGTGCCCAAGGCGGCCCTCACACATGGGCGTGGCCTGATGGGCCATGCCGTTTTCTCCTACACTGAAGGTTTGACTCACTGCCAGCAGCAAGGTTTCTTGCCATGGGGAAGGAGGGGTTCTGACTTGTGCATCAGGTTCCCCCCTGTGCAGGGATTGGAGATAAGGTCTAGGTTCTGATGACTGAAAACCCAGGTTGGGAATGGATGGTGGCCTAAGGCAGTGGCGGGTCCAATGTGCTGGGTGTGCAGCCAGCTGTGTCGGTGTCTGTTGGAAGGTCTGGGCTCAGGCTATTTGCGACAGAGCATCAGTGTTTAAGGTAGCCTATGCAATTGGGGTGTTGCCGAGGGCCAAGCAGTTTGATCCTCATTTGGGGTTTTTGGGCAGCACCATAGACAAAGTTTTTCTCCTGGGAGGCAGGCGGAGTGCTTCATTGTGGCCCCAGAATTCCCAGAAGGGAGGGTTTGTGGGCCAGGAGTGTGAGGACGGAAGTCTAGGAACACAAGCTAAAGTGAGGATTGGAGCCAAGGGCAGAGCAGTCCCACTAGGCAGAGGCTGAATCAAAATCTCCTGCATCTGAAGTCAGGCTGAGGATCAGACGTTGGCTGAGGCTGGAGTATGTGTCCATGATGGCACCTTCATGAAGCGGGGGCCTCATGAGGCCAAGGAAGTTTTCCCACGCTGAGTTTGGAGGTTGCCCCAAACCACCAGGTTTCCTTCTGTGGGACATTCGAGTCCTGTTGCATGGCTCCAGGACATACCATACGGAAGGACTGGAGAGCACGGTTCGAAGGATGGATCCCTGTACAGCATGCCTCGCATTCCCATTGGCCATTAGCCACAAGATATGTTTGATCTGCTGCCTCTGAGGCACGCTAACCAGGGGGCTGAGTTGAAATGGCCTCTCCTGAGGATGCGTCATAATGTGCGTTTGGGTCCATGGAAACCTTGGAATGTGCTGGTTGTTCAGTGGCCCTGCGGAACTCTCCTACCTGAAGGGTTTGATACATCCCCAGTAAGTAAGCTCCCCATGTGGAGGCGAGAGAGGTTTGGTTTGGTGCCTCAGAAAAGCCCCGTGTGCTGGTCTACGAAAACAGACCTCTGAGGACGGACACATGGAAACCAAAGCTAAGGTTCAGATTAGGGCCTGGGGGCCTGTCCATTTCAACCTTCTGTCTCTGGTGACACTGTCTGAGAGTCTAAGTGGAGATAGTTGCTCCGCTGGTGTCAGAGAGCCCCTCTTAGTCCAGGGTGGCCTACACTATTGATGGCCTCAGGGGCCTTGGAGCTTTTCCCTAACCTTGTAGGGTTGTGGTCAATGGATTGGGCACAATTTCCTTGGAGAGGGCAGGCACAATCTTTCGCTGTGGCTCCAGAGGCCCTAGCCTGGCGGTTGTGTGGGTCCAGGCTGAGGGCACAGAAGTCTGAAAACACAAACTCAGCTTATGATTGGCGCCTAGGGTATGGCAGGCCGGATGTACAGCCCGAGAGGAAGCTCCTCGGCCTCTGAAACAAGGGCGAGTGGGAGGCGTTCCTTCAGGCTTTTGTCTCTGGATGTTGTGTCCGAGATAGCCGTGGATTGGAGGGGTGGCCTCAGGGACTGTGGACGAGTATCCCTCTCTGGGGATTTGTCCCAGCTCCCAAGAGTTTGGGGTCATTTTGTGGGAAGGGTGGAAAAGTGTTGTCTGGCTCACGTGTCTCTCCAAGAAAGGGATTCCAGAGCAGAGCCCCAGGTACGGGCGGGGCGACTGGAAAACTCAAACACTGGTGAGGATTGGGTGAATAGGGGCTTGGCAAGCCCCATTTGCGGGCTCTTGGCCCAGGCCCTGACAGGCCTTTCTTTGACATGGGGCTCATGCTGAGGGTCAGAGTGTGAATTTGTGCCCAAGCAGCACCTACGTTTGGGCGTGGCATCAGGGACCAGGAAGGTTTCTCCCACCCTGAAGGTGTGACTCCATGGCAAGAGCAAGCTTTACAGCCACGGGGAAGGAGGAGTTCTGTGTTGTGCTTGCGATACCCAGCTGTGTGGAGAATTGATATAATGTCTAGGTTCAGATATCTGAAAACCAAGGTTAGGAAGAGGTGACGGCATAAGACCATGGCGTGTCCGAAGTGCTGGGTGTGCGGCCAGCTGTCTCCTTGTCTGTCTGGACGTCTGGCTTCAGGCTGTGTCAGACAGAGCATGAGTGCCCAGAGCAGCCTATCCAGTTCGGGTACCGTCAAGGCCCGAGCAGGTTGATCCTCATCTGGGTTTTCTGTAGAGAGCCCCACAGGGAAACGTTTTTCTTCCCTTGGGCAGACCCTGGGCTGGGTTGTGGTTCTGGAGTTCCTAGTCCGGAGGGCTTGTTTGCCAGGAGTGTGAGGAAGGAAGTCTGAAAACACAAGCTAGCGTGAGGTTTGGGACCGATGGCACGGCAGGCCCACTCTGAGAGGCTGAATCGAGATCTCCTGCACTGAGGTCATTTCAACTCTGAGACGTGCCTCAGGCTAGAGTTTTTGTCCAGCATGGCCTCTTCCTGAATGGTGTGGGGGCCTCATGAGGCCAGGAAGGTTTGCCTACGATGGGATTTGTGAACTACTCCAAACCTCAAGGTTTCCTTCTGCACGAAAGTCGAGTGCTATTGGATGGTTCCAGGAGGCCCCATACGGAAAGACTCGAGAGCAGGTGTCTAAGCATGGATGCCTGGGAACGCCACCTCATATTCCCACTCTTTAGTCAGGACAAGGCAGGCTCAATCTGCGGGCTCCTGGGTGAGCTACCCAGAGGGGAGAGTTGAAATGGACTCTCCTGAAGATGAGTCCTACTGTGGCTTGGTGGCCTGGGAGACCTTGGAATGTGGAGGTGGCTCAGGGACTCTGCAGGATTCTCCAACCTGAGGTGTTTGACACGGCTCCAACAAGGAAGCTTCCCATGTGGAGACGAGAGAAGTTCTGTTCAGTGCCTCAGGAAAGCCCCATATCCTGTTCTTCGAACCAAAGCCTCTGAGGAGTGACACCTGGAAAACAAAGCAAGAGTTGAGATTAGGGCCTAAGGGCCTGTCGGGCTCAACCTTCTATCTCTGTTGACATCTGTGTGCATGCCTTCATGGAGGTAGCAGCTCCGCTTGTGTCCGAAGGCCCCTGTGTGTGCAGGGAGGCTCCCGGTAATGGTATGTCCTCGGGGGCCTTGAGGTTTCTCATATTCTGGAGGTGTGTGGCCAAAGGAATGGACAGAGTTTCCCAGGAGAGAGCAGGCATGGTCCTGTGGTATGGCTCCAGAGGACCCAGCCTAGAGGCAGTGTTTGCCAGGGCTCTGGGGACAGATGTCTGAAAAAGCAAACTTGGCTCAGGTAGGGGCCAAGGTAATGGCAGGCCTGATCTCCAGTCCGAGAGGGGAGATCCTCTGGATATCAAAGGAGGGCAAGTGGGAGGCAGTCGCTCAGGCTTTTGTCTCTGGGTGTTGCGTTCACAGTGGCCGTTCAGGGTAGGGGTTGCTTCAGGGGCCGAGGAAGAGCCTTCCTCTCGGGGGATTGTCCAAGCTCCCAAGTGTTTGGGTTCATTCTGTGGGAAGGGAAGAGTACTGTTTTCTGCCACAGGGGACCCCCCAGGAGAGGGACTCTAGAGCACAGCAGTGGGTTCCCTCCACTGGAATACACACCATCTAGTTAGTCCTGCGTGCCTATGGGCATGGCAAGCCACATATGCGGGCTCTTGGTCCAATCACTGAGAGGCGTTACTTGAATAAGGTACTCACGCTGAGGGTCACAATGTGTGTTTGTGCCCAAGGCGGCCCTCACACATGGGCGTGGCCTCATGGGCCATGCCGTTTTCTCCTACACTGAAGGTTTGACTCACTGCCAGCAGCAAGGTTTCTTGCCATGGGGAAGGAGGGGTTCTGACTTGTGCATCAGGTTCCCCCCTGTGCAGGGATTGGAGATAAGGTCTAGGTTCTGATGACTGAAAACCCAGGTTGGGAATGGATGGTGGCCTAAGGCAGTGGCGGGTCCAATGTGCTGGGTGTGCAGCCAGCTGTGTCGGTGTCTGTTGGAAGGTCTGGGCTCAGGCTATTTGCGACAGAGCATCAGTGTTTAAGGTAGCCTATGCAATTGGGGTGTTGCCGAGGGCCAAGCAGTTTGATCCTCATTTGGGGTTTCTGGGCAGCACCATAGACAAAGTTTTTCTCCTGGGAGGCAGGCGGAGTGCTTCATTGTGGCCCCAGAATTCCCAGAAGGGAGGGTTTGTGGGCCAGGAGTGTGAGGACGGAAGTCTAGGAACACAAGCTAAAGTGAGGATTGGAGCCAAGGGCAGAGCAGTCCCACTAGGCAGAGGCTGAATCAAAATCTCCTGCATCTGAAGTCAGGCTGAGGATCAGACGTTGGCTGAGGCTGGAGTATGTGTCCATGATGGCACCTTCATGAAGCGGGGGCCTCATGAGGCCAAGGAAGTTTTCCCACGCTGAGTTTGGAGGTTGCCCCAAACCACCAGGTTTCCTTCTGTGGGACATTCGAGTCCTGTTGCATGGCTCCAGGACATACCATACGGAAGGACTGGAGAGCACGGTTCGAAGGATGGATCCCTGTACAGCATGCCTCGCATTCCCATTGGCCATTAGCCACAAGATATGTTTGATCTGCTGCCTCTGAGGCACGCTAACCAGGGGGCTGAGTTGAAATGGCCTCTCCTGAGGATGCGTCATAATGTGCGTTTGGGTCCATGGAAACCTTGGAATGTGCTGGTTGTTCAGTGGCCCTGCGGAACTCTCCTACCTGAAGGGTTTGATACATCCCCAGTAAGTAAGCTCCCCATGTGGAGGCGAGAGAGGTTTGGTTTGGTGCCTCAGAAAAGCCCCGTGTGCTGGTCTACGAAAACAGACCTCTGAGGACGGACACATGGAAACCAAAGCTAAGGTTCAGATTAGGGCCTGGGGGCCTGTCCATTTCAACCTTCTGTCTCTGGGGACACTGTCTGAGAGTCTAAGTGGAGATAGTTGCTCCGCTGGTGTCAGAGAGCCCCTCTTAGTCCAGGGTGGCCTACACTATTGATGGCCTCAGGGGCCTTGGAGCTTTTCCCTAACCTTGTAGGGTTGTGGTCAATGGATTGGGCACAATTTCCTTGGAGAGGGCAGGCACAATCTTTCGCTGTGGCTCCAGAGGCCCTAGCCTGGCGGTTGTGTGGGTCCAGGCTGAGGGCACAGAAGTCTGAAAACACAAACTCAGCTTATGATTGGCGCCTAGGGTATGGCAGGCCGGATGTACAGCCCGAGAGGAAGCTCCTCGGCCTCTGAAACAAGGGCGAGTGGGAGGCGTTCCTTCAGGCTTTTGTCTCTGGATGTTGTGTCCGAGATAGCCGTGGATTGGAGGGGTGGCCTCAGGGACTGTGGACGAGTATCCCTCTCTGGGGATTTGTCCCAGCTCCCAAGAGTTTGGGGTCATTTTGTGGGAAGGGTGGAAAAGTGTTGTCTGGCTCACGTGTCTCTCCAAGAAAGGGATTCCAGAGCAGAGCCCCAGGTACGGGCGGGGCGACTGGAAAACTCAAACACTGGTGAGGATTGGGTGAATAGGGGCTTGGCAAGCCCCATTTGCGGGCTCTTGGCCCAGGCCCTGACAGGCCTTTCTTTGACATGGGGCTCATGCTGAGGGTCAGAGTGTGAATTTGTGCCCAAGCAGCACCTACGTTTGGGCGTGGCATCAGGGACCAGGAAGGTTTCTCCCACCCTGAAGGTGTGACTCCATGCCAAGAGCAAGCTTTACAGCCACGGGGAAGGAGGAGTTCTGTGTTGTGCTTGCGATACCCAGCTGTGTGGAGAATTGATATAATGTCTAGGTTCAGATATCTGAAAACCAAGGTTAGGAAGAGGTGACGGCATAAGACCATGGCGTGTCCGAAGTGCTGGGTGTGCGGCCAGCTGTCTCCTTGTCTGTCTGGACGTCTGGCTTCAGGCTGTGTCAGACAGAGCATGAGTGCCCAGAGCAGCCTATCCAGTTCGGGTACCGTCAAGGCCCGAGCAGGTTGATCCTCATCTGGGTTTTCTGTAGAGAGCCCCACAGGGAAACGTTTTTCTTCCCTTGGGCAGACCCTGGGCTGGGTTGTGGTTCTGGAGTTCCTAGTCCGGAGGGCTTGTTTGCCAGGAGTGTGAGGAAGGAAGTCTGAAAACACAAGCTAGCGTGAGGTTTGGGACCGATGGCACGGCAGGCCCACTCTGAGAGGCTGAATCGAGATCTCCTGCACTGAGGTCATTTCAACTCTGAGACGTGCCTCAGGCTAGAGTTTTTGTCCAGCATGGCCTCTTCCTGAATGGTGTGGGGGCCTCATGAGTCCAGGAAGGTTTGCCTACGATGGGATTTGTGAACTACTCCAAACCTCAAGGTTTCCTTCTGCACGAAAGTCGAGTGCTATTGGATGGTTCCAGGAGGCCCCATACGGAAAGACTCGAGAGCAGGTGTCTAAGCATGGATGCCTGGGAACGCCACCTCATATTCCCACTCTTTAGTCAGGACAAGGCAGGCTCAATCTGCGGGCTCCTGGGTGAGCTACCCAGAGGGGAGAGTTGAAATGGACTCTCCTGAAGATGAGTCCTACTGTGGCTTGGTGGCCTGGGAGACCTTGGAATGTGGAGGTGGCTCAGGGACTCTGCAGGATTCTCCAACCTGAGGTGTTTGACACGGCTCCAACAAGGAAGCTTCCCATGTGGAGACGAGAGAAGTTCTGTTCAGTGCCTCAGGAAAGCCCCATATCCTGTTCTTCGAACCAAAGCCTCTGAGGAGTGACACCTGGAAAACAAAGCAAGAGTTGAGATTAGGGCCTAAGGGCCTGTCGGGCTCAACCTTCTATCTCTGTTGACATCTGTGTGCATGCCTTCATGGAGGTAGCAGCTCCGCTTGTGTCCGAAGGCCCCTGTGTGTGCAGGGAGGCTCCCGGTAATGGTATGTCCTCGGGGGCCTTGAGGTTTCTCATATTCTGGAGGTGTGTGGCCAAAGGAATGGACAGAGTTTCCCAGGAGAGAGCAGGCATGGTCCTGTGGTATGGCTCCAGAGGACCCAGCCTAGAGGCAGTGTTTGCCAGGGCTCTGGGGACAGATGTCTGAAAAAGCAAACTTGGCTCAGGTAGGGGCCAAGGTAATGGCAGGCCTGATCTCCAGTCCGAGAGGGGAGATCCTCTGGATATCAAAGGAGGGCAAGTGGGAGGCAGTCGCTCAGGCTTTTGTCTCTGGGTGTTGCGTTCACAGTGGCCGTTCAGGGTAGGGGTTGCTTCAGGGGCCGAGGAAGAGCCTTCCTCTCGGGGGATTGTCCAAGCTCCCAAGTGTTTGGGTTCATTCTGTGGGAAGGGAAGAGTACTGTTTTCTGCCACAGGGGACCCCCCAGGAGAGGGACTCTAGAGCACAGCAGTGGGTTCCCTCCACTGGAATACACACCATCTAGTTAGTCCTGCGTGCCTATGGGCATGGCAAGCCACATATGCGGGCTCTTGGTCCAATCACTGAGAGGCGTTACTTGAATAAGGTACTCACGCTGAGGGTCACAATGTGTGTTTGTGCCCAAGGCGGCCCTCACACATGGGCGTGGCCTCATGGGCCATGCCGTTTTCTCCTACACTGAAGGTTTGACTCACTGCCAGCAGCAAGGTTTCTTGCCATGGGGAAGGAGGGGTTCTGACTTGTGCATCAGGTTCCCCCCTGTGCAGGGATTGGAGATAAGGTCTAGGTTCTGATGACTGAAAACCCAGGTTGGGAATGGATGGTGGCCTAAGGCAGTGGCGGGTCCAATGTGCTGGGTGTGCAGCCAGCTGTGTCGGTGTCTGTTGGAAGGTCTGGGCTCAGGCTATTTGCGACAGAGCATCAGTGTTTAAGGTAGCCTATGCAATTGGGGTGTTGCCGAGGGCCAAGCAGTTTGATCCTCATTTGGGGTTTCTGGGCAGCACCATAGACAAAGTTTTTCTCCTGGGAGGCAGGCGGAGTGCTTCATTGTGGCCCCAGAATTCCCAGTAGGGAGGGTTTGTGGTCCAGGAGTGTGAGGACGGAAGTCTAGGAACACAAGCTAAAGTGAGGATTGGAGCCAAGGGCAGAGCAGGACCACTAGGCAGAGGCTGAATCAAAATCTCCTGCATCTGAAGTCAGGCTGAGGATCAGACGTTGGCTGAGACGGAGTATGTGTCCATGATGGCACCTTCATGAAGCGGGGGCCTCATGAGGCCAAGGAAGTTTTCCCACGCTGAGTTTGGAGGTTGCCCCATACCACCAGGTTTCCTTCTGTGGGACATTCGAGTCCTGTTGCATGGCTCCAGGACATACCATACGGAAGGACTGGAGAGCACGGTTCGAAGGATGGAACCCTGTACAGCATGCCTCGCATTCCCATTGGCCATTAGCCACAAGATATGTTTGATCTGCTGCCTCTGGGGCACGCTAACCAGGGGGCTGAGTTGAAATGGCCTCTCCTGAGGATGCGTCATAATGTGCGTTTGGGTCCATGGAAACCTTGGAATGTGCTGGTTGTTCAGTGGCCCTGCGGAACTCTCCTACCTGAAGGGTTTGATACATCCCCAGTAAGTAAGCTCCCCATGTGGAGGCGAGAGAGGTTTGGTTTGGTGCCTCAGAAAAGCCCCGTGTGCTGGTCTACGAATACAGACCTCTGAGGACGGACACATGGAAACCAAAGCTAAGGTTCAGATTAGGGCCTGGGGGCCTGTCCATTTCAACCTTCTGTCTCTGGGGACACTTTCTGAGAGTCTAAGTGGAGATAGTTGCTCCGCTGGTGTCAGAGAGCCCCTCTTAGTCCAGGGTGGCCTACACTATTGATGGCCTCAGGGGCCTTGGAGCTTTTCCCTAACCTGTAGGGTGGTGGTCAATGGATTGGGCACAATTTCCTTGGAGAGGGCAGGCACAATCTTTCGCTGTGGCTCCAGAGGCCCTAGCCTGGCGGTTGTGTGGGTCCAGGCTGAGGGCACAGAAGTCTGAAAACACAAACTCAGCTTATGAGTGGCGCCTAGGGTATGGCAGGCCGGATGTACAGCCCGAGAGGGAGCTCCTGGGCCTCTGAAACAAGGGCGAGTGGGAGGCGTTCCTTCAGGCTTTTGTCTCTGGATGTTGTGTCCGAGATAGCCGTGGATTGGAGGGGTGGCCTCAGGAACTGTGGACGAGTATCCCTCTCTGGGGATTTGTCCCAGCTCCCAAGAGTTTGGGGTCATTCTGTGGGAAGGGTGGAAAAGTGTTGTCTGGCTCACGTGTCTCTCCAAGAAAGGGATTCCAGAGCAGAGCCCCAGGTACGGGCGGGGCGACTGGAAATCTCAAACACTGGTGAGGATTGGGTGCATAGGGGCTTGGCAAGCCCCATATGCGGGCTCTTGGCCCAGGCCCTGACAGGCCTTTCTTTGACATGGGGCTCATGCTGAGGGTCAGAGTGTGAATTTGTGCCCAAGCAGCACTCAAGTTTGGGCGTGGCATCAGGGACCAGGAAGGTTTCTCCCACCCTGAAGGTGTGACTCCATGCCAAGAGCAAGCTTTACAGCCACGGGGAAGGAGGAGTTCTGTGTTGTGCTTGCGATACCCAGCTGTGTGGAGAATTGATATACTGTCTAGGTTCAGATATCTGAAAACCAAGGTTAGGAAGAGGTGACGGCATAAGATCATGGCGTGTCCAAAGTGCTGGGTGTGCGGCCAGCTGTCTCCTTGTCTGTCTGGACGTCTGGCTTCAGGCTGTGTCAGACAGAGCATGAGTGCCCAGAGCAGCCTAAACAGTTCGGGTACCGTCAAGGCCCGAGCAGGTTGATCCTCATCTGGGTTTTCTGGAGAGAGCCCCACAGGGAAACGTTTTTCTTCCCTTGGGCAGACCCTGGGCTGGGTTGTGGTTCTGGAGTTCCTAGTCCGGAGGGCTTGTTTGCCAGGAGTGTGAGGAAGGAAGTCTGAAAACACAAGCTAGCGTGAGGTTTGGGACCGATGGCACGGCAGGCCCACTCTGAGAGGCTGAATCGAGATCTCCTGCACTGAGGTCATTTCAACTCTGAGACGTGCCTCAGGCTAGAGTTTTTGTCCAGCATGGCCTCTTCCTGAATGGTGTGGGGGCCTCATGAGGCCAGGAAGGTTTGCCTACCATGGGATTTGTGAACTACTCCAAACCTCAAGGTTTCCTTCTGCACGAAAGTCGAGTGCTATTGGATGGTTCCAGGAGGCCCCATACGGAAAGACTCGAGAGCAGGTGTCTAAGCATGGATGCCTGGGAACGCCACCTCATATTCCCACTCTTTAGTCAGGACAAGGCAGGCTCAATCTGCGGGCTCCTGGGTGAGCTACCCAGAGGGGAGAGTTGAAATGGACTCTCCTGAAGATGAGTCCTACTGTGGCTTGGTGGCCTGGGAGACCTTGGAATGTGGAGGTGGCTCAGGGACTCTGCAGGATTCTCCAACCTGAGGTGTTTGACACGGCTCCAACAAGGAAGCTTCCCATGTGGAGACGAGAGAAGTTCTGTTCAGTGCCTCAGGAAAGCCCCATATCCTGTTCTTCGAACCAAAGCCTCTGAGGAGTGACACCTGGAAAACAAAGCAAGAGTTGAGATTAGGGCCTAAGGGCCTGTCCGGCTCAACCTTCTATCTCTGTTGACATCTGTGTGCATGCCTTCATGGAGGTAGCAGCTCAGCTTGTGTCCGAAGGCCCCTGTGTGTGCAGGGAGGCTCCCGGTAATGGTATGTCCTCGGGGGCCTTGAGGTTTCTCATATTCTGGAGGTGTGTGGCCAAAGGAATGGACAGAGTTTCCCAGGAGAGAGCAGGCATGGTCCTGTGGTATGGCTCCAGAGGACCCAGCCTAGAGGCTGTGTTTGCCAGGGCTGTGGGGACAGATGTCTGAAAAAGCAAACTTGGCTCAGGTAGGGGCCAAGGTAATGGCAGGCCTGATCTCCAGTCCGAGAGGGGAGATCCTCTGGATATCAAAGGAGGGCAAGTGGGAGGCAGTCGCTCAGGCTTTTGTCTCTGGGTGTTGCGTTCACAGTGGCCGTTCAGGGTAGGGGTTGCTTCAGGGGCCGAGGAAGAGCCTTCCTCTCGGGGGATTGTCCAAGCTCCCAAGTGTTTGGGTTCATTCTGTGGGAAGGGAAGAGTACTGTTTTCTGCCACAGGGGACCCCCCAGGAGAGGGACTCTAGAGCACAGCAGTGGGTTCCCTCAACTGGAATACACACCATCTAGTTAGTCCTGCGTGCCTATGGGCATGGCAAGCCACATATGCGGGCTCTTGGTCCAATCACTGAGAGGCGTTACTTGAATAAGGTACTCACGCTGAGGGTCACAATGTGTGTTTGTGCCCAAGGCGGCCCTCACACATGGGCGTGGCCTCATGGGCCATGCCGTTTTCTCCTACACTGAAGGTTTGACTCACTGCCAGCAGCAAGGTTTCTTGCCATGGGGAAGGAGGGGTTCTGACTTGTGCATCAGGTTCCCCCCTGTGCAGGGATTGGAGATAAGGTCTAGGTTCTGATGACTGAAAACCCAGGTTGGGAATGGATGGTGGCCTAAGGCAGTGGCGGGTCCAATGTGCTGGGTGTGCAGCCAGCTGTGTCGGTGTCTGTTGGAAGGTCTGGGCTCAGGCTATTTGCGACAGAGCATCAGTGTTTAAGGTAGCCTATGCAATTGGGGTGTTGCCGAGGGCCAAGCAGTTTGATCCTCATTTGGGGTTTCTGGGAAGCACCATAGACAAAGTTTTTGCCTGGGAGGCAGGCGGAGTGCTTCATTGTGGCCCCAGAATTCCCAGAAGGGAGGGTTTGTGGGCCAGGAGTGTGAGGACGGAAGTCTAGGAACACAAGCTAAAGTGAGGATTGGAGCCAAGGGCAGAGCAGGCCCACTAGGCAGAGGCTGAATCAAAATCTCCTGCATCTGAAGTCAGGCTGAGGATCAGATGTTGGCTGAGACTGGAGTATGTGTCCATGATGGCACCTTCATGAAGCGGGGCCTCATGAGGCCAAGGAAGTTTTCCCACGCTGAGATTGGAGGTTGCCCCAAACCACCAGGTTTCCTTCTGTGGGACATTCGAGTCCTGTTGCATGGCTCCAGGACATACCATACGGAAGGACTGGAGAGCACGGTTCGAAGGATGGATCCCTGTACAGCATGCCTCGCATTCCCATTGTCCATTAGCCACAAGATATGTTTGATCTGCTGCCTCTGGGGCACGCTAACCAGGGAGCTGAGTTGAAATGGCCTCTCCTGAGGATGCGTCATAATGTGCGTTTGGGTCCATGGAAACCTTGGAATGTGCTGGTTGTTCAGTGGCCCTGCGGAACTCTCCTACCTGAAGGGTTTGATACATCCCCAGTAAGTAAGCTCCCCATGTGGAGGCGAGAGAGGTTTGGTTTGGTGCCTCAGAAAAGCCCCGTGTGCTGGTCTACGAAAACAGACCTCTGAGGACGGACACATGGAAACCAGAGCTAAGGTTCAGATTAGGGCCTGGGGGCCTGTCCATTTCAACCTTCTGTCTCTGGGGACACTGTCTGAGAGTCTAAGTGGAGATAGTTGCTCCGCTGGTGTCAGAGAGCCCCTCTTAGTCCAGGGTGGCCTACACTATTGATGGCCTCAGGGGCCTTGGAGCTTTTCCCTAACCTGTAGGGTTGTGGTCAATGGATTGGGCACAATTTCCTTGGAGAGGGCAGGCACAATCTTTCGCTGTGGCTCCAGAGGCCCTAGCCTGGCGGTTGTGTGGGTCCAGGCTGAGGGCACAGAAGTCTGAAAACACAAACTCAGCTTATGAGTGGCGCCTAGGGTATGGCAGGCCGGATGTACAGCCCGAGAGGGAGCTCCTGGGCCTCTGAAACTAGGGCGAGTGGGAGGCGTTCCTTCAGGCTTTTGTCTCTGGATGTTGTGTCCGAGATAGCCGTGGATTGGAGGGGTGGCCTCAGGGACTGTGGACGAGTATCCCTCTCTGGGGATTTGTCCCAGCTCCCAAGAGTTTGGGGTCATTTTGGGGGAAGGGTGGAGTCGTGTTGTCTGGCTCATGTGTCTCTCCAAGAAAGGGATTCCAGAGCAGAGCCCCAGGTACGGGCGGGGCGACTGGAAAACTCAAACACTGGTGAGGATTGGGTGCATAGGGGCTTGGCAAGCCCCATATGCGGGCTCTTGGCCCAGGCCCTGACAGGCCTTTCTTTGACATGGGGCTCATGCTGAGGGTCAGAGTGTGAATTTGTGCCCAAGCAGCACTCAAGTTTGGGCGTGGCATCAGGGACCAGGAAGGTTTCTCCCACCCTGAAGGTGTGACTCCATGCCAAGAGCAAGCTTTACAGCCACGGGGAAGGAGGAGTTCTGTGTTGTGCTTGCGATACCCAGCTGTGTGGAGAATTGATATAATGTCTAGGTTCAGATATCTGAAAACCAAGGTTAGGAAGAGGTGACGGCATAAGACCATGGCGTGTCCGAAGTGCTGGGTGTGCGGCCAGCTGTTTCCTTGTCTGTCTGGACGTCTGGCTTCAGGCTGTGTCAGACAGAGCATGAGTGCCCAGAGCAGCCTATCCAGTTCGGGTACCGTCGAGGCCCGAGCAGGTTGATCCTCCTCTGGGTTTTCTGGAGAGAGCCCCACAGGGAAACGTTTTTCTTCCCTTGGGCAGACCCTGGGCTGGGTTGTGGTTCTGGAGTTCCTAGTCCGGAGGGCTTGTTTGCCAGGAGTGTGAGGAAGGAAGTCTGAAAACACAAGCTAGCGTGAGGTTTGGGACCGATGGCACGGCAGGCCCACTCTGAGAGGCTGAATCGAGATCTCCTGCACTGAGGTCATTTCAACTCTGAGACGTGCCTCAGGCTAGAGTTTTTGTCCAGCATGGCCTCTTCCTGAATGGTGTGGGGGCCTCATGAGGCCAGGAAGGTTTGCCTACGATGGGATTTGTGAACTACTCCAAACCTCAAGGTTTCCTTCTGCACGAAAGTCGAGTGCTATTGGATGGTTCCAGGAGGCCCCATACGGAAAGACTCGAGAGCAGGTGTCTAAGCATGGATGCCTGGGAACGCCACCTCATATTCCCACTCTTTAGTCAGGACAAGGCAGGCTCAAACTGCGCGCTCCTGGGTGAGCTACCCAGAGGGGAGAGTTGAAATGGACTCTCCTGAAGATGAGTCCTACTGTGGCTTGGTGGCCTGGGAGACCTTGGAATGTGGAGGTGGCTCAGGGACTCTGCAGGATTCTCCAACCTGAGGTGTTTGACACGGCTCCAACAAGGAAGCTTCCCATGTGGAGACGAGAGAAGTTCTGTTCAGTGCCTCAGGAAAGCCCCATATCCTGTTCTTCGAACCAAAGCCTCTGAGGAGTGACACCTGGAAAACAAAGCAAGAGTTGAGATTAGGGCCTAAGGGCCTGTCCGGCTCAATCTTCTATCTCTGTTGACATCTGTGTGCATGCCTTCATGGAGGTAGCAGCTCAGCTTGTGTCCGAAGGCCCCTGTGTGTGCAGGGAGGCTCCCGGTAATGGTATGTCCTCGGGGGCCTTGAGGTTTCTCATATTCTGGAGGTGTGTGGCCAAAGGAATGGACAGAGTTTCCCAGGAGAGAGCAGGCATGGTCCTGTGGTATGGCTCCAGAGGACCCAGCCTAGAGGCTGTGTTTGCCAGGGCTGTGGGGACAGATGTCTGAAAAAGCAAACTTGGCTCAGGTAGGGGCCAAGGTAATGGCAGGCCTGATCTCCAGTCCGAGAGGGGAGATCCTCTGGATATCAAAGGAGGGCAAGTGGGAGGCAGTCGCTCAGGCTTTTGTCTCTGGGTGTTGCGTTCACAGTGGCCGTTCAGGGTAGGGGTTGCTTCAGGGGCCGAGGAAGAGCCTTCCTCTCGGGGGATTGTCCAAGCTCCCAAGTGTTTGGGTTCATTCTGTGGGAAGGGAAGAGTACTGTTTTCTGCCACAGGGGACCCCCCAGGAGAGGGACTCTAGAGCACAGCAGTGGGTTCCCTCAACTGGAATACACACCATCTAGTTAGTCCTGCGTGCCTATGGGCATGGCAAGCCACATATGCGGGCTCTTGGTCCAATCACTGAGAGGCGTTACTTGAATAAGGTACTCACGCTGAGGGTCACAATGTGTGTTTGTGCCCAAGGCGGCCCTCACACATGGGCGTGGCCTCATGGGCCATGCCGTTTTCTCCTACACTGAAGGTTTGACTCACTGCCAGCAGCAAGGTTTCTTGCCATGGGGAAGGAGGGGTTCTGACTTGTGCATCAGGTTCCGCCCTGTGCAGGGATTGGAGATAAGGTCTAGGTTCTGATGACTGAAAACCCAGGTTGGGAATGGATGGTGGCCTAAGGCAGTGGCGGGTCCAATGTGCTGGGTGTGCAGCCAGCTGTGTCGGTGTCTGTTGGAAGGTCTGGGCTCAGGCTATTTGCGACAGAGCATCAGTGTTTAAGGTAGCCTATGCAATTGGGGTGTTGCCGAGGGCCAAGCAGTTTGATCCTCATTTGGGGTTTCTGGGAAGCACCATAGACAAAGTTTTTCTCCTGGGAGGCAGGCGGAGTGCTTCATTGTGGCCCCAGAATTCCCAGAAGGGAGGGTTTGTGGGCCAGGAGTGTGAGGACGGAAGTCTAGGAACACAAGCTAAAGTGAGGATTGGAGCCAAGGGCAGAGCAGGCCCACTAGGCAGAGGCTGAATCAAAATCTCCTGCATCTGAAGTCAGGATGAGGATCAGATGTTGGCTGAGACTGGAGTATGTGTCCATGATGGCACCTTCATGAAGCGGGGGCCTCATGAGGCCAAGGAAGTTTTCCCACGCTGAGATTGGAGGTTGCCCCAAACCACCAGGTTTCCTTCTGTGGGACATTCGAGTCCTGTTGCATGGCTCCAGGACATACCATACGGAAGGACTGGAGAGCACGGTTCGAAGGATGGATCCCTGTACAGCATGCCTCGCATTCCCATTGTCCATTAGCCACAAGATATGTTTGATCTGCTGCCTCTGGGGCACGCTAACCAGGGGGCTGAGTTGAAATGGCCTCTCCTGAGGATGCGTCATAATGTGCGTTTGGGTCCATGGAAACCTTGGAATGTGCTGGTTGTTCAGTGGCCCTGCGGAACTCTCCTACCTGAAGGGTTTGATACATCCCCAGTAAGTAAGCTCCCCATGTGGAGGCGAGAGAGGTTTGGTTTGGTGCCTCAGAAAAGCCCCGTGTGCTGGTCTACGAAAACAGACCTCTGAGGACGGACACATGGAAACCAGAGCTAAGGTTCAGATTAGGGCCTGGGGGCCTGTCCATTTCAACCTTCTGTCTCTGGGGACACTGTCTGAGAGTCTAAGTGGAGATAGTTGCTCCGCTGGTGTCAGAGAGCCCCTCTTAGTCCAGGGTGGCCTACACTATTGATGGCCTCAGGGGCCTTGGAGCTTTTCCCTAACATGTAGGGTTGTGGTCAATGGATTGGGCACAATTTCCTTGGAGAGGGCAGGCACAATCTTTCGCTGTGGCTCCAGAGGCCCTAGCCTGGCGGTTGTGTGGGTCCAGGCTGAGGGCACAGAAGTCTGAAAACACAAACTCAGCTTATGAGTGGCGCCTAGGGTATGGCAGGCCGGATGTACAGCCCGAGAGGGAGCTCCTGGGCCTCTGAAACTAGGGCGAGTGGGAGGCGTTCCTTCAGGCTTTTGTCTCTGGATGTTGTGTCCGAGATAGCCGTGGATTGGAGGGGTGGCCTCAGGGACTGTGGACGAGTATCCCTCTCTGGGGATTTGTCCCAGCTCCCAAGAGTTTGGGGTCATTTTGTGGGAAGGATGGAGTCGTGTTATCTGGCTCATGTGTCTCTCCAAGAAAGGGATTCCAGAGCAGAGCCCCAGGTACGGGCGGGGCGACTGGAAAACTCAAACACTGGTGAGGATTGGGTGCATAGGGGCTTGGCAAGCCCCATATGCGGGCTCTTGGCCCAGGCCCTGACAGGCCTTTCTTTGACATGGGGCTCATGCTGAGGGTCAGAGTGTGAATTTGTGCCCAAGCAGCACTCAAGTTTGGGCGTGGCATCAGGGACCTGGAAGGTTTCTCCCACCCTGAAGGTGTGACTCCATGCCAAGAGCAAGCTTTACAGCCACGGGGAAGGAGGAGTTCTGTGTTGTGCTTGCGATACCCAGCTGTGTGGAGAATTGATATAATGTCTAGGTTCAGATATCTGAAAACCAAGGTTAGGAAGAGGTGACGGCATAAGACCATGGCGTGTCCGAAGTGCTGGGTGTGCGGCCAGCTGTCTCCTTGTCTGTCTGGACGTCTGGCTTCAGGCTGTGTCAGACAGAGCATGAGTGCCCAGAGCAGCCTATCCAGTTCGGGTACCGTCGAGGCCCGAGCAGGTTGATCCTCCTCTGGGTTTTCTGGAGAGAGCCCCACAGGGAAACGTTTTTCTTCCCTTGGGCAGACCCTGGGCTGGGTTGTGGTTCTGGAGTTCCTAGTCCGGAGGGCTTGTTTGCCAGGAGTGTGAGGAAGGAAGTCTGAAAACACAAGCTAGCCTGAGGTTTGGGACCGATGGCACGGCAGGCCCACTCTGAGAGGCTGAATCGAGATCTCCTGCACTGAGGTCATTTCAACTCTGAGACGTGCCTCAGGCTAGAGTTTTTGTCCAGCATGGCCTCTTCCTGAATGGTGTGGGGGCCTCATGAGGCCAGGAAGGTTTGCCTACGATGGGATTTGTGAACTACTCCAAACCTCAAGGTTTCCTTCTGCACGAAAGTCGAGTGCTATTGGATGGTTCCAGGAGGCCCCATACGGAAAGACTCGAGAGCAGGTGTCTAAGCATGGATGCCTGGGAACGCCACCTCATATTCCCACTCTTTAGTCAGGACAAGGCAGGCTCAAACTGCGCGCTCCTGGGTGAGCTACCCAGAGGGGAGAGTTGAAATGGACTCTCCTGAAGATGAGTCCTACTGTGGCTTGGTGGCCTGGGAGACCTTGGAATGTGGAGGTGGCTCAGGGACTCTGCAGGATTCTCCAACCTGAGGTGTTTGACACGGCTCCAACAAGGAAGCTTCCCATGTGGAGACGAGAGAAGTTCTGTTCAGTGCCTCAGGAAAGCCCCATATCCTGTTCTTCGAACCAAAGCCTCTGAGGAGTGACACCTGGAAAACAAAGCAAGAGTTGAGATTAGGGCCTAAGGGCCTGTCCGGCTCAACCTTCTATCTCTGTTGACATCTGTGTGCATGCCTTCATGGAGGTAGCAGCTCAGCTTGTGTCCGAAGGCCCCTGTGTGTGCAGGGAGGCTCCCGGTAATGGTATGTCCTCGGGGGCCTTGAGGTTTCTCATATTCTGGAGGTGTGTGGCCAAAGGAATGGACAGAGTTTCCCAGGAGAGAGCAGGCATGGTCCTGTGGTATGGCTCCAGAGGACCCAGCCTAGAGGCTGTGTTTGCCAGGGCTGTGGGGACAGATGTCTGAAAAAGCAAACTTGGCTCAGGTAGGGGCCAAGGTAATGGCAGGCCTGATCTCCAGTCCGAGAGGGGAGATCCTCTGGATATCAAAGGAGGGCAAGTGGGAGGCAGTCGCTCAGGCTTTTGTCTCTGGGTGTTGCGTTCACAGTGGCCGTTCAGGGTAGGGGTTGCTTCAGGGGCCGAGGAAGAGCCTTCCTCTCGGGGGATTGTCCAAGCTCCCAAGTGTTTGGGTTCATTCTGTGGGAAGGGAAGAGTACTGTTTTCTGCCACAGGGGACCCCCCAGGAGAGGGACTCTAGAGCACAGCAGTGGGTTCCCTCAACTGGAATACACACCATCTAGTTAGTCCTGCGTGCCTATGGGCATGGCAAGCCACATATGCGGGCTCTTGGTCCAATCACTGAGAGGCGTTACTTGAATAAGGTACTCACGCTGAGGGTCACAATGTGTGTTTGTGCCCAAGGCGGCCCTCACACATGGGCGTGGCCTCATGGGCCATGCCGTTTTCTCCTACACTGAAGGTTTGACTCACTGCCAGCAGCAAGGTTTCTTGCCATGGGGAAGGAGGGGTTCTGACTTGTGCATCAGGTTCCGCCCTGTGCAGGGATTGGAGATAAGGTCTAGGTTCTGATGACTGAAAACCCAGGTTGGGAATGGATGGTGGCCTAAGGCAGTGGCGGGTCCAATGTGCTGGGTGTGCAGCCAGCTGTGTCGGTGTCTGTTGGAAGGTCTGGGCTCAGGCTATTTGCGACAGAGCATCAGTGTTTAAGGTAGCCTATGCAATTGGGGTGTTGCCGAGGGCCAAGCAGTTTGATCCTCATTTGGGGTTTCTGGGAAGCACCATAGACAAAGTTTTTCTCCTGGGAGGCAGGCGGAGTGCTTCATTGTGGCCCCAGAATTCCCAGAAGGGAGGGTTTGTGGGCCAGGAGTGTGAGGACGGAAGTCTAGGAACACAAGCTAAAGTGAGGATTGGAGCCAAGGGCAGAGCAGGCCCACTAGGCAGAGGCTGAATCAAAATCTCCTGCATCTGAAGTCAGGCTGAGGATCAGATGTTGGCTGAGACTGGAGTATGTGTCCATGATGGCACCTTCATGAAGCGGGGGCCTCATGAGGCCAAGGAAGTTTTCCCACGCTGAGATTGGAGGTTGCCCCAAACCACCAGGTTTCCTTCTGTGGGACATTCGAGTCCTGTTGCATGGCTCCAGGACATACCATACGGAAGGACTGGAGAGCACGGTTCGAAGGATGGATCCCTGTACAGCATGCCTCGCATTCCCATTGGCCATTAGCCACAAGATATGTTTGATCTGCTGCCTCTGGGGCACGCTAACCAGGGGGCTGAGTTGAAATGGCCTCTCCTGAGGATGCGTCATAATGTGCGTTTGGGTCCATGGAAACCTTGGAATGTGCTGGTTGTTCAGTGGCCCTGCGGAACTCTCCTACCTGAAGGGTTTGATACATCCCCAGTAAGTAAGCTCCCCATGTGGAGGCGAGAGAGGTTTGGTTTGGTGCCTCAGAAAAGCCCCGTGTGCTGGTCTACGAAAACAGACCTCTGAGGACGGACACATGGAAACCAGAGCTAAGGTTCAGATTAGGGCCTGGGGGCCTGTCCATTTCAACCTTCTGTCTCTGGGGACACTGTCTGAGAGTCTAAGTGGAGATAGTTGCTCCGCTGGTGTCAGAGAGCCCCTCTTAGTCCAGGGTGGCTTACACTATTGATGGCCTCAGGGGCCTTGGAGCTTTTCCCTAACCTGTAGGGTTGTGGTCAATGGATTGGGCACAATTTCCTTGGAGAGGGCAGGCACAATCTTTCGCTGTGGCTCCAGAGGCCCTAGCCTGGCGGTTGTGTGGGTCCAGGCTGAGGGCACAGAAGTCTGAAAACACAAACTCAGCTTATGAGTGGCGCCTAGGGTATGGCAGGCCGGATGTACAGCCCGAGAGGGAGCTCCTGGGCCTCTGAAACAAGGGCGAGTGGGAGGCGTTCCTTCAGGCTTGTGTCTCTGGATGTTGTGTCCGAGATAGCCGTGGATTGGAGGGGTGGCCTCAGGGACTGTGGACGAGTATCGCTCTCTGGGGATTTGTCCCAGCTCCCAAGAGTTTGGGGTCATTTTGTGGGAAGGGTGGAGTCGTGTTGTCTGGCTCATGTGTCTCTCCAAGAAAGGGATTCCAGAGCAGAGCCCCAGGTACGGGCGGGGCGACTGGAAAACTCAAACACTGGTGAGGATTGGGTGCATAGGGGCTTGGCAAGCCCCATATGCGGGCTCTTGGCCCAGGCCCTGACAGGCCTTTCTTTGACATGGGGCTCATGCTGAGGGTCAGAGTGTGAATTTGTGCCCAAGCAGCACTCAAGTTTGGGCGTGGCATCAGGGACCAGGAAGGTTTCTCCCACCCTGAAGGTGTGACTCCATGCCAAGAGCAAGCTTTACAGCCACGGGGAAGGAGGAGTTCTGTGTTGTGCTTGCGATACCCAGCTGTGTGGAGAATTGATATAATGTCTAGGTTCAGATATCTGAAAACCAAGGTTAGGAAGAGGTGACGGCATAAGACCATGGCGTGTCCGAAGTGCTGGGTGTGCGGCCAGCTGTCTCCTTGTCTGTCTGGACGTCTGGCTTCAGGCTGTGTCAGACAGAGCATGAGTGCCCAGAGCAGCCTATCCAGTTCGGGTACCGTCGAGGCCCGAGCAGGTTGATCCTCCTCTGGGTTTTCTGGAGAGAGCCCCACAGGGAAACGTTTTTCTTCCCTTGGGCAGACCCTGGGCTGGGTTGTGGTTCTGGAGTTCCTAGTCCGGAGGGCTTGTTTGCCAGGAGTGTGAGGAAGGAAGTCTGAAAACAGAAGCTAGCATGAGGTTTGGGACCGATGGCACGGCAGGCCCACTCTGAGAGGCTGAATCGAGATCTCCTGCACTGAGGTCATTTCAATTCTGAGACGTGCCTCAGGCTAGAGTTTTTGTCCAGCATGGCCTCTTCCTGAATGGTGTGGGGGCCTCATGAGGCCAGGAAGGTTTGCCTACGATGGGATTTGTGAACTATTCCAAACCTCAAGGTTTCCTTCTGCACGAAAGTCGAGTGCTATTGGATGGTTCCAGGAGGCCCCATACGGAAAGACTCGAGAGCAGGTGTCTAAGCATGGATGCCTGGGAACGCCACCTCATATTCCCACTCTTTAGTCAGGACAAGGCAGGCTCAATCTGCGGGCTCCTGGGTGAGCTACCCAGAGGGGAGAGTTGAAATGGACTCTCCTGAAGATGAGTCCTACTGTGGCTTGGTGGCCTGGGAGACCTTGGAATGTGGAGGTGGCTCAGGGACTCTGCAGGATTCTCCAACCTGAGGTGTTTGACACGGCTCCAACAAGGAAGCTTCCCATGTGGAGACGAGAGAAGTTCTGTTCAGTGCCTCAGGAAAGCCCCATATCCTGTTCTTCGAACCAAAGCCTCTGAGGAGTGACACCTGGAAAACAAAGCAAGAGTTGAGATTAGGGCCTAAGGGCCTGTCCGGCTCAACCTTCTATCTCTGTTGACATCTGTGTGCATGCCTTCATGGAGGTAGCAGCTCAGCTTGTGTCCGAAGGCCCCTGTGTGTGCAGGGAGGCTCCCGGTAATGGTATGTCCTCGGGGGCCTTGAGGTTTCTCATATTCTGGAGGTGTGTGGCCAAAGGAATGGACAGAGTTTCCCAGGAGAGAGCAGGCATGGTCCTGTGGTATGGCTCCAGAGGACCCAGCCTAGAGGCTGTGTTTGCCAGGGCTGTGGGGACAGATGTCTGAAAAAGCAAACTTGGCTCAGGTAGGGGCCAAGGTAATGGCAGGCCTGATATCCAGTCCGAGAGGGGAGATCCTCTGGATATCAAAGGAGGGCAAGTGGGAGGCAGTCGCTCAGGCTTTTGTCTCTGGGTGTTGCGTTCACAGTGGCCGTTCAGGGTAGGGGTTGCTTCAGGGGCCGAGGAAGAGCCTTCCTCTCGGGGGATTGTCCAAGCTCCCAAGTGTTTGGGTTCATTCTGTGGGAAGGGAAGAGTACTGTTTTCTGCCACAGGGGACCCCCCAGGAGAGGGACTCTAGAGCACAGCAGTGGGTTCCCTCAACTGGAATACACACCATCTAGTTAGTCCTGCGTGCCTATGGGCATGGCAAGCCACATATGCGGGCTCTTGGTCCAATAACTGAGAGGCGTTACTTGAATAAGGTACTCACGCTGAGGGTCACAATGTGTGTTTGTGCCCAAGGCGGCCCTCACACATGGGCGTGGCCTCATGGGCCATGCCGTTTTCTCCTACACTGAAGGTTTGACTCACTGCCAGCAGCAAGGTTTCTTGCCATGGGGAAGGAGGGGTTCTGACTTGTGCATCAGGTTCCCCCCTGTGCAGGGATTGGAGATAAGGTCTAGGTTCTGATGACTGAAAACCCAGGTTGGGAATGGATGGTGGCCTAAGGCAGTGGCGGGTCCAATGTGCTGGGTGTGCAGCCAGCTGTGTCGGTGTCTGTTGGAAGGTCTGGGCTCAGGCTATTTGCGACAGAGCATCAGTGTTTAAGGTAGCCTATGCAATTGGGGTGTTGCCGAGGGCCAAGCAGTTTGATCCTCATTTGGGGTTTCTGGGCAGCACCATAGACAAAGTTTTTCTCCTGGGAGGCAGGCGGAGTGCTTCATTGTGGCCCCAGAATTCCCAGAAGGGAGGGTTTGTGGGCCAGGAGTGTGAGGACGGAAGTCTAGGAACACAAGCTAAAGTGAGGATTGGAGCCAAGGGCAGAGCAGGCCCACTAGGCAGAGGCTGAATCAAAATCTCCTGCATCTGAAGTCAGGCTGAGGATCAGACGTTGGCTGAGGCTGGAGTATGTGTCCATGATGGCACCTTCATGAAGCGGGGGCCTCATGAGGCCAAGGAAGTTTTCCCACGCTGAG
This sequence comes from Mustela nivalis, assembly GCF_964662115.1. NCBI lineage: Eukaryota > Metazoa > Chordata > Mammalia > Carnivora > Mustelidae > Mustela > Mustela nivalis. Next base: position 351,406 of record NW_028135945.1, read on the forward strand.
TTTGGAGGTTGCCCCAAACCACCAGGTTTCCTTCTGTGGGACATTCGAGTCCTGTTGCATGGCTCCAGGACATACCATACGGAAGGACTGGAGAGCACGGTTCGAAGGATGGATCCCTGTACAGCATGCCTCGCATTCCCATTGGCCATTAGCCACAAGATATGTTTGATCTGCTGCCTCTGGGGCACGCTAACCAGGGGGCTGAGTTGAAATGGCCTCTCCTGAGGATGCGTCATAATGTGCGTTTGGGTCCATGGAAACCTTGGAATGTGCTGGTTGTTCAGTGGCCCTGCGGAACTCTCCTACCTGAAGGGTTTGATACATCCCCAGTAAGTAAGCTCCCCATGTGGAGGCGAGAGAGGTTTGGTTTGGTGCCTCAGAAAAGCCCCGTGTGCTGGTCTACGAAAACAGACCTCTGAGGACGGACACATGGAAACCAGAGCTAAGGTTCAGATTAGGGCCTGGGGGCCTGTCCATTTCAACCTTCTGTCTCTGGGGACACTGTCTGAGAGTCTAAGTGGAGATAGTTGCTCCGCTGGTGTCAGAGAGCCCCTCTTAGTCCAGGGTGGCCTACACTATTGATGGCCTCAGGGGCCTTGGAGCTTTTCCCTAACCTGTAGGGTTGTGGTCAATGGATTGGGCACAATTTCCTTGGAGAGGGCAGGCACAATCTTTCGCTGTGGCTCCAGAGGCCCTAGCCTGGCGGTTGTGTGGGTCCAGGCTGAGGGCACAGAAGTCTGAAAACACAAACTCAGCTTATGAGTGGCGCCTAGGGTATGGCAGGCCGGATGTACAGCCCGAGAGGGGAAGTCTGAAAACACAAGCTAGCGTGAGGTTTGGGACCGATGGCACGGCAGGCCCACTCTGAGAGGCTGAATATAGATCTCCTGCACTGAGGTCATTTCAACTCTGAGACGTGCCTCAGGCTAGAGTTTTTGTCCAGCATGGCCTCTTCCTGAATGGTGTGGGGGCCTCATGAGGACAGGAAAATTTGCCTACGATGGGATTTGTGAACTACTCCAAACCTCAAGGTTTCCTTCTGCACGAAAGTCGAGTGCTATTGGATGGTTCCAGGAGGCCCCATACGGAAAGACTCGAGAGCAGGTGTCTAAGCATGGATGCCTGGGAACGCCACCTCATATTCCCACTCTTTAGTCAGGACAAGGCAGGCTCAATCTGCGGGCTCCTGGGTGAGCTACCCAGAGGGGAGAGTTGAAATGGACTCTCCTGAAGATGAGTCCTACTGTGGCTTGGTGGCCTGGGAGACCTTGGAATGTGGAGGTGGCTCAGGGACTCTGCAGGATTCTCCAACCTGAGGTGTTTGACACGGCTCCAACAAGGAAGCTTCCCATGTGGAGACGAGAGAAGTTCTGTTCAGTGCCTCAGGAAAGCCCCATATCCTGTTCTTCGAACCAAAGCCTCTGAGGAGTGACACCTGGAAAACAAAGCAAGAGTTGAGATTAGGGCCTAAGGGCCTGTCGGGCTCAACCTTCTATCTCTGTTGACATCGGTGTGCATGCCTTCATGGAGGTAGCAGCTCCGCTTGTGTCCGAAGGCCCCTGTGTGTGCAGGGAGGCTCACGGTAATGGTATGACCTCGGGGGCCTTGAGGTTTCTCATATTCTGGAGGTGTGTGGCCAAAGGAATGGACAGAGTTTCCCAGGAGAGAGCAGGCATGGTCCTGTGGTATGGCTCCAGAGGACCCAGCCTAGAGGCTGTGTTTGCCAGGGCTGTGGGGACAGATGTCTGAAAAAGCAAACTTGGCTCAGGTAGGGGCCAAGGTAATGGCAGGCCTGATCTCCAGTCCGAGAGGGGAGATCCTCTGGATATCAAAGGAGGGCAAGTGGGAGGCAGTCGCTCAGGCTTTTGTCTCTGGGTGTTGCGTTCACAGTGGCCGTTCAGGGTAGGGGTTGCTTCAGGGGCCGAGGAAGAGCCTTCCTCTCGGGGGATTGTCCAAGCTCCCAAGTGTTTGGGTTCATTCTGTGGGAAGGGAAGAGTACTGTTTTCTGCCACAGGGGACCCCCCAGGAGAGGGACTCTAGAGCACAGCAGTGGGTTCCCTCAACTGGAATACACACCATCTAGTTAGTCCTGCGTGCCTATGGGCATGGCAAGCCACATATGCGGGCTCTTGGTCCAATCACTGAGAGGCGTTACTTGAATAAGGTACTCACGCTGAGGGTCACAATGTGTGTTTGTGCCCATGGCGGCCCTAACACATGGGCGTGGCCTCATGGGCCATGCCGTTTTCTCCTACACTGAAGGTTTGACTCACTGCCAGCAGCAAGGTTTCTTGCCATGGGGAAGGAGGGGTTCTGACTTGTGCATCAGGTTCCGCCCTGTGCAGGGATTGGAGATAAGGTCTAGGTTCTGATGACTGAAAACCCAGGTTGGGAATGGATGGTGGCCTAAGGCAGTGGCGGGTCCAATGTGCTGGGTGTGCAGCCAACTGTGTCGGTGTCTGTTGGAAGGTCTGGGCTCAGGCTATTTGCGACAGAGCATCAGTGGTTAAGGTAGCCTATGCAATTGGGGTGTTTCCGAGGGCCAAGCAGTTTGATCCTCATTTGGGGTTTCTGGGCAGCACCATAGACAAAGTTTTTCTCCTGGGAGGCAGGCGGAGTGCTTCATTGTGGCCCCAGAATTCCCAGAAGGGAGGGTATGTGGGCCAGGAGCCAGGAGTGTGAGGACGGAAGTCTAGGAACACAAGCTAAAGTGAGGATTGGAGCCAAGGGCAGAGCAGGCCCACTAGGCAGAGGCTGAATCAAAATCTCCTGCATCTGAAGTCAGGCTGAGGATCAGACGTTGGCTGAGGCTGGAGTATGTGCCCATGATGGCACCTTCATGAAGCGGGGGCCTCATGAGGCCAAGGAAGTTTTCCCACGCTGAGTTTGGAGGTTGCCCCAAACCACCAGGTTTCCTTCTGTGGGACATTCGAGTCCTGTTGCATGGCTCCAGGACATACCATACGGAAGGACTGGAGAGCACGGTTCGAAGGATGGATCCCTGTACAGCATGCCTCGCATTCCCATTGGCCATTAGCCACAAGATATGTTTGATCTGCTGCCTCTGGGGCACGCTAACCAGGGGGCTGAGTTGAAATGGCCTCTCCTGAGGATGCATCATAATGTGCGTTTGGGTCCATGGAAACCTTGGAATGTTCTGGTTGTTCAGTGGCCCTGCGGAACTCTCCTACCTGAAGGGTTTGATACATCCCCAGTAAGTAAGCTCCCCATGTGGAGGCGAGAGTGGTTTGGTTTGGTGCCTCAGAAAAGCCCCGTGTGCTGGTCTACGAAAACAGACCTCTGAGGACGGACACATGGAAACCAGAGCTAAGGTTCAGATTAGGGCCTGGGGGCCTGTCCATTTCAACCTTCTGTCTCTGGGGACACTGTCTGAGAGTCTAAGTGGAGATAGTTGCTCCGCTGGTGTCAGAGAGCCCCTCTTAGTCCAGGGTGGCCTACACTATTGATGGCCTCAGGGGCCTTGGAGCTTTTCCCTAACCTGTAGGGTTGTGGTCAATGGATTGGGCACAATTTCCTTGGAGAGGGCAGGCACAATCTTTCGCTGTGGCTCCAGAGGCCCTAGCCTGGCGGTGGTGTGGGTCCAGGCTGAGGGGACAGAAGTCTTAAAATACAAACGCAGCTTATGAGTGGCGCCTAGGGTATGGAGGGCCGGATGTGTAGCCTGAGAGGGATCTCCTGGGCCTCTGAAACAAGGGCGAGTGGGAGGCGTTCCTTCAGGCTTTTGTCTCTGGATGTTGTGCCCGAGATAGCCGTGGATTGGAGGGGTGGCCTCAGGGACTGTGGACGAGTATCCCTCTCTGTGGATATGTCCCAGCTCCCAAGAGTTTGGGGTCATTTTGTGGGAAGGGTGGAGTCGTGTTGTCTGGCTCATGTGTCTCTCCAAGAAAGGGATTCCAGAGCAGAGCCCCAGGTACGGGCGGGGCGACTGGAAAACTCAAACACTGGTGAGGATTGGGTGCATAGGGGCTTGGCAAGCCCCATATGCGGGCTCTTGGCCCAGGCCCTGACAGGCCTTTCTTTGACATGGGGCTCATGCTGAGGGTCAGAGTGTGAATTTGTGCCCAAGCAGAACTCAAGTTTGGGCGTGGCATCAGGGACCAGGAAGGTTTCTCCCACCCTGAAGGTGTGACTCCATGCCAAGAGCAAGCTTTACAGCCACGGGGAAGGAGGAGTTCTGTGTTGTGCTTGCGATACCCAGCTGTGTGGAGAATTGATATAATGTCTAGGTTCAGATATCTGAAAACCAAGGTTAGGAAGAGGTGACGGCATAAGACCATGGCGTGTCCGAAGTGCTGGGTGTGCGGCCAGCTGTCTCCTTGTCTGTCTGGACGTCTGGCTTCAGGCTGTGTCAGACAGAGCATGAGTGCCCAGAGCAGCCTATCCAGTTCGGGTACCGTCGAGGCCCGAGCAGGTTGATCCTCCTCTGGGTTTTCTGGAGAGAGCCCCACAGGGAAACGTTTTTCTTCCCTTGGGCAGACCCTGGGCTGGGTTGTGGTTCTGGAGTTCCTAGTCCGGAGGGCTTGTTTGCCAGGAGTGTGAGGAAGGAAGTCTGAAAACACAAGCTAGCGTGAGGTTTGGGACCGATGGCACGGCAGGCCCACTCTGAGAGGCTGAATCGAGATCTCCTGCACTGAGGTCATTTCAACTCTGAGACGTGCCTCAGGCTAGAGTTTTTGTCCAGCATGGCCTCTTCCTGAATGGTGTGGGGGCCTCATGAGGCCAGGAAGGTTTGCCTACGATGGGATTTGTGAACTACTCCAAACCTCAAGGTTTCCTTCTGCACGAAAGTCGAGTGCTATTGGATGGTTCCAGGAGGCCCCATACGGAAAGACTCGAGAGCAGGTGTCTAAGCATGGATGCCTGGGAACGCCACCTCATATTCCCACTCTTTAGTCAGGACAAGGCAGGCTCAATCTGCGGGCTCCTGGGTGAGCTACCCAGAGGGGAGAGTTGAAATGGACTCTCCTGAAGATGAGTCCTACTGTGGCTTGGTGGCCTGGGAGACCTTGGAATGTGGAGGTGGCTCAGGGACTCTGCAGGATTCTCCAACCTGAGGTGTTTGACACGGCTCCAACAAGGAAGCTTCCCATGTGGAGACGAGAGAAGTTCTGTTCAGTGCCTCAGGAAAGCCCCATATCCTGTTCTTCGAACCAAAGCCTCTGAGGAGTGACACCTGGAAAACAAAGCAAGAGTTGAGATTAGGGCCTAAGGGCCTGTCCGGCTCAACCTTCTATCTCTGTTGACATCTGTGTGCATGCCTTCATGGAGGTAGCAGCTCAGCTTGTGTCCGAAGGCCCCTGTGTGTGCAGGGAGGCTCCCGGTAATGGTATGTCCTCGGGGGCCTTGAGGTTTCTCATATTCTGGAGGTGTGTGGCCAAAGGAATGGACAGAGTTTCCCAGGAGAGAGCAGGCATGGTCCTGTGGTATGGCTCCAGAGGACCCAGCCTAGAGGCTGTGTTTGCCAGGGCTGTGGGGACAGATGTCTGAAAAAGCAAACTTGGCTCAGGTAGGGGCCAAGGTAATGGCAGGCCTGATCTCCAGTCCGAGAGGGGAGATCCTCTGGATATCAAAGGAGGGCAAGTGGGAGGCACTCGCTCAGGCTTTTGTCTCTGGGTGTTGCGTTCACAGTGGCCGTTCAGGGTAGGGGTTGCTTCAGGGGCCGAAGAAGAGCCTTCCTCTCGGGGGATTGTCCAAGCTCCCAAGTGTTTGGGTTCATTCTGTGGGAAGGGAAGAGTACTGTTTTCTGCCACAGGGGACCCCCCAGGAGAGGGACTCTAGAGCACAGCAGTGGGTTCCCTCAACTGGAATACACACCATCTAGTTAGTCCTGCGTGCCTATGGGCATGGCAAGCCACATATGCGGGCTCTTGGTCCAATCACTGAGAGGCGTTACTTGAATAAGGTACTCACGCTGAGGGTCACAATGTGTGTTTGTGCCCAAGGCGGCCCTCACACATGGGCGTGGCCTCATGGGCCATGCCGTTTTCTCCTACACTGAAGGTTTGACTCACTGCCAGCAGCAAGGTTTCTTGCCATGGGGAAGGAGGGGTTCTGACTTGTGCATCAGGTTCCCCCCTGTGCAGGGATTGGAGATAAGGTCTAGGTTCTGATGACTGAAAACCCAGGTTGGGAATGGATGGTGGCCTAAGGCAGTGGCGGGTCCAATGTGCTGGGTGTGCAGCCAGCTGTGTCGGTGTCTGTTGGAAGGTCTGGGCTCAGGCTATTTGCGACAGAGCATCAGTGGTTAAGGTAGCCTATGCAATTGGGGTGTTGCCGAGGGCCAAGCAGTTTGATCCTCATTTGGGGTTTCTGGGCAGCACCATAGACAAAGTTTTTCTCCTGGGAGGCAGGCGGAGTGCTTCATTGTGGCCCCAGAATTCCCAGAAGGGAGGGTTTGTGGGCCAGGAGCCAGGAGTGTGAGGACGGAAGTCTAGGAACACAAGCTAAAGTGAGGATTGGAGCCAAGGGCAGAGCAGGCCCACTAGGCAGAGGCTGAATCAAAATCTCCTGCATCTGAAGTCAGGCTGAGGATCAGACGTTGGCTGAGGCTGGAGTATGTGTCCATGATGGCACCTTCATGAAGCGGGGGCCTCATGAGGCCAAGGAAGTTTTCCCACGCTGAGTTTGGAGGTTGCCCCAAACCACCAGGTTTCCTTCTGTGGGACATTCGAGTCCTGTTGCATGGCTCCAGGACATACCATACGGAAGGACTGGAGAGCACGGTTCGAAGGATGGATCCCTGTACAGCATGCCTCGCATTCCCATTGGCCATTAGCCACAAGATATGTTTGATCTGCTGCCTCTGGGGCACGCTAACCAGGGGGCTGAGTTGAAATGGCCTCTCCTGAGGATGCCTCATAATGTGCGTTTGGGTCCATGGAAACCTTGGAATGTGCTGGTTGTTCAGTGGCCCTGCGGAACTCTCCTACCTGAAGGGTTTGATACATCCCCAGTAAGTAAGCTCCCCATGTGGAGGCGAGAGAGGTTTGGTTTGGTGCCTCAGAAAAGCCCCGTGTGCTGGTCTACGAAAACAGACCTCTGAGGACGGACACATGGAAACCAGAGCTAAGGTTCAGATTAGGGCCTGGGGGCCTGTCCATTTCAACCTTCTGTCTCTGGGGACACTGTCTGAGAGTCTAAGTGGAGATAGTTGCTCCGCTGGTGTCAGAGAGCCCCTCTTAGTCCAGGGTGGCCTACACTATTGATGGCCTCAGGGGCCTTGGAGCTTTTCCCTAACCTGTAGGGTTGTGGTCAATGGATTGGGCACAATTTCCTTGGAGAGGGCAGGCACAATCTTTCGCTGTGGCTCCAGAGGCCCTAGCCTGGCGGTTGTGTGGGTCCAGGCTGAGGGCACAGAAGTCTGAAAACACAAACTCAGCTTATGAGTGGCGCCTAGGGTATGGCAGGCCGGATGTACAGCCCGAGAGGGGAAGTCTGAAAACACAAGCTAGCGTGAGGTTTGGGACCGATGGCACGGCAGGCCCACTCTGAGAGGCTGAATATAGATCTCCTGCACTGAGGTCATTTCAACTCTGAGACGTGCCTCAGGCTAGAGTTTTTGTCCAGCATGGCCTCTTCCTGAATGGTGTGGGGGCCTCATGAGGACAGGAAAATTTGCCTACGATGGGATTTGTGAACTACTCCAAACCTCAAGGTTTCCTTCTGCACGAAAGTCGAGTGCTATTGGATGGTTCCAGGAGGCCCCATACGGAAAGACTCGAGAGCAGGTGTCTAAGCATGGATGCCTGGGAACGCCACCTCATATTCCCACTCTTTAGTCAGGACAAGGCAGGCTCAATCTGCGGGCTCCTGGGTGAGCTACCCAGAGGGGAGAGTTGAAATGGACTCTCCTGAAGATGAGTCCTACTGTGGCTTGGTGGCCTGGGAGACCTTGGAATGTGGAGGTGGCTCAGGGACTCTGCAGGATTCTCCAACCTGAGGTGTTTGACACGGCTCCAACAAGGAAGCTTCCCATGTGGAGACGAGAGAAGTTCTGTTCAGTGCCTCAGGAAAGCCCCATATCCTGTTCTTCGAACCAAAGCCTCTGAGGAGTGACACCTGGAAAACAAAGCAAGAGTTGAGATTAGGGCCTAAGGGCCTGTCGGGCTCAACCTTCTATCTCTGTTGACATCGGTGTGCATGCCTTCATGGAGGTAGCAGCTCCGCTTGTGTCCGAAGGCCCCTGTGTGTGCAGGGAGGCTCCCGGTAATGGTATGTCCTCGGGGGCCTTGAGGTTTCTCATATTCTGGAGGTGTGTGGCCAAAGGAATGGACAGAGTTTCCCAGGAGAGAGCAGGCATGGTCCTGTGGTATGGCTCCAGAGGACCCAGCCTAGAGGCTGTGTTTGCCAGGGCTGTGGGGACAGATGTCTGAAAAAGCAAACTTGGCTCAGGTAGGGGCCAAGGTAATGGCAGGCCTGATCTCCAGTCCGAGAGGGGAGATCCTCTGGATATCAAAGGAGGGCAAGTGGGAGGCAGTCGCTCAGGCTTTTGTCTCTGGGTGTTGCGTTCACAGTGGCCGTTCAGGGTAGGGGTTGCTTCAGGGGCCGAGGAAGAGCCTTCCTCTCGGGGGATTGTCCAAGCTCCCAAGTGTTTGGGTTCATTCTGTGGGAAGGGAAGAGTACTGTTTTCTGCCACAGGGGACCCCCCAGGAGAGGGACTCTAGAGCACAGCAGTGGGTTCCCTCAACTGGAATACACACCATCTAGTTAGTCCTGCGTGCCTATGGGCATGGCAAGCCACATATGCGGGCTCTTGGTCCAATCACTGAGAGGCGTTACTTGAATAAGGTACTCACGCTGAGGGTCACAATGTGTGCTTGTGCCCATGGCGGCCCTAACACATGGGCGTGGCCTCATGGGCCATGCCGTTTTCTCCTACACTGAAGGTTTGACTCACTGCCAGCAGCAAGGTTTCTTGCCATGGGGAAGGAGGGGTTCTGACTTGTGCATCAGGTTCCGCCCTGTGCAGGGATTGGAGATAAGGTCTAGGTTCTGATGACTGAAAACCCAGGTTGGGAATGGATGGTGGCCTAAGGCAGTGGCGGGTCCAATGTGCTGGGTGTGCAGCCAACTGTGTCAGTGTCTGTTGGAAGGTCTGGGCTCAGGCTATTTGCGACAGAGCATCAGTGGTTAAGGTAGCCTATGCAATTGGGGTGTTGCCGAGGGCCAAGCAGTTTGATCCTCATTTGGGGTTTCTGGGCAGCACCATAGACAAAGTTTTTCTCCTGGGAGGCAGGCGGAGTGCTTCATTGTGGCCCCAGAATTCCCAGAAGGGAGGGTTTGTGGGCCAGGAGTGTGAGGACGGAAGTCTAGGAACACAAGCTAAAGTGAGGATTGGAGCCAAGGGCAGAGCAGGCCCACTAGGCAGAGGCTGAATCAAAATCTCCTGCATCTGAAGTCAGGCTGAGGATCAGACGTTGGCTGAGGCTGGAGTATGTGTCCATGATGGCACCTTCATGAAGCGGGGGCCTCATGAGGCCAAGGAAGTTTTCCCACGCTGAGTTTGGAGGTTGCCCCAAACCACCAGGTTTCCTTCTGTGGGACATTCGAGTCCTGTTGCATGGCTCCAGGACATACCATACGGAAGGACTGGAGAGCACGGTTCGAAGGATGGATCCCTGTACAGCATGCCTCGCATTCCCATTGGCCATTAGCCACAAGATATGTTTGATCTGCTGCCTCTGGGGCACGCTAACCAGGGGGCTGAGTTGAAATGGCCTCTCCTGAGGATGCGTCATAATGTGCGTTTGGGTCCATGGAAACCTTGGAATGTGCTGGTTGTTCAGTGGCCCTGCGGAACTCTCCTACCTGAAGGGTTTGATACATCCCCAGTAAGTAAGCTCCCCATGTGGAGGCGAGAGAGGTTTGGTTTGGTGCCTCAGAAAAGCCCCGTGTGCTGGTCTACGAAAACAGACCTCTGAGGACGGACACATGGAAACCAGAGCTAAGGTTCAGATTAGGGCCTGGGGGCCTGTCCATTTCAACCTTCTGTCTCTGGGGACACTGTCTGAGAGTCTAAGTGGAGATAGTTGCTCCGCTGGTGTCAGAGAGCCCCTCTTAGTCCAGGGTGGCCTACACTATTGATGGCCTCAGGGGCCTTGGAGCTTTTCCCTAACCTGTAGGGTTGTGGTCAATGGATTGGGCACAATTTCCTTGGAGAGGGCAGGCACAATCTTTCGCTGTGGCTCCAGAGGCCCTAGCCTGGCGGTTGTGTGGGTCCAGGCTGAGGGCACAGAAGTCTGAAAACACAAACTCAGCTTATGAGTGGCGCCTAGGGTATGGCAGGCCGGATGTACAGCCCGAGAGGGAGCTCCTGGGCCTCTGAAACGAGGGCGAGTGGGAGGCGTTCCTTCAGGCTTTTGTCTCTGGAAGTTGTGTCCGAGATAGCCGTGGATTGGAGGGGTGGCCTCAGGGACTGTGGACGAGTATCGCTCTCTGGGGATTTGTCCCAGCTCCCAAGAGTTTGGGGTCATTTTGTGGGAAGGGTGGAGTCGTGTTGTCTGGCTCATGTGTCTCTCCAAGAAAGGGATTCCAGAGCAGAGCCCCAGGTACGGGCGGGGCGACTGGAAAACTCAAACACTGGTGAGGATTGGGTGCATAGGGGCTTGGCAAGCCCCATATGCGGGCTCTTGGCCCAGGCCCTGACAGGCCTTTCTTTGACATGGGGCTCATGCTGAGGGTCAGAGTGTGAATTTGTGCCCAAGCAGCACTCAAGTTTGGGCGTGGCATCAGGGACCAGGAAGGTTTCTCCCACCCTGAAGGTGTGACTCCATGCCAAGAGCAAGCTTTACAGCCACGGGGAAGGAGGAGTTCTGTGTTGTGCTTGCAATACCCAGCTGTGTGGAGAATTGATATAATGTCTAGGTTCAGATATCTGAAAACCAAGGTTAGGAAGAGGTGACGGCATAAGACCATGGCGTGTCCGTAGTGCTGGGTGTGCGGCCAGCTGTCACCTTGTCTGTCTGGACGTCTGGCTTCAGGCTGTGTCAGACAGAGCATGAGTGCCCAGAGCAGCCTATCCAGTTCGGGTACCGTCGAGGCCCGAGCAGGTTGATCCTCATCTGGGTTTTCTGGAGAGAGCCCCACAGGGAAACGTTTTTCTTCCCTTGGGCAGAACCTGGGCTGGGTTGTGGTTCTGGAGTTCCTAGTCCGGAGGGCTTGTTTGCCAGGAGTGTGAGGAAGGAAGTCTGAAAACACAAGCTAGCGTGAGGTTTGGGACCGATGGCACGGCAGGCCCACTCTGAGAGGCTGAATCGAGATATCCTGCACTGAGGTCATGTCAACTATGAGACGTGCCTCATTCTAGAGTTTTTTCCAGCATGGCCTCTTCCTGAAGGGTGTGGGGGCTTCATGAGGCCAGGGAGGTTTGCCTACGATGGGATTTGTGAACTACTCCAAACCTCAAGGTTTCCTTCTGCACGACAGTCGAGTGCTATTGGATGGTTCCAGGAGGCCCCATACGGAAAGACTCGAGAGTAGGTGTCTAAGCATGGATGCCTGGGAACGCCACCTCATATTCCCACTCTTTAGTCAGGACAAGGCAGGCTCAATCTGCGGGCTCCTGGGTGAGCTACCCAGAGGGGAGAGTTGAAATGGACTCTCCTGAAGATGAGTCCTACTGTGGCTTGGTGGCCTGGGAGACCTTGGAATGTGGAGGTGGCTCAGGGACTCTCCAGGATTCTCCAACCTGAGGTGTTTGACACGGCTCCAACAAGGAAGCATCCCATGTGGAGACGAGAGAAGTTCTGTTCAGTGCCTCAGGAAAGCCCCATATCCTGTTCTTCGAACCAAAGCCTCTGAGGAGTGACACCTGGAAAACAAAGCAAGAGTTGAGATTAGGGCCTAAGGGCCTGTCCGGCTCAACCTTCTATCTCTGTTGACATCTGTGTGCATGCCTTCAAGGAGGTAGCAGCTCAGCTTGTGTCCGAAGGCCCCTGTGTGTGCAGGGAGGCTCCCGGTAATGGTATGTCCTCGGGGACTTGAGGTTTCTCATATTCTGGAGGTGTGTGGCCAAAGGAATGGACAGAGTTTCCCAGGAGAGAGCAGGCATGGTCCTGTGGTATGGCTCCAGAGGACCCAGCCTAGAGGCTGTGTTTGCCAGGGCTGTGGGGACAGATGTCTGAAAAAGCAAACTTGGCTCAGGTAGGGGCCAAGGTAATGGCAGGCCTGATCTCCAGTCCGAGAGGGGAGATCCTCTGGATATCAAAGGAGGGCAAGTGGGAGGCAGTCGCTCAGGCTTTTGTCTCTGGGTGTTGCGTTCACAGTGGCCGTTCAGGGTAGGGGTTGCTTCAGGGGCCGAGGAAGAGCCTTCCTCTCGGGGGATTGTCCAAGCTCCCAAGTGTTTGTGTTCATTCTGTGGGAAGGGAAGAGTACTGTTTTCTGCCACTGGGGACCCCCAGGAGAGGGACTCTAGAGCACAGCAGTGGGTTCCCTCAACTGGAATACACACCATCTAGTTAGTCCTGCGTGCCTATGGGCATGGCAAGCCACATATGCGGGCTCTTGGTCCAATCACTGAGAGGCGTTACTTGAATAAGGTACTCACGCTGAGGGTCACAATGTGTGTTTGTGCCCAAGGCGGCCCTCACACAGGGGCGTGGCCTCATGGGCCATGCCGTTTTCTCCTACACTGAAGGTTTGACTCACTGCCAGCAGCAAGGTTTCTTGCCATGGGGAAGGAGGGGTTCTGACTTGTGCATCAGGTTCCGCCCTGTGCAGGGATTGGAGATAAGGTCTAGGTTCTGATGACTGAAAACCCAGGTTGGGAATGGATGGTGGCCTAAGGCAGTGGCGGGTCCAATGTGCTGGGTGTGCAGCCAGCTGTGTCGGTGTCTGTTGGAAGGTCTGGGCTCAGGCTATTTGCGACAGAGCATCAGTGGTTAAGGTAGCCTATGCAATTGGGGTGTTGCCGAGGGCCAAGCAGTTTGATCCTCATTTGGGGTTTCTGGGAAGCACCATAGACAAAGTTTTTCTCCTGGGAGGCAGGCGGAGTGCTTCATTGTGGCCCCAGAATTCCCAGTAGGGAGGGTTTGTGGGCCAGGAGTGTGAGGACGGAAGTCTAGGAACACAAGCTAAAGTGAGGATTGGAGCCAAGGGCAGAGCAGGCCCACTAGGCAGAGGCTGAATCAAAATCTCCTGCATCTGAAGTCAGGCTGAGGATCAGACGTTGGCTGAGGCTGGAGTATGTGTCCATGATGGCACCTTCATGAAGCGGGGGCCTCATGAGGCCAAGGAAGTTTTCCCACGCTGAGTTTGGAGGTTGCCCCAAACCACCAGGTTTCCTTCTGTGGGACATTCGAGTCCTGTTGCATGGCTCCAGGACATACCATACGGAAAGACTGGAGAGCACGGTTCGAAGGATGGATCCCTGTACAGCATGCCTCGCATTCCCATTGGCCATTAGCCACAAGATATGTTTGATCTGCTGCCTGTGGGGCACGCTAACCAGGGGGCTGAGATGAAAGGCCTCTCCTGAGGATGCCTCATAATGTGCGTTTGGGTCCATGGAAACCTTGGAATGTGCTGGTTGTTCAGTGGCCCTGCGGAACTCTCCTACCTGAAGGGTTTGATACATCCCCAGTAAGTAAGCTCCCCATGTGGAGACGAGAGAGGTTTGGTTTGGTGCTTCAGAAAAGCCCCGTGTGCTGGTCTACGAAAACAGACCTCTGAGGACGGACACATGGAAACCAAAGCTAAGGTTCAGATTAGGGCCTGGGGGCCTGTCCATTTCAACCTTCTGTCTCTGGGGACACTGTCTGAGAGTCTAAGTGGAGATAGTTGCTCCGCTGGTGTCAGAGAGCCCCTCTTAGTCCAGGGTGGCCTACACTATTGATGGCCTCAGGGGCCTTGGAGCTTTTCCCTAACCTGTAGCGTTGTGGTCAATGGATTGGGCACAATTTCCTTGGAGAGGGCAGGCACAATCTTTCGCTGTGGCTCCAGAGGCCCTAGCCTGGCGGTTTTGTGGGTCCAGGCTGTGGGCACAGAAGTCTGAAAACACAAACTCAGCTTATGAGTGGCGCCTAGGGTATGGCAGGCCGGATGTACAGCCCGAGAGGGAGCTCCTGGGCCTCTGAAATAAGGGCGAGTGGGAGGCGTTCCTTCAGGCTTTTGTCTCTGGATGTTGTGTCCGGGATAGCCGTGGATTGGAGGGGTGGCCTCAGGGACTGTGGACGAGTATCTCTGTCTGGGGATATGTCCCAGCTCCCAAGAGTTTGGGGTCATTTTGTGGGAAGGGTGGAGTCGTGTTGTCTGGCACATGTGTCTCTCCAAGAAAGGGATTCCAGAGCAGAGCCCCAGGTACGGGCTGGGCGACTGGAAAACTCAAACACTGGTGAGGATTGGGTGCATAGGGGCTTGGCAAGCCCCATATGCGGGCTCTTGGCCCAGGCCCTGACAGGCCTTTCTTTGACATGGGGCTCATGCTGAGGGTCAGAGTGTGAATTTGTGCCCAAGCAGCACTCAAGTTTGGGCGTGGCATCAGGATCCAGGAAGGTTTCTCCCACCCTGAAGGTGTGACTCCATGCCAAGAGCAAGCTTTACAGCCACGGGGAAGGAGGAGTTCTGTGTTGTGCTTGCAATACCCAGCTGTGTGGAGAACTGATATAATGTCTAAGTTCAGATATCTGAAAACCAAGGTTAGGAAAAGGTGACGGCATAAGACCATGGCGTGTCCGTAGTGCTGGGTGTGCGGCCAGCTGTCTCCTTGTCTGTCTGGACGTCTGGCTTCAGGCTGTGTCAGACAGAGCATGAGTGCCCAGAGCAGCCTATCCAGTTCGGGTACCGTCGAGGCCCGAGCAGGTTGATCCTCATCTGGGTTTTCTGGAGAGAGCCCCACAGGGAAACGTTTTTCTTCCCTTGGGCAGACCCTGGGCTGGGTTGTGGTTCTGGAGTTCCTAGTCTGGAGGGCTTGTTTGCCAGGAGTGTGAGGAAGGAAGTCTGAAAACACAAGCTAGCGTGAGGTTTGGGTCCGGTGGCACGGCAGGCCCACTCTGAGAGGCTGAATCGAGATCTCCTGCACTGAGGTCATGTCAACTCTGAGACGTGCCTCAGGCTAGAGTTTTTGTCCAGCATGGCCTCTTCCTGAATGGTGTGGGGGCTTCATGAGGCCAGGGAGGTTTGCCTACGATGGGATTTGTGAACTACTCCAAACCTCAAGGTTTCCTTCTGCACGACAGTCGAGTGCTATTGGATGGTTCCAGGAGGCCCCATACGGAAAGACTCGAGAGCAGGTGTCTAAGCATGGATCCTGGGAACGCACCTCATATTCCCACTCTTTAGTCAGGACAAGGCAGGCTCAATCTGCGGGCTCCTGGGTGAGCTACCCAGAGGGGAGAGTTGAAATGGACTCTCCTGAAGATGAGTCCTACTGTGGCTTGGTGGCCTGGGAGACCTTGGAATGTGGAGGTGGCTCAGGGACTCTGCAGGATTCTCCAACCTGAGGTGTTTGACACGGCTCCAACAAGGAAGCATCCCATGTGTAGACGAGAGAAGTTCTGTTCAGTGCCTCAGGAAAGCCCCATATCCTGTTCTTCGAACCAAAGCCTCTGAGGAGTGACACCTGGAAAACAAAGCAAGAGTTGAGATTAGGGCCTAAGGGCCTGTCCGTCTCAACCTTCAGTCATGCACAGAAACTACAACCTGAGCCAACGTCTGATCCTCGCCGTGACTTCAGATGCATGAGATATTGGTTCAGATGTGCAAGGGGTACCTGCCATGCCCTTGGCCTGAAGCCCAAGTCTAGCTTGTGGTCTCAGATATCTGTCCTCACACTACTGGCCCAGAAGCCCTCAAGTTTGGCAAATCCGGACCCACAATGCAGCACTCTCCCTCCCTCGAGAAAAAATATCTTGCCTAATGAGCTGCCCAGGCACCTCAAATGAGGATCAACCTACACGGCACTCGACTGTACCCAAATTACATAGTCTAATCTGGGCATTAATGCACTGTCTGACACAACCTGAGCACGAACCTCCTGACCTACAACCAGGCAGCTGACCGCACACTGAGCACTTCAGACCCACCATGGCCTTAGGTCATCATCTCTTCCAAACTGCAATTTTCAGGCTTCCGAACCTAGACCTTATCTCCAACCACTGCCCAGGGTTGAAAATGATGCAGAAATCAGAACTCCTTCCCCATGGCAAGAGACCTTGTGATTGGCATGTTGTCCAAAGTTCAGTGAAGTTGAAACCAGTGTGGCCCATGAGGCCCCGCCCATGCTCCCGAGCCACATTGGTCACAAACACACATTGTGACCCTCAGCCTGAGCTCAGTCCTCAAGGAATGCCTCTCAGTGGCTGGATGAAGAGACAGCATTGGGGCCTGCCATGCCCCTAGGCCCCAAATTTTAACCATAGTTTGGGTTGTCCCTTCACTCTTCCCCAGGGCTCTGCTTTGGAATTCCTCTTTGGTTGGGACACCTGAGGTAACAAAACTGAAAGGAGACCTCCCATCGCACAGATTGACGAAAAACAATTGGGACCGGGCCAAATTAACAGAGAGGAAGATTCGTCCATGGCCCATGAGGACTCCCCACATTCCACGACCATCGTTGACACAAAATCCAGAGACCAAAGCCTGAGTATGAGCCTCAGACTCGCTCTTTCTAAATATCCTGAAGAGTTCTTCTCATGGTTTGTAGATTGGGCCTGCCATACCTACGTCCCCAAACTTAAGCTGAGTTTGTGTTTTCAGACTTCTGTCCTCAAATTCCTGGGCAACACACACTCCAGGCTGGTGCCCCTGGAGCCACACATTAGGTCTGTGCCTACCCCATGCATGGGAATTCTGCCCATTCCATTGTCCAAAATTTAACAAATTAGGAGAACCCTCCAATGTCCCCGAGGCCATCCCAATATCTAGGTCTCAGTGGACAACAAGGGCGGTCTGACACCAGCTGAGCATCTACGTCCACTCATACCATAGATGGATGTCCCCAGTGAAGGATATAGTACCAGACAGGACCCTAGGCCATAATCGGATCCATTGCTTTGGTTTACAGGCATGTCTCCTCAAAATCCTGGATTCCAATACCAGCATAGGGGCTTTCCTGAGGCACTCATCAGAAAAAATCTCGTCTCCACGAGAAAACTTGTGCATGGAACCTATGTCAAAATCTTAGGAGCATACTTCAGAGTCCCGGTGCCACCGCCCCATTCCAAGGTACTCATGGACACAAACACACATTAGGCCCCATGCTCAGGAAAGTCCATTTCAACTCAGCCAACCCGGTTGCTCCTGCAGAGCCCTCCGATCTCAACTGTCTTGTTGCTAGGAGACAATAGGAATGCGAGGCGGGCTACCCTGGGATCCATCCTCGAATGGTGCTCTGGAGTCATTCCATATGGGATGTGTTGGAGCTGCCCAACAGGTCTCAATTGTCCCGCAGAAGGAATCCTTGAAGGGGTTATCCCACAACTCCCAAAGTGGGAAAATCTCCATGGCCTTGAGATTCCTCTCCGTTCATGAAGGGCAGTCATGCACAGAAACTACAACCTGAGCCAACGTCTGATCCTCGCCGTGACTTCAGATGTATGAGATATTGGTTCAGATCTGCAGGGGGCACCTGCCTTGCCCTCGGCCTGAAGCCCAAGTCTAGCCTGTGGTCTCAGACTTCCGTCCTCATACTACTGGCCCAGAAGCCCTCAAGTTTGGCAATTCCGGACCCACAATGCAGCACTCTGCCTGCCCTCGAGAAAAAATATCTTGCCTATGAGCTGCCCAGGCACCTCAAATGACGATCAACCTACACGGCACTCGACTGTACCCAAATTACATAGTCTAACCTGGGCACTAATGCACTGTCTGACACAACATGAGCCCGAACCTCCCGACCAAAAACCAGGCAGCTGACCGCACACTGAGCACATCAGACCCACCATGGCCTTAGGTCATCATCTCTTCCCAACTGCGGTTTTCAGGCTTCCGAACCTAGACCTTATCTCCAACCACTGCCCAAGGTTGAAAATGATGCAGAAATCAGAACTCCTTCCCCATGGCAAGAGACCTTGTGATTGGCATGTTGTCCAAAGTTCAGTGAAGTTGAAACCAGTGTGGCCCATGAGGCCCCGCCCATGCTCCCGAGCCACATTGGTCACAAAAACACATTGTGACCCTCAGCCTGAGCCCAGTCCTCAAGGAATGCCTCTCAGTGGCTGGATGAAGAGACAGCATATGGGGCCTGCCATGCCCCTAGGCCCCAAATTTTAACCATAGTTTGGGTTGTCCCTTCACTCTTCCCCAGGGCTCTACTTTGGAATTCCTCTTTGGTTGGGACACCTAAGGTAACAAACCTGAAAGGAGACCTCCCATCCCACAGATTGACGAAAAACAATTGGGACCGGGCCAAATCCACAGAGACGAAGATTCGTCCCTGGCACATGAGGCCTTCCCACATTCCACGACCATCGTTGACACAAAATCCAGAGACCAAAGCCTGAGCAAGAGCCTCAGATTCGCTCTTTCTAAATATCCTGAAGAGTTCTTCTCATGGTTTGTAGATTGGGCCTGCCATACCTACGTCCCCAAACCTAAGCTGAGTTTGTGTTTTCAGACTTCTGTCCTCAAATTCCTGGGCAACACACACTCCAGGCTGGCACCCCTGGAGCCACACATTAGGACTGTGCCTATTCCATGTATGGGAATTCTGCCCATTCCATTGTCCAAAATTGTACAAATTAGGAGAACCCTCCAAAGTCCCCGTGGCCATCCCAATATCTAGGTCTCCGTGGACAACAAGGGCGGTCTGACACCAGCTGAGCATCTACGTCCACTCATACCATACATGGATGTCCCCAGTGAAGGATATGGTACCAGACAGGACCCTAGGCCATAATCGGATCCATTGCTTTGGTTTACAGGCATGTCTCCTCAAAATCCTGGATTCCAATACCAGCATAGGGGCTTTCCTGAGGCACCCATCAAAAAAAAACTCGTCTCCACGAGGAAACTTGTGCATGGAACCCATGTCAAAATCTTAGGAGCATACTTCAGAGTCCCGGTGCCACCGCCCCATTCCAAGGTACTCATGGACACAAACACACATTAGGCCCCATGCTCAGGAAAGTCCATTTCAACTCAGCCAACCCGGTTGCTCCTGCAGAGCCCTCCGATCTCAACTGTCTTGTTGCTAGGAGACAATTGGAATGCGAGGCGGGCTAACCTGGCATCCATCCTCGAATGGTGCTCTGGAGTCATTCCATATGGGATGTGTTGGAGCTGCCCAACAGGTCTCAATTGTCCCGCAGAAGGAATACTTGAAGGGGTTATCCCGCAACTCCCAACGTTGGAAAACCTCAATGGCCTTGAGATTCCACTCCGTTCATGAAGGGGCAGTCATGCACCGAAACGACAACCTGAGCCAACGCCTGATACTCGCCGTGACTTCAGATGCATGAGATATTGGTTCAGATGTGCAGGGGGTACCTGCCTTGCCCTCGGCCTGAAGCCCAAATATAGCTTGTGGTCTCAGATTTCTGTCCTCACATTATTGGCCCAGAAGCCCTCAATTTGGCAATTCCCGACCCACAAGGCAGCACTCTGCCTGCCCTCGAGTAAAAATATCTTGCCTATGAGCTGCCCATGCACCTCAAATAAGGATCAACATACATGGCACTCGACTGTACCCAAATTACATAGTCTAACCTGGGCACTAATGCACTGTCTGACACAACCTGAGCCCGAACCTCCTGACCAACAACCAGGCAGCTGACCACACACTGAGCACATCAGACCCACCATGGCCTTAGGTCATCATCTCTTCCCACCTGCAGTTTTCAGGCTTCCGAAACTAGACCTTATCTCCAACCACTGCCCAAAGTTGAAAATGATGCAGAAATCAGAACTCCTTCACCATGGCAAGAGACCTTGTGATTGGCATCTTCTCCAAAGTTCAGTTTATTTGAAAACAGTGTGGCCCATGAGGCCCCGCCCATGCTCGGGAGGGACATTGGTCACAAACACACATTGTGACCCTCAGCCCTAGCCCAGTCTTCAAGTAAGGCCTCTCAGTGGCTGGATGAAGAGACAGCATATGGGGCCTGACATGCCCCTAGGCCCCAAATTTTAACCATAGTTTGGGTTGTCCCTTCACTCTTCCCCAGGGCTCTGCTTTGGAATTCCTCTTTGGTTGGGACACCTGAGGTAACAAAACTGAAAGAAGACCTCCCATCCAACAGATTGACGAAAAACAATTGGGACCGGGCCAAATCCACAAAGAGGAAGATTCGTCTATGTCCCATGAGGCCTCCCCACATTCCACGGCCATCGTTGACAAAAAATCCAGAGACCAAAGCCTGAGCAAGCGCCTCAGACTCGCTCTTTCTTCATATCCTGAAGAGTTCTGCTAATGGTTTAGAGATTGGGCCTGCCATACCTACGTTCCCAAACCTAAGCTGAGTTTGTGTTTTCAGACTTCTGTCCTCAAAGTCCTGGGCCACACACCCTCCATGCTGGGGCCCCTGGAGCTACACATTAGGACTGTGCCTACCCCATGCATGGGAATTCTGCCCATTCCATTGTCCAAAATTGTACAAATTAGGAGAACCCTACAAAGTCCCCTAGGCCATCCCAATATGTAGGTCTCTGTGGACAAACAAAGGCGGACTGACACCAGCTGAGCATCTACCTCCACTCATACCATAGATGGATGTACCAAGAGAAGGAGATGGAACCAGACCGGACCCTCGGCCATAATCGGACCCGTTGCTTTGGTTTACAGGCATGTCTCCTCAAAATCCTGGATTCCAATACCAGCATAGCAGGTTTCCTGAGGCATCCATCAGAAAAAATCTCGTCTCCACGAAAAACTTGTGCATGGGACCTATGTCAAAATCTTAGGAGAATACTTCAGAGTCCCGGTGCCACCGCCCCATTCCAAGGTCCTCATGGACACAAACACACATTAGGCCCCATGCTCAGGAAAGTCCATTTCAACTCAGCCACCCTGGTTGCTCCCAATAGCCATCCGATCTCAACTGTCTTGTTGCTAGGAGACAATTGGAATGCGAGGCGGGCTTCCCTGGCATCCATCCTCGATTGGTGCTCTGGAGTCATTCCATATGGGATGTGTTGGAGCTGCCCAACAGGTCTCAATTCTCCCGCAGAAGGTATCCTTGAAGGGGGCATCCCACAACTCCCAACGTGGGAAAACCTCCATGGCCTTGAGATTCCTCTCCGTTCATGAAGGGGCAGTCATGCACAGAAACTACAACCTGAGCCAACGTCTGATCCTCGCCGTGACTTCAGATGCATGAGATATTGGTTCAGATGTGCAGGGGGTACCTGCCTTGCCCTCGGCCTGAAGCCCAAGACTAGCTTGTGTTCTCAGACTTCTGTCCTCACACTACTGGCCCAGAAGCCCTCAAGTTTGGCAATTCCGGACCCACAATGCAGCACTGTGCCTGCCCTCTAGAAAAAATATCATGACTAATGAGCTGCGCAGGCACCTCAAATGAGGATCAACCTACACGGCACTCGACTGTAGCCAAATTATAGAGTCTAACCTGGGCACTAGCACTGTCTAACAAAACCTGAGCCCGAACCTCCCCACCAACAACCAGGCAGCTGACCGCACACTGAGCACATCAGACCAACCATGGCCTTAGGTCATCATCTCTTCCAAACTGCGGTTTTCAGGCTTCCGAACCTAGACCTTATCTCCTACCACTGCCCAGGGTTGAAGGTGATGCAGAAATCAGAACTCCTTCCCCATGGCAAGAAACCTTGTGGTTGGCATGTTGTCCAAAGTTCAGTGTAGTTGAAACCAATGTGGCCCATGAGGCCCCGCCCATGCTCGCGAGCCACATTGGTCACAAACACACATTGTGACACTCAGCCTAACCCAGTCCTTAAGTAAGGCCTCTCAGTGGTTGGATGAAGAGACAGCATATGGGGCCTGCCATGCCCCTAGGCCCCAAATTTTAACCATAGTTTGGGTTGTCACTTCACTATTCCCCAAGGCTCTGCTTTGGAATTCCTCTTTGGTTGGGACACCTGAGGCAACATTCCTGAAAGGAGACCTCCCATCCCACAGATTGACGAAAAACAATGGGGACCGGGCAAAATCCACAGAGAGGAAGATTCGTCCATGGCCCATGAGGCCTCCCCACATTCCACGGCCATCGTTGACACAAAATAAAGAGACCAAAGCCTGAGCAAGTGCCTCAGACTCGCTCTTTCTTCATGGCTTGAAGAGTTCTTCTCATGGTTTGTAGATTGGGCCTGCCATACCTGCGTCCCCAAACCTAAGCTGAGTTTGTGTTTTCAGACTTCTGTCCTCAAAGTACTGGGCCACACACCCTCTAGCTGGGGTCCCTGGAGCCACACATTAGGACAATGCCTCCCCAATGCATGGGAATTCTGCCCATTCCATTGTCCAAAGTCCCCGAGGCCGTCCAATATGTAGTTCTCAGTGGACAAACAAGGGCGGTCTGACACCAGCTGAGCATCTACCTCCACTCATACCATAGATGGATGTCCTCAGAGAAGGAGATGGAACCAGACAGGACCCTAGGCCATAATCGGATCCATTGCTTTGGTTTACAGGCATGTCTCCTCAAAATCCTGAATTCCAATACCAGCATAGGGGGTTTCCTGAGGCACCCATCAGAAAAAATCTCGTCTCCACTAGGAAACTTATGCATGGGAACTATGTCAAAATATTATGAGAATACTTGAGAGTCCCGGTGCCACCGCCCCATTTCAAGGTCCTCATGGACACACACATATTAGGCCCCATACTCAGGAAAGTCCATTTCAACTCAGCCACCCCGGTTGCTCCCGCAGAGCCATCCGATCTCAACTGTCTTGTAGCTAGGAGACTATTGGAATGCGAGGCGATCTTTCCTGGCATCCATCCTCGAACGGTGCTCTGGAGTCATTCCATATGGGATGTTTTGGAGCTGCCCAACAGGTCTCAATTGTCCCGCAGAAGGAATCCTTGAAGGGGGCATCCCACAACTCCCAACGTGGGAAAACCTCCATGGCCTTGAGATTCCTCTCCGTTCATGAAGGGGCAGTCATGCACAGAAACTACAACCTGAGCCAACGTCTGATCCTCGCCGTGACTTCAGATGCATGAGATATTGGTTCAGATGTGCAGGGGGTACCTGCCTTGCCCTCGGCCTGAAGCCCAAGTCTAGCTTGTGTTCTCAGATTTCTGTCCTCACACTACTGGCCCAGAAGCCCTCAAGTTTGGCAATCCCAGACCCACAATGCAGCACTGTGCCTGCCCTCTAGAAAAAATATCTTGCCTAATGAGCTGCCCAGTCACCTTAAATGAGGATCAACCTACACGGCACTCGACCCAAATTATAGAGTCTAACCTGGGCACCAATGCACTGTTTGACACAACCTGAGCCCGAACTTCCTGACCAACAACCAGGCAGCTGACCGCACACTGAGCACATCAGACCCACCATGGCCTTAGGTCATCATCTCTTCCCAACTGCGGGTTTCAGGCTTCCGAACCTAGACCTTATCTCCAAACACTGCCCAGGGTTGAAAATGATGCAGAAATCAGAACTCCTTCACCATGGAAAGAGACCTTGTGATTGGCATCTTCTCCAAAGTTCAGTTTAGTTGAAACCAGTGTGGCCCATGAGTCCCCGCCCATGCCCGCCAGCCACATTGGTCACAAACACACATTGTGAACCTCAGCCTGAGCCCAGTCTTCAAGTAAGGCCTCTCAGTGGCTGGATGAAGAGACAGCATATGGGGCCTGCCATGCCCCTAGGCCCCAAATTTTAACCATAGTTTGGGTTGTCCCTTCACTCTTCCCCAGGGCTCTGCTTTGGAATTCCTCTTTGGTTGGGACACCTGAGGTAACAAAACTGAAAGGAGACCTCCCATTCAACAGATTGACGAAAAACAATTGAGACCGGGCCAAATCCACAGAGAGGAAGATTCGTCCATGGCCCATGAGGCCTCCCCACATTCCATGGCCATCGTTGACACAAAATCCAGAGACCAAAGCCTGAGCAAGCGCCTCAGACTCGCTCTTTCTTCACATCCTGAAGAGTTCTGCTCATGGTTTGTAGATTGGGCCTGCCATACCTACGTCCCCAAACCTAAGCTGAGTTTGTGTTTTCAGACTTCTGTCCTCAAAGTCCTGGGCCACACACCCTCCATGCTGGGGCCCCTGGAGCTACACATTAGGACTGTGCCTACCCCATGCATGGGAATTCTGCCCATTCCATTGTCCAAAATTGTACAAATTAGGAGAACCCTCCAAAGTCCCCGAGGCCATCCCAATATGTAGGTCTCTGTGGACAAACAAAGGCGGACTGACACCAGCTGAGCATCTACCTCCACTCATACCATAGATGGATGTCCCCAGAGAAAGAGATGGAACCAGACCGGACCCTCGGCCATAATCGGACCCGTTGCTTTGGTTTACAGGCATGTCTCCTCAAAATCCTGGATTCCAATACCAGCATAGCAGGTTTCCTGAGGCATCCATCAGAAAAAATCTCGTCTCCACGAAAAACTTGTGCATGGGACCTATGTCAAAATCTTAGGAGAATACTTCAGAGTCCCGGTGCCACCGCCCCATTCCAAGGTCCTCATGGACACAAACACACATTAGGCCCCATGCTCAGGAAAGTCCATTTCAACTCAGCCACCCTGGTTGCTCCCAATAGCCATCCGATCTCAACTGTCTTGTTGCTAGGAGACAATTGGAATGCGAGGCGGGCTTCCCTGGCATCCATCCTCGATTGGTGCTCTGGAGTCATTCCATATGGGATGTGTTGGAGCTGCCCAACAGGTCTCAATTCTCCCGCAGAAGGTATCCTTGAAGGGGGCATCCCACAACTCCCAACGTGGGAAAACCTCCATGGCCTTGAGATTCCTCTCCGTTCATGAAGGGGCAGTCATGCACAGAAACTACAACCTGAGCCAACGTCTGATCCTCGCCGTGACTTCAGATGCATGAGATATTGGTTCAGATGTGCAGGGGGTACCTGCCTTGCCCTCGGCCTGAAGCCCAAGACTAGCTTGTGTTCTCAGACTTCTGTCCTCACACTACTGGCCCAGAAGCCCTCAAGTTTGGCAATTCCGGACCCACAATGCAGCACTGTGCCTGCCCTCTAGAAAAAATATCATGACTAATGAGCTGCGCAGGCACCTCAAATGAGGATCAACCTACACGGCACTCGACTGTAGCCAAATTATAGAGTCTAACCTGGGCACTAGCACTGTCTAACAAAACCTGAGCCCGAACCTCCCCACCAACAACCAGGCAGCTGACCGCACACTGAGCACATCAGACCAACCATGGCCTTAGGTCATCATCTCTTCCAAACTGCGGTTTTCAGGCTTCCGAACCTAGACCTTATCTCCTACCACTGCCCAGGGTTGAAGGTGATGCAGAAATCAGAACTCCTTCCCCATGGCAAGAAACCTTGTGGTTGGCATGTTGTCCAAAGTTCAGTGTAGTTGAAACCAATGTGGCCCATGAGGCCCCGCCCATGCTCGCGAGCCACATTGGTCACAAACACACATTGTGACACTCAGCCTAACCCAGTCCTTAAGTAAGGCCTCTCAGTGGTTGGATGAAGAGACAGCATATGGGGCCTGCCATGCCCCTAGGCCCCAAATTTTAACCATAGTTTGGGTTGTCACTTCACTATTCCCCAAGGCTCTGCTTTGGAATTCCTCTTTGGTTGGGACACCTGAGGCAACATTCCTGAAAGGAGACCTCCCATCCCACAGATTGACGAAAAACAATGCGGACCGGGCAAAAGCCACAGAGAGGAAGATTCGTCCATGGCCCATGAGGCCTCCCCACATTCCACGGCCATCGTTGACACAAAATAAAGAGACCAAAGCCTGAGCAAGTGCCTCAGACTCGCTCTTTCTTCATGGCTTGAAGAGTTCTTCTCATGGTTTGTAGATTGGGCCTGCCATACCTGCGTCCCCAAACCTAAGCTGAGTTTGTGTTTTCAGACTTCTGTCCTCAAAGTACTGGGCCACACACCCTCTAGCTGGGGTCCCTGGAGCCACACATTAGGACAATGCCTCCCCAATGCATGGGAATTCTGCCCATTCCATTGTCCAAAGTCCCCGAGGCCGTCCAATATGTAGTTCTCAGTGGACAAACAAGGGCGGTCTGACACCAGCTGAGCATCTACCTCCACTCATACCATAGATGGATGTCCTCAGAGAAGGAGATGGAACCAGACAGGACCCTAGGCCGTAATCGGATCCATTGCTTTGGTTTACAGGCATGTCTCCTCAAAATCCTGAATTCCAATACCAGCATAGGGGGTTTCCTGAGGCACCCATCAGAAAAAATCTCGTCTCCACTAGGAAACTTATGCATGGGAACTATGTCAAAATATTATGAGAATACTTGAGAGTCCCGGTGCCACCGCCCCATTTCAAGGTCCTCATGGACACACACATATTAGGCCCCATACTCAGGAAAGTCCATTTCAACTCAGCCACCCCGGTTGCTCCTGCAGAGCCCTCCGATCTCAACTGTCTTGTTGCTAGGAGACAATAGGAATGCGAGGCGGGCTACCCTGGGATCCATCCTCGAATGGTGCTCTGGAGTCATTCCATATGGGATGTGTTGGAGCTGCCCAACAGGTCTCAATTGTCCCGCAGAAGGAATCCTTGAAGGGGTTATCCCACAACTCCCAAAGTGGGAAAATCTCCATGGCCTTGAGATTCCTCTCCGTTCATGAAGGGCAGTCATGCACAGAAACTACAACCTGAGCCAACGTCTGATCCTCGCCGTGACTTCAGATGTATGAGATATTGGTTCAGATCTGCAGGGGGCACCTGCCTTGCCCTCGGCCTGAAGCCCAAGTCTAGCCTGTGGTCTCAGACTTCCGTCCTCATACTACTGGCCCAGAAGCCCTCAAGTTTGGCAATTCCGGACCCACAATGCAGCACTCTGCCTGCCCTCGAGAAAAAATATCTTGCCTATGAGCTGCCCAGGCACCTCAAATGACGATCAACCTACACGGCACTCGACTGTACCCAAATTACATAGTCTAACCTGGGCACTAATGCACTGTCTGACACAACATGAGCCCGAACCTCCCGACCAAAAACCAGGCAGCTGACCGCACACTGAGCACATCAGACCCACCATGGCCTTAGGTCATCATCTCTTCCCAACTGCGGTTTTCAGGCTTCCGAACCTAGACCTTATCTCCAACCACTGCCCAAGGTTGAAAATGATGCAGAAATCAGAACTCCTTCCCCATGGCAAGAGACCTTGTGATTGGCATGTTGTCCAAAGTTCAGTGAAGTTGAAACCAGTGTGGCCCATGAGGCCCCGCCCATGCTCCCGAGCCACATTGGTCACAAAAACACATTGTGACCCTCAGCCTGAGCCCAGTCCTCAAGGAATGCCTCTCAGTGGCTGGATGAAGAGACAGCATATGGGGCCTGCCATGCCCCTAGGCCCCAAATTTTAACCATAGTTTGGGTTGTCCCTTCACTCTTCCCCAGGGCTCTACTTTGGAATTCCTCTTTGGTTGGGACACCTAAGGTAACAAACCTGAAAGGAGACCTCCCATCCCACAGATTGACGAAAAACAATTGGGACCGGGCCAAATCCACAGAGACGAAGATTCGTCCCTGGCACATGAGGCCTTCCCACATTCCACGACCATCGTTGACACAAAATCCAGAGACCAAAGCCTGAGCAAGAGCCTCAGATTCGCTCTTTCTAAATATCCTGAAGAGTTCTTCTCATGGTTTGTAGATTGGGCCTGCCATACCTACGTCCCCAAACCTAAGCTGAGTTTGTGTTTTCAGACTTCTGTCCTCAAATTCCTGGGCAACACACACTCCAGGCTGGCACCCCTGGAGCCACACATTAGGACTGTGCCTATTCCATGTATGGGAATTCTGCCCATTCCATTGTCCAAAATTGTACAAATTAGGAGAACCCTCCAAAGTCCCCGTGGCCATCCCAATATCTAGGTCTCCGTGGACAACAAGGGCGGTCTGACACCAGCTGAGCATCTACGTCCACTCATACCATACATGGATGTCCCCAGTGAAGGATATGGTACCAGACAGGACCCTAGGCCATAATCGGATCCATTGCTTTGGTTTACAGGCATGTCTCCTCAAAATCCTGGATTCCAATACCAGCATAGGGGCTTTCCTGAGGCACCCATCAAAAAAAAACTCGTCTCCACGAGGAAACTTGTGCATGGAACCCATGTCAAAATCTTAGGAGCATACTTCAGAGTCCCGGTGCCACCGCCCCATTCCAAGGTACTCATGGACACAAACACACATTAGGCCCCATGCTCAGGAAAGTCCATTTCAACTCAGCCAACCCGGTTGCTCCTGCAGAGCCCTCCGATCTCAACTGTCTTGTTGCTAGGAGACAATTGGAATGCGAGGCGGGCTAACCTGGCATCCATCCTCGAATGGTGCTCTGGAGTCATTCCATATGGGATGTGTTGGAGCTGCCCAACAGGTCTCAATTGTCCCGCAGAAGGAATACTTGAAGGGGTTATCCCGCAACTCCCAACGTTGGAAAACCTCAATGGCCTTGAGATTCCACTCCGTTCATGAAGGGGCAGTCATGCACCGAAACGACAACCTGAGCCAACGCCTGATACTCGCCGTGACTTCAGATGCATGAGATATTGGTTCAGATGTGCAGGGGGTACCTGCCTTGCCCTCGGCCTGAAGCCCAAATATAGCTTGTGGTCTCAGATTTCTGTCCTCACATTATTGGCCCAGAAGCCCTCAATTTGGCAATTCCCGACCCACAAGGCAGCACTCTGCCTGCCCTCGAGTAAAAATATCTTGCCTATGAGCTGCCCATGCACCTCAAATAAGGATCAACATACATGGCACTCGACTGTACCCAAATTACATAGTCTAACCTGGGCACTAATGCACTGTCTGACACAACCTGAGCCCGAACCTCCTGACCAACAACCAGGCAGCTGACCACACACTGAGCACATCAGACCCACCATGGCCTTAGGTCATCATCTCTTCCCACCTGCAGTTTTCAGGCTTCCGAAACTAGACCTTATCTCCAACCACTGCCCAAAGTTGAAAATGATGCAGAAATCAGAACTCCTTCACCATGGCAAGAGACCTTGTGATTGGCATCTTCTCCAAAGTTCAGTTTATTTGAAAACAGTGTGGCCCATGAGGCCCCGCCCATGCTCGGGAGGGACATTGGTCACAAACACACATTGTGACCCTCAGCCCTAGCCCAGTCTTCAAGTAAGGCCTCTCAGTGGCTGGATGAAGAGACAGCATATGGGGCCTGACATGCCCCTAGGCCCCAAATTTTAACCATAGTTTGGGTTGTCCCTTCACTCTTCCCCAGGGCTCTGCTTTGGAATTCCTCTTTGGTTGGGACACCTGAGGTAACAAAACTGAAAGAAGACCTCCCATCCAACAGATTGACGAAAAACAATTGGGACCGGGCCAAATCCACAAAGAGGAAGATTCGTCTATGTCCCATGAGGCCTCCCCACATTCCACGGCCATCGTTGACAAAAAATCCAGAGACCAAAGCCTGAGCAAGCGCCTCAGACTCGCTCTTTCTTCATATCCTGAAGAGTTCTGCTAATGGTTTAGAGATTGGGCCTGCCATACCTACGTTCCCAAACCTAAGCTGAGTTTGTGTTTTCAGACTTCTGTCCTCAAAGTCCTGGGCCACACACCCTCCATGCTGGGGCCCCTGGAGCTACACATTAGGACTGTGCCTACCCCATGCATGGGAATTCTGCCCATTCCATTGTCCAAAATTGTACAAATTAGGAGAACCCTACAAAGTCCCCTAGGCCATCCCAATATGTAGGTCTCTGTGGACAAACAAAGGCGGACTGACACCAGCTGAGCATCTACCTCCACTCATACCATAGATGGATGTACCAAGAGAAGGAGATGGAACCAGACCGGACCCTCGGCCATAATCGGACCCGTTGCTTTGGTTTACAGGCATGTCTCCTCAAAATCCTGGATTCCAATACCAGCATAGCAGGTTTCCTGAGGCATCCATCAGAAAAAATCTCGTCTCCACGAAAAACTTGTGCATGGGACCTATGTCAAAATCTTAGGAGAATACTTCAGAGTCCCGGTGCCACCGCCCCATTCCAAGGTCCTCATGGACACAAACACACATTAGGCCCCATGCTCAGGAAAGTCCATTTCAACTCAGCCACCCTGGTTGCTCCCAATAGCCATCCGATCTCAACTGTCTTGTTGCTAGGAGACAATTGGAATGCGAGGCGGGCTTCCCTGGCATCCATCCTCGATTGGTGCTCTGGAGTCATTCCATATGGGATGTGTTGGAGCTGCCCAACAGGTCTCAATTCTCCCGCAGAAGGTATCCTTGAAGGGGGCATCCCACAACTCCCAACGTGGGAAAACCTCCATGGCCTTGAGATTCCTCTCCGTTCATGAAGGGGCAGTCATGCACAGAAACTACAACCTGAGCCAACGTCTGATCCTCGCCGTGACTTCAGATGCATGAGATATTGGTTCAGATGTGCAGGGGGTACCTGCCTTGCCCTCGGCCTGAAGCCCAAGACTAGCTTGTGTTCTCAGACTTCTGTCCTCACACTACTGGCCCAGAAGCCCTCAAGTTTGGCAATTCCGGACCCACAATGCAGCACTGTGCCTGCCCTCTAGAAAAAATATCATGACTAATGAGCTGCGCAGGCACCTCAAATGAGGATCAACCTACACGGCACTCGACTGTAGCCAAATTATAGAGTCTAACCTGGGCACTAGCACTGTCTAACAAAACCTGAGCCCGAACCTCCCCACCAACAACCAGGCAGCTGACCGCACACTGAGCACATCAGACCAACCATGGCCTTAGGTCATCATCTCTTCCAAACTGCGGTTTTCAGGCTTCCGAACCTAGACCTTATCTCCTACCACTGCCCAGGGTTGAAGGTGATGCAGAAATCAGAACTCCTTCCCCATGGCAAGAAACCTTGTGGTTGGCATGTTGTCCAAAGTTCAGTGTAGTTGAAACCAATGTGGCCCATGAGGCCCCGCCCATGCTCGCGAGCCACATTGGTCACAAACACACATTGTGACACTCAGCCTAACCCAGTCCTTAAGTAAGGCCTCTCAGTGGTTGGATGAAGAGACAGCATATGGGGCCTGCCATGCCCCTAGGCCCCAAATTTTAACCATAGTTTGGGTTGTCACTTCACTATTCCCCAAGGCTCTGCTTTGGAATTCCTCTTTGGTTGGGACACCTGAGGCAACATTCCTGAAAGGAGACCTCCCATCCCACAGATTGACGAAAAACAATGGGGACCGGGCAAAATCCACAGAGAGGAAGATTCGTCCATGGCCCATGAGGCCTCCCCACATTCCACGGCCATCGTTGACACAAAATAAAGAGACCAAAGCCTGAGCAAGTGCCTCAGACTCGCTCTTTCTTCATGGCTTGAAGAGTTCTTCTCATGGTTTGTAGATTGGGCCTGCCATACCTGCGTCCCCAAACCTAAGCTGAGTTTGTGTTTTCAGACTTCTGTCCTCAAAGTACTGGGCCACACACCCTCTAGCTGGGGTCCCTGGAGCCACACATTAGGACAATGCCTCCCCAATGCATGGGAATTCTGCCCATTCCATTGTCCAAAGTCCCCGAGGCCGTCCAATATGTAGTTCTCAGTGGACAAACAAGGGCGGTCTGACACCAGCTGAGCATCTACCTCCACTCATACCATAGATGGATGTCCTCAGAGAAGGAGATGGAACCAGACAGGACCCTAGGCCATAATCGGATCCATTGCTTTGGTTTACAGGCATGTCTCCTCAAAATCCTGAATTCCAATACCAGCATAGGGGGTTTCCTGAGGCACCCATCAGAAAAAATCTCGTCTCCACTAGGAAACTTATGCATGGGAACTATGTCAAAATATTATGAGAATACTTGAGAGTCCCGGTGCCACCGCCCCATTTCAAGGTCCTCATGGACACACACATATTAGGCCCCATACTCAGGAAAGTCCATTTCAACTCAGCCACCCCGGTTGCTCCCGCAGAGCCATCCGATCTCAACTGTCTTGTAGCTAGGAGACTATTGGAATGCGAGGCGATCTTTCCTGGCATCCATCCTCGAACGGTGCTCTGGAGTCATTCCATATGGGATGTTTTGGAGCTGCCCAACAGGTCTCAATTGTCCCGCAGAAGGAATCCTTGAAGGGGGCATCCCACAACTCCCAACGTGGGAAAACCTCCATGGCCTTGAGATTCCTCTCCGTTCATGAAGGGGCAGTCATGCACAGAAACTACAACCTGAGCCAACGTCTGATCCTCGCCGTGACTTCAGATGCATGAGATATTGGTTCAGATGTGCAGGGGGTACCTGCCTTGCCCTCGGCCTGAAGCCCAAGTCTAGCTTGTGTTCTCAGATTTCTGTCCTCACACTACTGGCCCAGAAGCCCTCAAGTTTGGCAATCCCAGACCCACAATGCAGCACTGTGCCTGCCCTCTAGAAAAAATATCTTGCCTAATGAGCTGCCCAGTCACCTTAAATGAGGATCAACCTACACGGCACTCGACCCAAATTATAGAGTCTAACCTGGGCACCAATGCACTGTTTGACACAACCTGAGCCCGAACTTCCTGACCAACAACCAGGCAGCTGACCGCACACTGAGCACATCAGACCCACCATGGCCTTAGGTCATCATCTCTTCCCAACTGCGGGTTTCAGGCTTCCGAACCTAGACCTTATCTCCAAACACTGCCCAGGGTTGAAAATGATGCAGAAATCAGAACTCCTTCACCATGGAAAGAGACCTTGTGATTGGCATCTTCTCCAAAGTTCAGTTTAGTTGAAACCAGTGTGGCCCATGAGTCCCCGCCCATGCCCGCCAGCCACATTGGTCACAAACACACATTGTGAACCTCAGCCTGAGCCCAGTCTTCAAGTAAGGCCTCTCAGTGGCTGGATGAAGAGACAGCATATGGGGCCTGCCATGCCCCTAGGCCCCAAATTTTAACCATAGTTTGGGTTGTCCCTTCACTCTTCCCCAGGGCTCTGCTTTGGAATTCCTCTTTGGTTGGGACACCTGAGGTAACAAAACTGAAAGGAGACCTCCCATTCAACAGATTGACGAAAAACAATTGAGACCGGGCCAAATCCACAGAGAGGAAGATTCGTCCATGGCCCATGAGGCCTCCCCACATTCCATGGCCATCGTTGACACAAAATCCAGAGACCAAAGCCTGAGCAAGCGCCTCAGACTCGCTCTTTCTTCACATCCTGAAGAGTTCTGCTCATGGTTTGTAGATTGGGCCTGCCATACCTACGTCCCCAAACCTAAGCTGAGTTTGTGTTTTCAGACTTCTGTCCTCAAAGTCCTGGGCCACACACCCTCCATGCTGGGGCCCCTGGAGCTACACATTAGGACTGTGCCTACCCCATGCATGGGAATTCTGCCCATTCCATTGTCCAAAATTGTACAAATTAGGAGAACCCTCCAAAGTCCCCGAGGCCATCCCAATATGTAGGTCTCTGTGGACAAACAAAGGCGGACTGACACCAGCTGAGCATCTACCTCCACTCATACCATAGATGGATGTCCCCAGAGAAAGAGATGGAACCAGACCGGACCCTCGGCCATAATCGGACCCGTTGCTTTGGTTTACAGGCATGTCTCCTCAAAATCCTGGATTCCAATACCAGCATAGCAGGTTTCCTGAGGCATCCATCAGAAAAAATCTCGTCTCCACGAAAAACTTGTGCATGGGACCTATGTCAAAATCTTAGGAGAATACTTCAGAGTCCCGGTGCCACCGCCCCATTCCAAGGTCCTCATGGACACAAACACACATTAGGCCCCATGCTCAGGAAAGTCCATTTCAACTCAGCCACCCTGGTTGCTCCCAATAGCCATCCGATCTCAACTGTCTTGTTGCTAGGAGACAATTGGAATGCGAGGCGGGCTTCCCTGGCATCCATCCTCGATTGGTGCTCTGGAGTCATTCCATATGGGATGTGTTGGAGCTGCCCAACAGGTCTCAATTCTCCCGCAGAAGGTATCCTTGAAGGGGGCATCCCACAACTCCCAACGTGGGAAAACCTCCATGGCCTTGAGATTCCTCTCCGTTCATGAAGGGGCAGTCATGCACAGAAACTACAACCTGAGCCAACGTCTGATCCTCGCCGTGACTTCAGATGCATGAGATATTGGTTCAGATGTGCAGGGGGTACCTGCCTTGCCCTCGGCCTGAAGCCCAAGACTAGCTTGTGTTCTCAGACTTCTGTCCTCACACTACTGGCCCAGAAGCCCTCAAGTTTGGCAATTCCGGACCCACAATGCAGCACTGTGCCTGCCCTCTAGAAAAAATATCATGACTAATGAGCTGCGCAGGCACCTCAAATGAGGATCAACCTACACGGCACTCGACTGTAGCCAAATTATAGAGTCTAACCTGGGCACTAGCACTGTCTAACAAAACCTGAGCCCGAACCTCCCCACCAACAACCAGGCAGCTGACCGCACACTGAGCACATCAGACCAACCATGGCCTTAGGTCATCATCTCTTCCAAACTGCGGTTTTCAGGCTTCCGAACCTAGACCTTATCTCCTACCACTGCCCAGGGTTGAAGGTGATGCAGAAATCAGAACTCCTTCCCCATGGCAAGAAACCTTGTGGTTGGCATGTTGTCCAAAGTTCAGTGTAGTTGAAACCAATGTGGCCCATGAGGCCCCGCCCATGCTCGCGAGCCACATTGGTCACAAACACACATTGTGACACTCAGCCTAACCCAGTCCTTAAGTAAGGCCTCTCAGTGGTTGGATGAAGAGACAGCATATGGGGCCTGCCATGCCCCTAGGCCCCAAATTTTAACCATAGTTTGGGTTGTCACTTCACTATTCCCCAAGGCTCTGCTTTGGAATTCCTCTTTGGTTGGGACACCTGAGGCAACATTCCTGAAAGGAGACCTCCCATCCCACAGATTGACGAAAAACAATGCGGACCGGGCAAAAGCCACAGAGAGGAAGATTCGTCCATGGCCCATGAGGCCTCCCCACATTCCACGGCCATCGTTGACACAAAATAAAGAGACCAAAGCCTGAGCAAGTGCCTCAGACTCGCTCTTTCTTCATGGCTTGAAGAGTTCTTCTCATGGTTTGTAGATTGGGCCTGCCATACCTGCGTCCCCAAACCTAAGCTGAGTTTGTGTTTTCAGACTTCTGTCCTCAAAGTACTGGGCCACACACCCTCTAGCTGGGGTCCCTGGAGCCACACATTAGGACAATGCCTCCCCAATGCATGGGAATTCTGCCCATTCCATTGTCCAAAGTCCCCGAGGCCGTCCAATATGTAGTTCTCAGTGGACAAACAAGGGCGGTCTGACACCAGCTGAGCATCTACCTCCACTCATACCATAGATGGATGTCCTCAGAGAAGGAGATGGAACCAGACAGGACCCTAGGCCGTAATCGGATCCATTGCTTTGGTTTACAGGCATGTCTCCTCAAAATCCTGAATTCCAATACCAGCATAGGGGGTTTCCTGAGGCACCCATCAGAAAAAATCTCGTCTCCACTAGGAAACTTATGCATGGGAACTATGTCAAAATATTATGAGAATACTTGAGAGTCCCGGTGCCACCGCCCCATTTCAAGGTCCTCATGGACACACACATATTAGGCCCCATACTCAGGAAAGTCCATTTCAACTCAGCCACCCCGGTTGCTCCCGCAGAGCCATCCGATCTCAACTGTCTTGTAGCTAGGAGACTATTGGAATGCGAGGCGATCTTTCCTGGCATCCATCCTCGAACGGTGCTCTGGAGTCATTCCATATGG
The DNA here is from genome assembly GCF_964662115.1 of Mustela nivalis. Taxonomy (NCBI): domain Eukaryota; kingdom Metazoa; phylum Chordata; class Mammalia; order Carnivora; family Mustelidae; genus Mustela; species Mustela nivalis. Next base: position 387,214 of record NW_028135945.1, read on the forward strand.
GATGTTTTGGAGCTGCCCAACAGGTCTCAATTGTCCCGCAGAAGGAATCCTTGAAGGGGGCATCCCACAACTCCCAACGTGGGAAAACCTCCATGGCCTTGAGATTCCTCTCCGTTCATGAAGGGGCAGTCATGCACAGAAACTACAACCTGAGCCAACGTCTGATCCTCGCCGTGACTTCAGATGCATGAGATATTGGTTCAGATGTGCAGGGGGTACCTGCCTTGCCCTCGGCCTGAAGCCCAAGTCTAGCTTGTGTTCTCAGATTTCTGTCCTCACACTACTGGCCCAGAAGCCCTCAAGTTTGGCAATCCCAGACCCACAATGCAGCACTGTGCCTGCCCTCTAGAAAAAATATCTTGCCTAATGAGCTGCCCAGTCACCTTAAATGAGGATCAACCTACACGGCACTCGACCCAAATTATAGAGTCTAACCTGGGCACCAATGCACTGTTTGACACAACCTGAGCCCGAACTTCCTGACCAACAACCAGGCAGCTGACCGCACACTGAGCACATCAGACCCACCATGGCCTTAGGTCATCATCTCTTCCCAACTGCGGGTTTCAGGCTTCCGAACCTAGACCTTATCTCCAAACACTGCCCAGGGTTGAAAATGATGCAGAAATCAGAACTCCTTCACCATGGAAAGAGACCTTGTGATTGGCATCTTCTCCAAAGTTCAGTTTAGTTGAAACCAGTGTGGCCCATGAGTCCCCGCCCATGCCCGCCAGCCACATTGGTCACAAACACACATTGTGAACCTCAGCCTGAGCCCAGTCTTCAAGTAAGGCCTCTCAGTGGCTGGATGAAGAGACAGCATATGGGGCCTGCCATGCCCCTAGGCCCCAAATTTTAACCATAGTTTGGGTTGTCCCTTCACTCTTCCCCAGGGCTCTGCTTTGGAATTCCTCTTTGGTTGGGACACCTGAGGTAACAAAACTGAAAGGAGACCTCCCATTCAACAGATTGACGAAAAACAATTGAGACCGGGCCAAATCCACAGAGAGGAAGATTCGTCCATGGCCCATGAGGCCTCCCCACATTCCATGGCCATCGTTGACACAAAATCCAGAGACCAAAGCCTGAGCAAGCGCCTCAGACTCGCTCTTTCTTCACATCCTGAAGAGTTCTGCTCATGGTTTGTAGATTGGGCCTGCCATACCTACGTCCCCAAACCTAAGCTGAGTTTGTGTTTTCAGACTTCTGTCCTCAAAGTCCTGGGCCACACACCCTCCATGCTGGGGCCCCTGGAGCTACACATTAGGACTGTGCCTACCCCATGCATGGGAATTCTGCCCATTCCATTGTCCAAAATTCTACAAATTAGGATAACCCTCCAAATTCCCCGAGGCCATCCCAATATGTAGGTCTCTGTGGACAAACAAGGGCGGTCTGACACCAGCTGAGCATCTACCTCCACTCATACCATAGATGGATGTCCCCAGAGAATGAGATGGAACCAGACAGGACCGTATGCCATAATCGGATCCATTGCTTTGGTTTACAGGCATGTCTCCTCAAAATCCTGGATTCCAATACCAGAATATGGGGGTTTCCTGAGGCATCCATCAGAAAAAATCTCGTCTCCACGAAAAACTTGTGCATGGGACCTATGTCAAAATCTTAGGAGAATACTTCAGAGTCCCGGTGCCACCGCCCCATTCCAAGGTCCTCATGGACACAAACACACATTAGGCCCCATGCTCAGGAAAGTCCATTTCAACTCAGCCACCCCGGTTGCTCCCAATAGCCATCCGATCTCAACTGTGTTGTTGCTAGGAGACAATTGGCATGCGAGGCGGGCTTCCTTGGCATCCATCCTCGATCTGTGCTCTGGAGTAATTCCATATGGGATGTTTTGGAGCTGCCCAACAGGTCTCAATTGTCCCGCAGAAGGAATCCTTGAAGGGGGCATCCCACAACTCCCAACGTGGGAAAACCTCCATGGCCTTGAGATTCCTCTCCGTTCATGAAGAGGCAGTCATGCACAGAAACTACAACCTGAGCCAACGTCTGATCCTCGTCGTGACTTCAGATGCATGAGATATTGGTTCAGATGTGCAGGGGGTACTTGCCTTGCCCTCGGCCTGAAGCCCAAGTCTAGCTTGTGTTCTCAGACTTCTGTCCTCACACTACTGGCCCAGAAGCCCTCAAGTTTGGCAATTCCGGACCCACAATGCAGCACTGTGCCTGCCCTCTAGAAAAAATATCTTGCCTAATGAGCTGCCCAGTCACCTTAAATGAGGATCAACCTACACGGCACTCGACTGTACCCAAATTATATAGTCTAACCTGGGCACCAATGCACTGTTTGACACAACCTGAGCTCGAACCTCCTGACCAACAACCAGGCAGCTGACCGCACACTGAGCACATCAGACCCACCATGGCCTTAGGTCATCATCTCTTCCAAACTGCGGTTTTCAGGCTTCCGAACCTAGACCTTATCTCCAAACACTGCCCAGGGTTGAAAATGATGCAGAAATCAGAACTCCTTCACCATGGCAAGAGACCTTGTGATTGGCATCTTCTCCAAAGTTCAGTTTAGTTGAAACCAGTGTGGCCCATGAGTCCCCGCCCATGCTCGCAAGCCACATTGGTCACAAACACACATTGTGAACCTCAGCCTGAGCCCAGTTTTCAAGTAAGGCCTCTCAGTGGTTGGATGAAGAGACAGCATATGGGGCTTGCCATGCCCCTAGGCCCCAAATTTTAACCATAGTTTGGGTTGTCCCTTCACTCTTCCCCAGGGCTCTGCTTTGGAATTCCTCTTTGGTTGGGACACCTGAGGTAACAAAACTGAAAGGAGACCTCCCATCCAACAGATTGACGAAAAACAATTGGGACCGGGCCAAATCCACAGAGAGGAATATTCGTCTATGTCCCATGAGGCCTCCCCACATTCCACGGCCATCGTTGACACAAAATCCAGAGACCAAAGCCTGAGCAAGCGCCTCAGACTCGTTCTTTCTTCACATCCTGAAGAGTTCTGCTCATGGTTTGTAGATTGGGCCTGCCATACCTACGTCCCCAAACCTAAGCTGAGTTTGTGTTTTCAGACTTCTGTCCTCAAAGTCCTGGGCCACACACCCTCCATGCTGGGGCCCCTGGAGCTACACATTAGGACTGTGCCTACCCCATGCATGGGAATTCTGCCCATTCCATTGTCCAAAATTGTACAAATTAGGAGAACCCTACAAAGTCCCCGAGGCCATCCCAATATGTAGGTCTCTGTGGACAAACAAAGGCGGACTGACACCAGCTGAGCATCTACCTCCACTCATACCATAGATGGATGTACCAAGAGAAGGAGATGGAACCAGACCGGACCCTCGGCCATAATCGGACTCATTGCTTTGGTTTAAAGGCATGTCTCCTCAAAATCCTGGATTCCAATACCAGCATAGCAGGTTTCCTGAGGCATCCATCAGAAAAAATCTCGTCTCCACGAAAAACTTGTGCATGGGACCTATGTCAAAATCTTAGGAGAATACTTCAGAGTCCCGGTGCCACCGCCCCATTCCAAGGTCCTCATGGACACAAACACACATTAGGCCCCATGCTCAGGAAAGTCCATTTCAACTCAGCCACCCTGGTTGCTCCCAATAGCCATCCGATCTCAACTGTCTTGTTGCTAGGAGACAATTGGAATGCGAGGCGGGCTTCCCTGGCATCCATCCTCGAACGTTGCTCTGGAGTCATTCCATATGGGATGTTTGGAGCTGCCCAACAAGTCTCAATTCTCCCGCAGTAGGTATCCTTGAAGGGGGCATCCCACAACTCC